>NW_005841952.1:1502921-1606475 GCF_000455745.1 Alligator sinensis
AGATGGATTCAGAGTCTGGACTACCCATGCTAGAGCTGAGAGCATCACAGCATCACTGGAGATCTGGGAGTCCCATCTGAGTTCACTGAAACTTTGCTCTTAATTGATTCTTGGAGTAAAAGTGAATAATCAATGAGTCTCATTTACTTGCTGAAAGTTAAATGTACTAAAAGCTGTTCTGAACTGGGGCTCAAATGCTGAAAATTTCTATCCTGCAATGTACATATTTTAGAGGGGGAAAAGCTGTCCTGTGATATTTCCAGTACTGAGAAGCATCTCTTGATAGCAAGCCAATTAGATATGATGCAATATAAATGTAATTTAATGTTATCATTCCTATCCCTTTAAAGAAAGAATGGATTCTAATTTTATTTTATTTTTTTGTGTGCATAATTTTAGCTTTTGTTTAAAATGCTCGTGCCATAATGAGGCGGAAATAGCATGTTTATATGTATAATATATATTAATAATTGAGGTCCCATAAATCATCTAGACCATTCTAAAGCTAATAAAATGGCTGCAGAAGAGGAAAATTGTAAAATAAACCCCAGAACAAGATTGTTATAATTGAATGATGAAATGATAAGGGAAAAAACACCTATTAACATATATACATAATTTGGAACAGCCGTTATCACTTTAAGGCCCAATTCTGAAGTGCTGAGAGCCAGTTTACCACTGACTTTGCAGACAGCAGGATTCGGGGCTTGAGGTTTGCCCTTTTTTGCTACAGGTGAGAAAATGCATTTGTTCTATGATGCATTGCCCTTTTTGCATAGAGCTAATGGTAAACCTTGGATCCATGGAAGTCAAGGCCAAAACTCCCATTGATTTTAGTGGAGCCAAAAATTCACTCAACATATAGCCTAGGATGCTTGCTTATACATCATTTTGACGGTCCTCTCATTTGGCAGTTTATTTCCTATCACTCTTAACTTAACCCTCCTTTCCCCCTCTGATCCATGAATTCATTTTAAGTGGTACTTAAAGCAAAAAGCATGCTGATTCATTTACTGGTGAATAATAATTTACGGTATTAGTTAATCTATTTATCAATATTAAGTCAATGATTCTGAGTCATCATGGTGGGCTGCTCATTATGCAACATAAGCATAAATAATAGAATCAGTTGGGCAATTACATTTTTCATAGGTCAAAATGTTGAAAACATTCGTGATTGCACCATAGCCTGTAGCCCATTTAAAAGAAACAGTAGCATGTCATTACATACCCTACACAAATTAACAGTCCATAAAACATGATCAGTGTTTACATGATAAAGGAAATCACTGCTTTTCTTTTCAATTTAAACGTTGTTGACTTGTGTTTGTTACACAAATGCACAGTGTTCAACAAAACACGTAAGATTAGTGTCTCGAACCATTTTTAATCTGTCACTTGAATCCTGGAAACGTAACCCTCAGTACAGTAGTTATATTGAATTTAAAAGGGCTCTTCACATAGGTAAAGTTATGTGCAAATCCTTTCACAGAACCAGAAACTCAAACACAAAACCAAGAGAATCCAAAAAAGCCCTGGCCAGAAATAAAGTGGAAGTGACTGCCTTTTACTGTGCAAGTAAATAAGCAGACGGACTCGTGAAAAGTAAAGTCTAGTTCAATCATTCTTTTGGTTTTAATAACCTCATGGGTTATTAACACAGGAAAGAAAATTTTGCAGTGAAACATTTTTGGCTGTGTCACAAAAAAATCTTAGAAGTGTTAATTTTTACAGTTCCTCGGAGGACCTGATCTTTAATATTTACCCGATATATTATATTTTACAAGGATTCTTAAGTGCAGCTGGCAATTTCTGTCTTCCTCTTCCAGGTTTGTTTATAAGTATCCAATCAATCAGAGCAGTTTTGTTACTTTAACATCAGAGTTTAATCAGTTCACTTATTAATTCAGTGCAATGTATATCTTTCAAATTAGACTGCCATTTAACAGATGATTTACTTAACCAATCAATATTAAAGGTTCCGAGAATTGCAATCTTATTTCCAATAATTTGTAGCGTCTTATTAAGGTCACCTACCCCAACCCCATTCTGTGTTAGAATCAGGAGCTCCAAAACAGTGAGCAAATTTATTGGACTTAACCTTTTAAAAAGTTATCTGCACTAAGAATAGCACAACATTACTGTGCACTCAATTTTTAATGGAGTTATAACAGAGGAATCTAATCTATTCATAGCATATATTGCTTTAGCACTCTCATCCTTCTTTCCTTATCCTCTCTACCATACATAATGCATAATTAGGTGATAGTCTACAGCTATGGTGTAGAAGAAAATATTGTAGTGCTGAGCCAGGGTTTTGCTATTTGAGTCAGATATTTTTTCCCCCAAGAATCTTTTCTATAGAGACATCCTCCACAGTCCATCAGTATATTCCTTCCCCTGCTCCTCATTCTCTAGATGTGCTTCTCTGTCAAGGATCTGATACACAGAATGCTCTGGCTACTTCATTGGCTCTGTTGTTAGTAAGATCATCTTTTTGTTTGGTGACAAGTCCCCATGTTTTCCTTTCAATATCTAATTCCTTACAGATCAAAAAAATTGTCATATGAACTGGACATGGTTTATAGGCACCAATACCTCTAACACCATACCTGCCAATACACATACACACACGTGTATATATGTATACACACACATGTATATATATGCATGTGTGTGTGTGTGTATGTATGTGTGTGTGTACACACACACACACACACACACACACACACACACACACACACACACACACACACACACCTGTGACTAGAATTCCCTGTCAGAGCTGGAGGATCCACTGAAAGCAAGGCACAAGCCCCGTAATGCAAGCCTGTTTCATAGAAAGGGCACTGAAGGCTGGAGAAAATGTGAAGTAAAGGATTTTCATAGAAAATCTGTGACAGAAATGGATTCAGTTCCCAGGTCTCCTGAACCCTAGTCTCATGCCTTAGCCACAAGAGGGTTCCCTTTGCTCCCCTTTCCTGCTATTCGGTATAATGAGGATGATTGTTTCAGTTCTATAGGCAAGTATTAAAAGGTTCTTTGTGGCTCAGGATTCATTATTCTTCCTGCTACTTATTCTGAACATGAAGTTGTGCAGACTTGTTCATCAGTTACTAATAATATTCCCAGATGTATCCAAAATGTGTTTTGAATAAACTCAGGGAGGAGGACACATGTCTGGAAATTTTAAAAGACTTGACAGCAGCTCTAGATCAGGCAGGTAAATCCTCAGTATTTTCCCTTGCAGAAAAGCGTTTACGGGTGATTCTCTCCCACTGAGCAACATTCACCCTTGTGCAAACTCCAAAGCTGGTTCTTGCATCACTTAAAATGCGTTTAAGCCATCAAAACATAGATTAAGGGGTACATAGGATTTGTGCTGGCACCTCTTCAGAAGGGTGAATTTAACCATCGTCTCTTAGGGTGGGTTTGTGCAGAAAAGATGATGGCTATATTATCATCATGAATAAAGTCTGTTTGTGGTATTGACTACTGTGATACAATATTGCTTCTAACTTATTCTTATTTGCTCTTCTACTCCCATTCCAGTGTTTGCCAGTTTATTCATCTGTTGCATATTGTCTAATTCCTAGATTGGTCTCTATTAAGCAGAAACAATCATTGCAGGATTTATTTTGTATATGGTCCTACACAGCACAGTCCTAAGATGGGCTCGAGGTTCTTAGGCACTCCCACAAAATGAATCAACAATAGTCTTTTGAGTCTCCCTAACACTAGCTGTATCCATTTCTAGAGCACAAAGACTAAACATTGCCATGCTAGATTGACAGAAATGGGTCATCTATTCCAGTAATCAAGTACCAACAGCTGTATGCACCAGATGCTTTGGAAAAATGTGGGCGAAACCGTGCTAGTGTGCGATAACCTGCACCCAGAAAAAGCTTCCTCCTGAGCACAATAGTTAGCGGTTGCTTTTTTTACCTGAAACATGTAGGTTTATATTGCACCCTAATTTATAGATATGGCTCCAGCTATTCTTGAAAGTGTTACATCCGGCTCAGCTCTTGGCCTCAACATCAGGAGGCAATGAGTTCCACCAGTTAACTGCATTTCATCTGAGAAAGTGTTTCCTGTCAGCAGGGTTGGATTTGGCATGTAAAACAATGTAAAGTTTTTAAAGCTTTGCCTTGCTATTTTCTTCCCTGGGTTTTAGGATGGGCATTGCATCAAACAAGCATTAAATATGCCTCTCCTGAAAGTTATTAGTGCAGCCTGACAACTGTATGGAGCACATGGACCGTATGGAACAACATTTAACTTGTGTCATATGAAATGGGGATTAGATGTAGTGTTTGCAAGAGAGATAGGGGCTGTCATATTCCCCTAACATTTATTTTAAATGTGTCAGGAGTTGGGGTAGTAGGCAGGCTAAATTGCCCCCATCTGGCCTCGGTTGTCTGAGTGGTTCTGGCTGCCAGCAGACTAACTACTTCCATCTGGCCCCAGTTGCCTACATGGGCATGGATGCCTGCTTCGAAGCAGCAGTTCTTCAATGCATCTGCAAGCTGCTCAACAGGACAGATGCCTCTATCTGACCCTGAGTTTCTGACTCCTGGGTGCTGCCTGTTGGCTCCTAATTTTCCATTTTCTGGGTCCTGCTTCTTGGATTCCCAGCTCCATTCTTGTTCCTGCCTGTCGGCTCCTTGTTCTGGACTCCAGCCTGGACCCCGCTGCTCCAGACTTGCCAGCTCCTGACTCTAGTTCAGAGCCTCGTCTTCTGACAGCCGGCACCTGGCATGTGGCTCTAGTTTGGTGATCACCCATGTCCCCGTCCCTTATAGCTACAGATGCTTAAGCCAAACACCCTAATTACCAAGGGGGACTGCTCAACCTGCTTGCTTCTCTAATCTGCACCTTATCCATTCCCAGTCTTGTGCCCTCCTGATGCCCTGGGCTGTGCCCCTCTGGGATGAAGCCCCAACTGCCCACCATCCTGGTCCTATCCCTAACCAAATAATTTGTCCTGCAAGCAAAAAGTTCACCCTCAGATGCACTTTCCGAATATAAAATGGTTAGTCAGTCCCGGGCAAGGATTCAGAAGCATCCAAAGAAAGGGGGATGCTGGGAAATCCCACAACCTGCTTATCCATCCAATTGTTAGTGGAACTAATGAGAGATTCCCGTTGGCCTTCAATCCTGCATGCCACTGAAATACGTTTCTTTTAGTATCAGATTGTGGGAAATACCCATTTATTCCTTTATTTTTTGAAAGCTGCTTTAATTTTTAAAAAAACCCCAACTTTATGTCTGTTTTAAAATAGCCTCTTCATAAGGAAACGAGACTCAGAAGCTGAGATGCTTTGCAGATGGCTTCAGAAAGAAGCGGCTCTCTGTTCCCAGCTCCTCCCTAATATCATGCTCCCAGCACGACTTTTCTGATATGATGGCCCGCGCGGGTCTCACCAGAAGAGAAAGTGGCAGCAAAGACTGAAAATTGTGACCCTTTGCCCCTCTGAAGAAAGGGAAATGGTGGGGTTAAGGAAATAAAGCTCTCTCCCATTCCAGCTGCCACATAGTGCGCATGTCGTTATTATGCAGAAGGCCTCTTGAGACATCGACCTAAAAAATTCCTCTTAAAAAGGAAACACCTGTTGGAATATTAACTAGGGCAAAGTCAAACAAGGAGAAAGAGGGTAGGTGGCCAAGAGGGTTGGGAGAGCAGAGAGGAAATGTTGAAGGGCTTTTTGGGGGGGGGGGGTTTAAACCTAGCACTTCTCATATTTGAGCTCCAAAAGCAGCAAAAACTGCATTTTTCCATGTGAAATACCTTGAGGTAATGGAACAGAAAAGACAAAGGAATGCAAGTATTTTTTAAATATGATCTAATTTCCAGAAACAGGATTGTTTTAGACTTCTCTAAACTGGAGGGCCTCGCTTACATTTAGGCACCTGTATAAATGTTTCGATTGTCAGAGGTGCAGAGCACTCGTTACTCAGTCTGCTGTTGGAGGTTGTTATTAATTTGATCACAGTCGAGGACCAATGCATGCACCAGCCAGAATATTTAGATGAAGGAACCAAAACCTAATTTGTTCTGCCATTGGCAAATTCAGAAAACGCTGGGTAGACCAAGCACGAGCTTGCTAGGTGCCAGGATCTTATAATAAGGTTTAATATAGCACCTGTCTGATGCATCTGGCTGTATTTGGCTATGTGAAGAACAGAAATCTCTCTCTCGTCTTCCTTAACACACCTTACATTTCCATGACGCTCCTTCAGGATGAAACTAAGTGACAACCTATGGTGGACAATTGCTGCTGTTGCTTCCAATGGACTATTGGAGCTGGTCCATGACAGCAAAGCACTAAACACTAAGCCAGTGCATATAACAATACTGCAATGCCTACTCCGCTCTCCAAATGAGCAGGCAGGAAGGGATGTAGCTGGCAGATCTACAATATATTAAAGGGAAACTGCTACAAAAAAAAAAACAAACCCTTTTTATTTGAAAACACACTTGTCAATGCAAAGCTGGGCTCCATCTGTTCAAAAAATATGATAAACTAAAGAAAAAATAATTCAAGATACGGAAGTGAACAGAAAACAGGACAAGACACAACATGGCTTTATCCCTGAACGTTGCATCAGGCCAATCCACTATCCTCTTACGACAGGATAACCGACTTCAGAAACGAGAGCAATGCAGTAGACATGAACTATCTAGACCCAAGCAAAGCTTTTCCCACTATGCATCATGAAAAATCATTAGCCAAACAGGAAGGGATGGGGGATCACTCATGAGGTGGATATGAAGCTGGCTTAAAAGAGAAACTAGAGTGGACTGCGTGGAAAGCCAAGTTGCTTCTCAGGGTCGGTCTCAGGACCCTTCTCGCATAACATTTTCATTAGCGACTTGGGTGCAGGAACTAGATACGTACTTACAAAATTTATGATGCTGAGCTGTGGGCATTGCCCATATGGAGGAGGAGGACCAGATGATTTCCACAACTTGGTGGAATGGAAAACAGTTTGTAATTTAACAGCACGAGGTGCAAAGTTGGGCACGGAGGGACCAATAGCAAGACCTTTGCTTATAAGATGGGATGCAATAGAAGAAGAGAGAGCGAGTCTACTGCTCAGCTGTAGGGTGTCCATGACGTGAGCCACCAAGGCTAGTGCGATTCTAGGTATTGCTTAATAGTGAACAGGCATTGCTACTAAACCTGTACAAAGCATTGGCAAGACCCTATTTACAATACTGCGTACAGGTCTGTTCACTAAATTTCAAAAAAGATGTCTGTTCAATCCCATACTTCAGGGCTTCTTGCCTATTGGAGCTTGGGAGGATTTTTTTCTTCATGAACACTTTATGGGGTTCTGGGCTGGTTTCATCCTTTGCCTTCCCTAAAGCAGTGGGCTTTGGCTAAAATTAAAGTGGGAATTGTGTATGGCATACACTGGTGCTCCAGTATGTTGCTATTGGGTCTTGGTCTTCTGCTCAGGAACAAACCAGTCATCAGATCTGGGTTCAGGAATGAATTTCCCCCTAGGTCAGATTGGCAAGGACTGCAGAGAGTTTTGCCTTCCTCTGTAGCACAGGGCATGGGCTTCTCCTTGAGATTGTGAGATCATGTAGCAATTAATTAATCTTTGTCATTCAAGTGGCAGAATATTGGTAGCACCTCTGTCTACTCCAGCCTCATATACCATAACCAAAGACATACATTAAAGACCTAAGACATACCATAGGGGAGTCGAAGACAGGGAGATTAGACATGACAGCTTGAGAGACTTCTTCCTGTCTTGCGCTTTGTTCTTAAGAAGACAAAAATGGGTCTCTTTCAAGAAGGCTGGCATGGCTTTGCAACAAAATGGATTTTTGGGGGTTTGAAAACAATTAATATAAGGAAAAAATAATAAAAGCTAATTTTATATTTCTACAACCAATGGAAAAATTTATTTGTGTTGAAGCAGATGCTATTCTATAACCAGTCTGAGTTGCAATTATTGAAACATTGTGTTTACATAATTTTCCCTCACACTGTTAAAATAAAATGCAATTCTACTTATCAAACAGTATTTTGAGGAGAAGCCTTTGTTCTTTTCTATAGCATGGAAATAAACCTCATATACTTCTGGGCGTTGGATTGCTGTGAAATCTTTAAGTGCATTTTTATTAATAATGAATGTCTTTTTGGGAGAAAAGTTAAATCAAATTCAGTGAAAATAATTGAGTTGATCCAAGGGTATTTGGGGTTAGCTGGCAGGATTGGTTTTAATTACAAGTTCAAGTGATTGAAATTGTACTGCTTGTCAAACAATTGGGGAAAAATACAGGTGTTTCCAAAATGCTCTGGTTCAACATACGTTAGTTGGGGATACAGGTGCTCCCATTTATGGGTGGTGAAGATAGCTAATTCACTGCACACCTGGATCCATAATAACAATACAAAGATGAGCATCTTAAATTGTAACGCTGGGCAAACTAGAATGAAATCAAAACAATTAGCCCACACATATGCAGCCTTTTCCAGATCAGAACTACTCTAAGCAAAGCTACTCGTAGCCCAACCATGAAGGGAAAGAACAAGACTATTCAAGTCAATTATGGACCTTATTGTGCCGCTAATTACTGCCAGGTATAGATATGATGGATGGAGGCCAGTACATCACCCTAAGACAGAACTTTGTGAAGATCTTCAAATGGGTATCCTTTTGCTTTTTGGGTTTCTTAATTCAAATTGCATGCATCCTGCCCCTTCAGCATCCAGAGACCTGATCCTAATATCGTAGAGAGCACCATTCCCCACTGACTTAAATGATGCAGGCTCAATCTTGACAAGTATTAAAATAGCATGAAGAAAAATGTCATGTTTTTCTACCTCTGTCCCATCTTAGAGGCACCAAAAGTCTTGCAGAGAGCCTGTTTCTGGGATATTTCCCACTTGCTGTGTCTAAGTAATTGCTTTCCAAGCTTCAACATCCAAATTAAAGAAAAATCTCCCTCAAAAATCAGGGCTAATTATATTTTAGCCATGGAAAATTTCATGTTATGCTAAAACTGTTCTTCCCTCCTGTACTCTCTTAGAAGTGTGCAGAAATCTCATTAAACGTGCAGGTCCGGATCATGTATTTAAAGGAAATGGCAGGCAGAACTTTGCACTTTACATGGAGGCTCTTTATAAATGTTAACTAATCTCACGGGCATTCCCATTTCACAGATTGAGGCACAAAGTGATGAAAGACTCGCCCAAAGCTAAACCATCATCACAGCTAGGAAGAAAACTAAGGTGGTCCTGGAACCCAGAGCTTTCTGGATAGCTTCTCTCTCAGACCCAGACCTCTCTCTTCAAAGGGACTAGGTAAGAACAAGCAGGCAAACTCCCCATAAAAACTCACCCCTACCTTCCATATATATTGGAGCAAAAATGTCCATGTTTTAGTTTTGAAATTACTTACATTTTTTAAGTATTTTTTTTTTGCTGCAGAACCCTCTCTAAATAAAAGTGCACCTGACATGAATCTTGATACATAAAGACAAAGCTCTGAAACAATATAATTAATAAGAACCTCTAGGACAGTGGTTTCAGCCATTTCAGGTATAACCATCTAAAGCAATCAGAAGTAACCCAACTCTTCTACTAGATGCTTACTAGTTTCTATCCCATGCTGCAGAGGTGGCTACAATTTAAGGAATCCCAAGTTGCCCACGTTTTAAAACACATACAACTGAAAGCAAAGACACCGCATCAGCATGGCCCCAGGAGCCAGCCTTACAAAGCCCCATCCAATTCCTATTGAACTGAATGGGCTTGAGAGCATTAGGAGAAATGGGAGACAGGAAGAGCAGACAAAGCAGCCTTAATGCCATGTTGGGAAACACTGCTACAATCTAGTGTGCTTGCAAGTAGTTTATTCTCCATATTTTTATATTATAGCGAATAGTGTTTCTTTCCATATAATATGCCACAGAAGTATCTTAATCCTCTTGTAAAATCTCCGAGTGTGAGAACAATGTATTTCAAAGGTTTCAGCCAGACACAGAGAGGGGCCTCAGAAGCCCACATCTTTGCTCTATAGATATGCTCAGACATGCACTGGTGGTCTGCAGCTAAGACTGAGCCCTCCAATATTTATTTTCATAAAGGTTCAGCTGGTCTGTGTTAGGACCAGGGTGAGTGCATCCCTAGCAGCTTCCTTACTTGTAGAAAATAAGTATGAGAAGTCCAAAGGATAAAATCTCCCTTAGGGGAATCCTGTAGCAAGGCAGCCATTCTGGCATTCCCCATTCCCCTGCCTCTGAAAAGCCCCATGTACATAGGGACTTTTCTTGATAGCTTTAGGACAATGGATGCTGCAGGCTGCTCCCAGAAAAGCCAGAAATCTCTCCTTCTCCATCTAACACTAAGGAAAAAAAGCCTGTTTCCTCTGCCTCTATATAGAGTCAAGCCACACCTCCTCCCCAGGTGTTTACATTTTACTGAAGGATTACAGTTAAACCAGTTCATCCCTTTTATAATGAGCATCAGCTTATCCTGATTACCTGGCAAACACATCAGCCTCTTCTCCCCAATCCTCCTGACCCTCTCTAATTTTTAACTCCAGGTGTATGCTGTAATGCACTCATTAGAAGGACGACAGCCTTTACCAACGCTGGGATGACAGGAACACTGGTTGTGATGCAATCACTTTTGAACTGGAGGCCTAGGCACTTAATCCCCTTTGGGCTTTTTTTGAAGATCTTGGCTGCTAACAACCATGTCATCTTGAAGGAATATAATTTTCCATGGTTTGCAAGGAAGTTAAAAAAAAAAAATCTGTATTCACACTTCCTGGGAGTATTTTAGCAGGAGCGTGTGTGCAGGCCTGTATAAGAGAAAAAAAAAATGCAATTCTGCAGGCATAAGAGAGGAGTGCAGCTTACTGGCTAGTGCTGTGTTATCTATTGTTTAGGGAACTGGCTTGGGAATCAAGAGAACTGTGTTTTGCCACTGATTGTGTGACCTTGACCTGAGCGTGCCTCTGTTTCCCCTTCCATTTCTTTGCCTATTTAGATCATAAAATCCTGGGCAGACACTGTCTTTCCAAATGTATCTGTGCATGTGGTCTCAGCAGTCTTCGCAGAAGCCTGTAGGCAGTAATGGAGTGCACCTTTTAATCACAGTAATGCGAGCATGTGAGTATTTGAGACGGGGGATGTTTGAGCGCTTTAGCACCTTGCATCTATCTTGTGAGCACAAACATAAAATAACCTCCTGAAAATACTTTGAAATGCCATTATTGAAACTGTTAAACAGAAGAATTGAAATAATAAAGGCAAAGGTGGAGGAAGGCGGTTGGAAAGGAGGCATTTTTTCTCAATTAAGTTTAAGAAGATTGATATAAAAGAAATGTATGGGTATAATACTTCAGGAGCAGCAAAGAACTGACTTGGCTTTACCTTTAAAATGAAAGCATCTAGAAGCAGAAAAGGAGGACACATGCTTTCCTCTGTAGGACACCAGAAAGGTTTCTAGTGCTCTGAGTTTTGCTCAGCACTAGGTTAAACAGGACCCTGTTCTTAGCTCATCCCAATAAACATCATTAATAATGGATTAAAAAAAAGAGAGAACAAAAAACCTGTCCCAGGGTAATAAAAAGGAAAAAAAAAAACATTTTGAATGAAGAGGCATTGAGGCAGAACTCTGTAAAGGGACAGGGAAGTTTGCCTGCTGCAATTCTTTGAATTGGTCTCTAAGGTACAATCCTACCCTGCCTATTGTAAACTCAAGATTCAAAAGAGCCCTGCTTCTGCTGGTTTGTCCCCATGCGCATGCTGATGTTCAGAGCTGCTGAGCACCTCCAGGTCTTGAAGTCTGGGAAGGGTGAAAGGGTTCAACACCTCTGAAAACAGAGGCAGAAGAGCTTCATCAAAGCCAACAGAGTTCATAGGACTGTGGATCTGCCCCTGCAGAACAGCTTTCAGGATGTACAAGTGTGATTTACAGTGCAATGGGAACACTGCAAATAAATGCTTTGGTGACCTCAGCCTCTGGGAGAGGGGCTCCTGAAAACAGGCAGAGCCAGGCAAAAATGTTCAGCAAAGAACAGATTTAGCAACACCAATGTGTTTTCTGAGTAGGCAGCTGGCAGGAACACTGGCTCCTGGGTGGATAGGCCTGCCACTCACAAAACTAGAGCCCCTAAGCCCCTATGGGGTTGTTCCTCATGTCTCTGCTTATCTTGGGTGTCTTTCCATTTACTTCAATGGGAGCTGGATCAGATTCCTATTTAGAAATACTTACGGTATTAATAAAACCCCCAAAGTATATATAAAAAAAGAAGAAAAAAAGCCACATTGAAATCCTCCTAAGTACCATGTGGTATCCTATCTTGCATCCATAGAGAGGTAGAAAATGTATTAATTGGTTTCCTGGCCAAGGTTGCTTTTTATTTTTCTCCAGGAATTACATAAAAGACCTGTGAACGGCAGAATGGTTCAGACACTCGTTTCAGTTTGGAAGTCTCCATCAGTCCCTCTCGTCTCACCCTTGGGCGAGCCTTCTCCTTCGTTCCAGCTTTTTTCTAGGAACAGGGAAAGGCTGCTCCTGTGCTACTGCTCTATTTCATTTTCAAAAGAATCAACAATAATGCAGGTCAGAGCATGGTGAATTTCCAAATGTCAATTTTTCATTGAAAAACAGTACATGTTGACTTGAAAGCAAAGCCTGTTGGGATTTGAGAAAGGAAAAATTAGTTTTTAGGTTTCTGGTGAACAATCTGACAATTGAAGAAAAGCTGAGAACACATTTCTCACAATATCCGTCAATAAGCTAGTTTTCCCATGCAAAAAAAAAAAATGCTGGCAAATATTCGACTGTCCCTAGTGAAGAACAAATTCTTGCATGATCAGGGCATGGGTGGTTTCTTTTCTGGGACTGTTAGCACCAATGGATTTGCTTTAAGAAATGAAGACCTTAGGAATTTCAGTTGATGGTCAGGATTTCCATTTGTTTAAATTTATGACATTAATGCATTGTTACAGCCAGCATTTTCAAATTGTAGCCATTGATTTTTTTTGATTTTTTTTTATAGGCATGTCAGTGGTTGAGCACATGATCTGACACTCCTTGGGCTCTCTGAACTCCATTTAAAGTCAATGGATATTTCAGGCACTCAGGAAAGCAGGAAGATACAGAGGCTGCAAACTGGGCATATAAAGATGGAAGCACCCAGGAGGCAACACTGGAAATTTTGGCTCTACATGCTTGACAGTTCAATGAGACAGAGCTCAGTCACTGGAGTCCTGAGTGTCTCACAGGATGAAGACAACAAGCAGTGAGAGTGAATTTTGATGAAGGTAAAATCTTGCCAAGTCATGTGTGAGTGATTTTTGACGTTCTCTGGAGGTAAATCACATATAGCATTGACCTTGTGAGTTGCTTTGCAAAAGTCAAGCCAGTCATTATGCTTGCTTTCACACCTAAACAACTTGTATTAATTTTCTTCTCCCAGGATTCGGATGGAGACAGCTGTGCACTACAGTTTCACCACAATTTGACTCATCAGACTTCTCTGAGTAATGTCCAAATATCCAACGAACAGCTGCAAGAAGCCTCATCAGCTCATTGGGACCAACTTCCTCCTCCTATGGATTTCTTGTTTTTGTAGCATTTTTTTATCCTAAAGGATTCCAAAATAAGTGACCAGAAAAAGATATTGGGAAGCCTTCCTTCTCATTCTTTCTGAAATACGTGGAAAGCCTCCTAAGCTAGGGACAGAAATTACACATCAATTATTTTAAGTGACAGGGAACTGGTTTAAACCTGCAGCGGAACAGAAGTTCAGTGCCCATAAACCACTTTCAAATTGGCCAGAACCAGTTTAGATTTAGTATCAGACTTAACTGATTTAGGTCAAACTGGTTTATAGAACTTCTGTCCCAGATCCTACTGAATTAACTGAAAGATGACAAACTCTCTGAACAATGAAATGCAAGCATTTCTACGATCGAACATGGTCTTTCTTTAGCAGCAGACAACCTCCTTGTAGGACGGCTTCAGACTGGAACGCCTAGTTCAAAACACAAGGAGAATTTTAGATGTGTGGACCACAAGTTTCACTATAACTTGTGAAGCTGAAATTTGGCCAGGTGATGAGGACTTACAAGCTGACTCTACCGAACAATGCCTGGCACCATGAACAGTCACGATCAGCAAGGACCTAGACTTACAGTACTGTATCCTCAGTGCTGGGATGAGCACCCAACAGCAAGGTGAATGTTACCTTCCGGATTGAGCAAGACACCTGAGTTGAAGGCAGGAGGTCCAGGTTATGTTCTTGTATGATCATGAACAAATGGCTCGTTTTCCCTGTGCCTCGGCCTCCGCGTCAGAAAATGCAGTAACAGGGCTCAATTTATACAAGGCTAGAACAGCATCACCCACCAAGAGGGGGATCGATGGTCCATTTGTCAAGCATGTATGTGGCACTCTGTCTTGTTAGAGCACGGTACTGCAAGTCAAGTCCTGGGTTACGTTCCCAATGACCTGCTGCACGCAGGGGCTGGGAGGGTTAATCATGCCTTGTATAGATGGTTTTGAAATCTCTCAAAAGGCATTGAATAACTGGAAAGTTGTTATCAATAAGGTGACTTCAAAGCAGGGTCAGAACTTGAAGAGGCCGGAGCCTCGAACTGGTTGGATCCTTAAATGTAACGAGCCCACAGCCATGTTCTTGTTCAAACTGATCCGTTACCTTTGTTTAAAGGGCCTAAAATCTGTTCCAAGGGACACACCTGAGCTGCAATGCACACTGAAAAACAGTAGAATTTTAATCTCCTACATTATGCCCCGCGCTTACCTTTTCTTGTACTGCTTGTATTATTACAATCTTGATAAAGGCACTCCAAGGTGAGAAGCCGAGCTTAATAATTCACACCTACTTGCAAAAAGCAGTACTCAGACAAAGCTCTAGCTGTGAATTATTACACCTGAAGTCACATCCTGGAGTGTGTTAGCATCAAGATTTAGTATAGAGGGTGGGGGGAGGAGAGAGAGAAACCAAAATTTGGTTTTGGTTTCTCTCAGCGTCCTTCTGGTCGAGAACAAACCCGGAAAAAAATGAAGGTGTAAGTCATACAAGGAGAATTCAGTATCAAAGTGCTGTTGGTTACATCAACCTAACAACTGTTTATGCAAACAATCTGGCTGACTCATTAAAGTGCTGCTCTGATCGGCTATTAGCTGCAAGTGACAGATTAAGAGGAGAACAGCATGAGACAGATACTTCAGCACTGAGAGCAAAACATGCTGGTAGCTTAATCTGTGTTTTCATTCTTGCACCCATCTACTTCCCTCTTTCCCAGCACGTCACCTGTGGGATTTACACTGTCCGGTGCATATCTTGGCAGGCACTTAGACATTTTTGCCTTCTCTGCCGGTGCCCTGTAGCACCCACATATTCCTCTGACATTCCACATAACCCGCTGCAGCAGCCGCACATTCCTCTTTGCATTTCTGAGCACTCCTTAGATCACAGATGCTGTTGGTATCACCCACTGTGCTTCAATACTTCTTAAGTCCCATGCACATTCTTTAAGGTCTAATCCTTTCAAATAATGGTGCTTTCCCTAAGATGTTGCTCTGGTTCTGATGGAGAGAGGCCTGAGATAGCTTAAGCAACTGAAAAAGAGTAAGCGCCTGATAGCTAGGACGTGTCAAGCACTGGCAAGAACAGCTTAAAGATAGCTGTAAGTGCTTCTCCGTTATACATTTCATGCTACTAGTGTCCTCCAATAAGCTTTACCTGAACAGACCCAGGGTTTGGCATCGTGGTCCATTAAAGTCAAGGGATCTTTGTATGGAAGTAGGGAGACTGCCTGTACAGAGCTCCTGGGGGTGTTGGGTGGACTTGGATGCCAGGGACAGGGGTTCAGTTCCTAGCTTTACCTGTAATCTGGAGCAAGGTGCTTTACACCTACCCTTTGCCTACCTTCCTTATTCAGACTGCAAGCTCTTCACAGCAGCAATGACCCTTAACAAGGGTAGGTGCAATGAGGTTTGGATCTCAACTAGACCCCCCAGATTCTCTTTGGACATGAAAAGACATGGCCAGATTTTCCAAACAGCCTGAGCACATGCGGCAGCATGGGGAGCATTAATGTGGGATGGGCCCAAAGGTGGGATACCCCTAGAAATGTCCAAGTGCAAAACTTGGAGATTTATTTAGGTTTTATCCAAAAGGCCCTTTCCTGGGTTCCCTACTGCTTTACCTGGCAGAGCATCTCAGAAAGATAAAGAGCTGAGCTGATGCCCTGGGGATTTGAATCTGGAAGGTTTCTTACCGGAGCTGGTTGAACTATTTAAAACATCAATGTTTTGACAAAATTTCAATGGGAAATAGATTTGGGAAGAATTAAGAACATCTCATTCAATGTTATTTCACGTTAATTATTGAGTAACCAGAGAGCTGACCCAAACAGATTTTTTTTTTCACTCAAATCCTTTTCAATTACTTTCCCCCAAAAGGAGGAATTGGTGAGGAAATGGTGAGGGGACAGAAAAATCTTTGCAAATTTCCATCCTCTTCTATTCTTGGCTCTGAAGTTGGGGCTTAAACAACTGAACTGCCTCCACAGGCTACAGCAGTGAAAGCACCGATGAAAAAGCAGAGACTGAGAAAATTTAATTCTTAAACAATCAAGGCAGACATTAAGAAAGCGATGGCAGCCATCATGGGGTGGGCAAGGGGAGGGGCCTTCAGGTTTTGCCTTTCTTTTGCCAAGTTAATACTGTTTGCATACCTTCTGCAAGGAGGGCTAATGCCTTCCATATTCAGCCAGTGCCCCTTTAAACAAACACCTCTCGCAGTGCGGCTATAAATAATGCTGAGGTGGAAATGGCAGGAAATGTTTCTAAGCCCTCCTTTGTATTCTCTCACACACACACACACATTTATAAAATTGTATTCATATATACACACGCACACACACACACATATATATATATTTATAAATTTGTATTCACACACACACACATATATATACACACACATACACACACCCACATGTATCTATACACACATACACGCACACACTTATATGTATATATATTTATAAAATTATGCGCAGTTATATATAGGCCATGTATAACAAACCTATTTCTAAGCAATCTCCAGCACTACCCACACAGCAGGAAGACTTTGAGAAATTGCCAATTATTTATTTATTTATTTTCCTGGAGGCGTCTGCTTTTAATCCTGCACGGCGCAGGAACACACACCCGCTGATGCTGAAATGCAGGCTGTATTGATTCCAATGCAGAATATCTGAAGATGGGAGACACTCTTATCTCTGCAGGAAATAAAAGCGCTGGTCTTATATTTATGGGCAAGTCCGAGACGAACTTGCAGGAAGCAGTTACTCACAGATGCAGTGGGTCCAGGGAGCCCCCGTCACAGTGTGCATCTCCCTTGTAGAAGGACCACTATAGCTCCTGTGTTGGAGGTGCTCTTAAATGGCATTTTAAAAGTCATTGCCTATCCCTTTGTGGCCTAGGAGTTTTGCAAAGGGACTGAAGGGGAGCAAAGAATCTTCCTCCATATCTCTCTACCTTCTGCACTGCCGTATACACAAAACTTTAAGCATGCGATGACCTGCTTTGCTTATGGGTGAACCTAATCATGTATTTTGGTGGCTATTTCAGTGGGGGTTTATCCCGGGAATAGTTTTCTGCCGCAGCATATTACCAGCCTGTGCTAATAGAAAGGCAGTGCCTTTCAAAGCCCTTCAGCCTCTTGGCTTCTAGCTCAGAGGCAGGACATTTACTTACTACAGAGACTTGCTGATACCTGTGACCAAACAAAATCACTTGTTAGTAATACAAGCATCTATGCCTCCAGCCAGAGCTGCGTTATCGCTGATGCATATATCAATTCCTGTTTAAGAGGCTTGCTTCCTTGTAATTGCATCCAATAGCCTTCTTTATATGCTCATAAAAACCTGAAAAAAACCCCCAAAGTCCTGATTCATCTGTTACTAAGTGCAATGCAAACCAGGATGGATTCCATTATAGGCGAAAGGCCAGAGCCTCTGCAAATAAATTCAACATAGCTGCTGGGAAACCAATGCGACCATGCTGACTTACACCAGATGAGAATCTAGTCAAATGTAAAACTGTTGCAAGGGTCCAGACCTGCAAAATGCTCTGACTCCTCTTAGAGTTGCCAACCCTTCAGGATTGCCTGGGAGTCTCCAGGAATTAAATATAAATCTGCAGGAGACTCCTGAGAGTCACCTGGGAGACAAATGATAGGGCATTTATTAAAATAAATATTAAATGTTGACTCCAATTTATACAGTAGTCCAGTGGGTTTTTAAAATGTAATAGTAACGGGCATTTGCCTTCCTGATGTAAAGGCTATGCCCCGTAATCCATAAGTGATATATACAAGCACACAGGCACGTTCACGTTGTGTCGTGGGCACGTTGGTGTCTGGAAACCTCCTGGAATAGATTCAGAGCTGGCAACCTTACCTTTGTCCCCAGCTGAGATGGGGACTGAATGAGGCTCCAGTGGGGGCAAGGTGGGGAAAAACACACAGTTATCCCAGATTGCATCTTTCCACTCCTGTTTCAGATTCATCTCTTCCTTTATCAAGGCTATTGGGTCACTTCTTCTAGTAGCTTTGCTTGCTGAAGCCCTAAGAACTCGTTGAGACACATAAATTGCACACAGAAACTAAAACAGTATAAAGGTGTGTGTATAGGAAGAGGAATATTATACTCGTATTTATATTGGTCTAACTGGTCCTCAGTAGGTGTCGGACTGGTGCATTAAAAACCAAACAAGCAAGCAAGTTAAAAAAAACAACAATCTCTAACTGAAAATTATACCAGTATAATAAAAACAGTGTATGGCCCAAACCATAGAATAAAAACAATTGGTTTTATGCAGAGAGCCAAAGATGGTTTGTATATATTACTTGTTTACCTGTTGGGGCATTTTCACCGTAGTATAAATGCACACGTAAAAAAAGACTTGAAAGAAGTGAGAAGTCGAACCCACCTGAGAAAATAAAATATCATCCTATGAAATGCTTGATATATTGTTACTTTGATAAGTTCAAACAAGTGTGACTCACTATACAACCATTCTATCAATTCTGAACAAAAAACTGCATGGGATTATTATGCTTTTAATCCAAAGAGCTGGGTGTTTGGAATTCCTCAAGCCCTTTGTGGTGTCATATTAGCTAGGCCAGTCTCTCATGAAAAGAATGTATTGTTGAATAGAGTTGAGTCCGGATCTCTGCTCCATTGGGTTGATAAAATGGCAGTTGATTTAAAAAGAACCAGCTTGTCTGGAGAAAGGATTAGCAGATTAAGAGACTGCATGTAATTTTTTTTATGTAATGTAAAGTTACATTTCATAACTAAAAGGGATTAATTAAAATGTTAATAGAAGGAGAGAAAGGAGAGATGTTATTTTTCCAGGGACAAATGCCTCAGCACACATATGAACATTCGCTTTAGTTGCTGTTGCCTCAACAGTAGAGAATGAAATGCTATTCTCTGCGAATGCCAGTTGACACAGAGAGGAAGGAGGAGAGGTTTGTATGATAGCTCAGCATTTTATTTTCCTGTTGCATGCATTTGAGTTCCAATTTAAAAAAAAATAAAAAACAAAAAAACCCCAACCCACTCCACACGTCTCTCTTGAAATTTTACGTCCCATCCTGCGTCGAGGGTGGCGACGTCTGCTTGCTTTGAAAGCAATGCACTTTCTGGCTTTCGATGAGGTCTCTCTTTCTTTCTCCCTCCCTCTCTCTCACTCTGGCATGCTTCCTTTCACAAGGCCTGATTCTGACTTCATTCATACCGGTTTTATATTAACATAGCTCTGCCGAGTTAGCCTCTCAACGGGTGTAAATTAGCATACCGGCACAGACTATGCCATCTGACATCAGATGAGGATCTGACAGCTCCCCATGAGTTACAGTACATCTCTCTGGTATTTCTGTGAATGGAGGTGCAGTCCAAAAGTACTGCAGGGCAGGAGGACTTTAGTCCATCGGTAGTTTATATATCAGGCCCTAAAATACGGCAAAAGTAACTGGGACATCTATCCCTACCTTCGCCCAGCTGCACATATTTTTCTGCTACAAAGTTCAAAGTCAATCACACCAGGAGGGGTGGCAGGAGGAAGTGAGATGTTTACTGCCTGTGTCACCAAGTTTCAGATCATCTTAAAATCCTGTTGTTCATTTTTTTAATTCCCAGAGATGGATTTTTTTTGACTCATGAATTTTAAACTTTGCAGCTTTCTTTGATCCTTTTGTTAAGTCCTTCCCAGCAGGCTAACCCAAGTTCAGCTTGGGTTAGTGCTTTGATAGGAAGCACCCAAGAAATGCTTAGATATTGAGGATGAAAGTGGCGCCGGCTTTTCAGTAGGTGGCAGTCTTTCCTCTGAATCGGTACCTTGTCCTGGATGCTCTTGCAGGAGGTGCCATCTTTGAACGAAGACATGCACCTGCCATCACAACTGCATGTGCTCGTTATGTGTCTCCAGTTACTTTCTCCCATCTCAGCTCTACAAGGAGAGGTGTGAATCCTGGGGGGCTGGTCACATTTCTGCTCAGTTGACTATATACTGCCTCTGGTTGAATTGGCCAAATAATTGCATGATTTCAAAAGATACTTTTAATACTGGTGATTACCTATATTGTTTCCAATAGCCTCCAGCTGGGCACATAATGTGTGACTTTTGCAAAGTTTTATAATGAAATATATTCATACAGGGGTTCCCCCCCCCCCCAAAAAAAACCCCCATTTTTTTCATTTGTTTCTACCACCTAAGTGATTGCACCTATATCATAAGTGTCAGTCATCTTTAGGACCTGTTGTTCCCATCTTAAACAGTTGGGTATACTTGTGTGGGCTTGTTGTCATGCTGCACCTCAGAGTTGACTGCATTTCACTGCTGAAGTGTCCCACGATTGTAAAGTACTTTTGGAATCGATGACAGTGGATCGTATCCGAACCTACACATTTCCCTACTGGTTCAGACCACTGGTCTGCAGAGTCCAATATCCCGACTAGCATATGCCCCTACCAACTTTTTATGAAGTCAATAAAAAATGATCCTATAGTGGATAATTATGGAGCCTTCATTAGGGACAGTTCTTCAGACCATCTTCAGTTCATGGTTAGTCGATGCCTTAGAACATGAACTTGGCAAACATATAATCCTATCCAATGGACCCATGGATGCCCTCATTCTCTATCCAAACATCCTGTCCATTTTATAGTCCTGCTAAGTTCATGGCCTCAGCGGGGTCATGCAGCAACAAACTCTACGGGCCGATTGTATTTCTTTCTGTCAGTTTAAAATATGCTGCTTTACACTGAATCCTTGTTCTTGTACTATGAGAGAGGGCAAAGAGACGCCCCGATCTAGTTTCTCTACCAGCTATTATTTTTGCGTACCTCTAGGATATCCCCACCTTTTTTTCCATCTTGTGGATCTGAATTAGCTCTTCCCTTTTTAGCTTCATTCATAGGGATCGTTTCCCCCCACGTTTCCATTCATTCTTGTTACCCGTCTCCAAGCTATCTCCTTTTCTACAGTATCTTTGACTGCGGGTGACCAGGAATACGGATAAGGCCATTGACTTAAAGGTGTTAGATTTTGAGTTTTATCTTCTATCCCATGATGTATGTCTCTCTTCATTTTGCTTGCTTTGTTTAGCCACTACCACCCTAAACAGAGGTTTCACTGAGCTGTCTACAGTAATGCCCCATTTTTTTTCTCCCCATGAGTGATAATCAGGTGTGCAGTTAGTTCAGGTTATTTTTTCCAGGGTGAAATACTTTGCATTTGTTAGGAATTTCCATCTGCCTTCATGCTGCCCATTCACATGTGTTTGTGAGTTCCCACAAGAGAGGCACATCATCTTCTTTTGCACTAATGAATTGAAATACATGTATCCATCATCTGGAAGAGAGGTAAAGGTGAGCTGGGAAAACTTTTAACTTATTCACCAATATTTATGTGACTGTAAATCTTAGGCAGCCTATGACTAATTTTTGGCCATACTGGCAACCCCTGCTTAGCGCTTTCAATTGGTTCCTGAAAAAAACAGCATTAAGCAAAACTAGCATTAAGCAAAACCGGAAGTTTTTGGCAACCCAAGATGGTAACCCCCAAGTGTTTTTAATGACCCAAGATGGAGACCACGAGCATTATAACAGAACTCGCTGAGCGCTAAGTGGAATCAGGTATCAATTTAAAATGAGCGTTGTAGCAAACCAGCGTTAAGCAAAACAGCATTAAGCTGTTGCCTGTACTGAAAATTCACTTTTCAGGTCCATATTCTGGGTTCGGGTGTTATTTTATTTTAGTCTTTTAGCTCATTTCTAACGTCTGACAGTACTTTGCCCATCATCCATTGTCTTCTCAGTATCTTCTTGCAAGGATCTTCTTAGTACAAATGTTTCTTCCTGTCCGTACAGAAATCACTTCTGCTATTTCTCTTTAATTTACGATGTTGCTGACCTCGTCACAAATGTTCATTAGAGAAACTCACATTCCCACGGCAAAAACTGCATTTGTCTGTGTCTAGGAAAGCCTGTGGATGTTTTGTGATTCTATTTTAGATGATCATTGCATCCAGTCTACCTGATATTTAGCCATGTCTCACCGGTTTGTAATTCTCAAGGCCACTTTTCATTCCATTTTTCTAAAACAGATACCAACCTCCTGATATTTTATTTTTCATGCGTGTCGCGATAGCCTGGAGGTCAGAGACCAGAACGGCATGATCCTAGGCACTGTACACTCAGGGTTGCTCCTGTCCAAGCAGTTTCCCATGTTCCACGGCCTCTGCCTTTGGCCCCGCAGCTTCATCCTCCACCCTCTGCAGTAACAATTAATGTATAGCTATGATTACACTTCTCTCAAACACCCTTATTCTCTTTAGCAACTGCCTTTATGCTTTGGGAGGCCAGCATTCATTCATTCAGTCCCTTGCAAACCTCCTCCTTCTGGTCAATTAAAGGACCTTCTGCTACTTGATGTTGCTTCCTTGGCTGTTTGATCTTCAAATTCCCTATTTGTCTTCTGAATTTCTAGCCCACATTTGAACTGCTCTAGTTTATGCTCCTTTCTACTGTCTGTGCTAGGGTTGGATTTCCATTTTCTGATTATATCAACATGATGACCACATTGTGATACGAATATCAGATCTCTTAAAAATGCCATCGATGTGTAAGATAGAAATGGATGACAAACATTAACGCTACCATCTACTTCTCTAGTCCTTTCCATTTAAGGAAGATGCTGGAAAAGTGCAAACTATAACTAAAAATTATTGGATTATTATTATTATATTAGATCAGTTTGCCCCATTGTTATAGAACCTGTAGGAGTCAGATTTCCACCTTCACAGGGCCAGAAAAACAACAGTAACCTTAGGGTTAAAGCATTCATCAGCTCAGAATAGCATTACGATCAGACTGCAGTATATCCTTATAACATTTTATGTAAGCCAGACAAGATGATTTATAAGTTATTCTCCCCAAGCTTCAATTAATTTCACTTAGGACATTTTCACAGTTGCACAATAAATGTTTAAATTAAGACATTTTTCTTCTTTTTTCCCCCCCTTGTGGAAATTGAATTGAATATTAACTGGTTATTGGGTGCCACTCATGGTCTGCACAATTACAGATAGGAACATCGATCTGGCAGGAAAACAAATTGGCTCTTAAAAGAGGGCAGTTTGGATCTGACAGGTTAAGATGATTAGGCATCTCTCTAATGGATTCTGTGCATTACTCCTGGATGTAGGCAGGAAGTGGATCTGCCCACCCCACTTGCTGGTACCAAACAATTATCTGCTTCATACAGGAAACCCAACTTGCAAAATTACCTGCTGAGGTTCAGGTCAGTTGTTTGCTATATAAATTAACTGGCTAGCAGTAAAACAGCATGTCTGAGTGGTGCAACTGGAGACCGTTGTTCTAGATGGACATGGAAGTATTTTAGGGGGTATGTAGAGGAGATGATATGGTCTTTCATAAGCAATAGGTGCCATTAAATGCACAATGTTCTGAGTATCCCATACAGCAGGTTTGTTATAATATCCTGTGGTGGGTGTTAAGCATGGGACATACACACCAGTGCACTGCCACAGGATTTCTCACTGTCTCACCATTTAGAGAGGAAGGGTGATGTTAGGACACAAGCCACACCTTGGGTTCAAGGCTCTTCCATGCCACAGATGGCATGTGTGACCCTGAGAAAGTCTCGACCATGTTCCTGGCCAGTGGAGATACTAGCAGTTCTCTATTTCACAGGGATATGGCAAAGATAAGGAAGAATTATTCTGACAAAATATTATGACATGGTCAAATCGCTCCTTGGCAAACTCCAAGTCTTTTGCAGAGATGGTTGGATTTTCTGGGCACCAGTCAGGGACCCCGCTCTCAAACTCCTGGACAGGCAGCTGGGAAAACCTGTGGCCACAAGTTATCCCATCCAACAGCTGCCTCAGAGTCCAAAAGAGACTGAAAATGTATAGATTAATGATAGGACAGGCAAGCAGGGAGATGTTCAGATTTTGATGCCTGTCATAAGATAGTGTAGGGGAGCCTGAATTCCCCTGACATTTGCATTGGAGAAATATTTTCTGAAACTAAATACCAGCCACACACAAACAAGTCATAGTCCGACATCCTGAAAGGGGCAGCTCTCTCAAGGAAAAAAAGGAAGAGAATATTACTTCTATGTGGTCAGGAAAGTGGAGGTTGTCTTATCTTTGTGGTGTTTGCAAGGTAGACTGCTGTGTTTGCTTTAAGGTTTTGATCCTTCTATGTTGCTGAATTTAAAGAGAGAAAATTGCTGTTTTCCAAATTTCAGAGCTTTGATGAGTAAGTCAATCAAATATTTTTAAATTTGGGGAAAAATAGGGGAGAAATGCCTCCTTCTTACCCCTTGACCAATTATGGACCTGCTTGATATTTTGGGGAAAAATAGTGGATTTTTAAATAAAACCTTTTTCCTTTTTTTTCCATTCTCCTCCCCAGTATCCTGAGCCAGCAGTAGGTATAGGAAAGTGATTTTTTCCCACCTAGTTAGTCCAAAGACTAAACCTTCCAGAAGTCTTTGTGTGTTTTGTGTTATGAATATGTTGAGAGATTGTGTTATCAGTGCAGCTGAGACATTGCAGTGACATGAAATCTTGTAGCTAATATAAGTTGCGCTGCACTCAGAAGGACCCTGATAAAGCCAATGGAGGTGCAGAGAAAGCTACTTTTTAACTTAACTAACCTTTACAACCCTTTCCAAAACTACCTACATCTTTTGACTTTTTTATAAGAAATTGGGCTTAGGCCCAGATCTAAAGCTTTTAAAGTCATTTAAATGATTTTTTATTGACTTCAAGGAGCTTAAAATCAGGCTCTCATTGTATATGCTAGCTGTTGCATCCTTAAAATAAAAACTGAAGGTTTGTGGACAAAATGACATAGATGCAACTCCCCCATGGCTCCATATCACTGTGGCTAGCTGGGAATGAGGGTGTTAAATCAGCATCACATTTTGCTCTCTTGAAGTCAGTGATAGTTTTGCCATTGACTTTAATGGCTGCAGAATCAAACCCGTAATGGACACCACTTGTAAAAAGCTTTGACATCCCATTACAAGACGCCACGTTCTAAATAAATGGCTGGTTGCATTTTAACAAAATAAATGGTAATAAAATAATTTCAGTGCAGAACAATCGGGTGGACGGTTTGTCATTGGTATACATTTTAGACTGATTTTATAGTGATCGGAAGGGAAAAAGAGGCCTCTGACAATCTGGATTGAATTCATTTACACAGGTAGATGCACCTTTCTCTTTTACGAAGAACTTTGAATTCTGTTCACTTTAAATCAGATCATCCACTGGTGGAAATCACTGCATTGGTTTCCATCAACTAAGAGCCTCTGTGCTTTCAAACATGAATGACTAATCAAACATACCCACTGAAGTCACTGGGGGTCCTTTGACTGACCTCAGTGGGCAATACATGAGGCTCACAGGGTTGAACTATCCTTTCACAGTGTTTACCCACAATAGTGAAGTTATTCCTGATTTGCACCAGGGGAAGCAAAAGATGACTAAGACCATAAGTATCCAAGTTCACTTTTTTAGTGTAATTTGGTAGTTCTGGACAGATGAGTGCATTAAGCACTCATGAACGCAGCCCTACAGATTGAAATTCCCTCTTTCTGTCCCCGGAGAAGACACAACTCAGCAGCAAGTGCATAAACTTTCTGTTATTACCCTTCCCTTTTAGAGTAGGAGGGACTGCCTCTGAACACAAGGAGAGACTTCAGCGCGCACAGAAAACACCAACTCATTTCCCATACAACCCTCAGAGGGTAGCAGTTGCTGGAAGCTACTGACCTGCACAGGACTCAACCTGGCAATGCAGAGATAAAATGTAGGTACTCTGATTATCTTGGTATAAATCCAGACATAGATGTATCTCTAGGCTTTCCTAGCACTTATCGCTGTAGGATTTGAGCACCTCACGAGCATTAAATAATTTATTCTCAACATTCCTATGAGGCATAAAAGGAGCAGCGACATGAGACACTTGCCCATAGGCACAGAGACAGGGGTATAAACCCAGGCCTCCTGAATCCTAAACTGCTCTCTATTTAATACGATCTACACTTTGCATAGAAACTTGGGGGTGGGGAAAGTCCGGAGCTGTGCAGCTCTATTGCCAGTCCCCTCAACTTTCTAATCTCCCTGTACCAAATTCCTTACCCCAAAACCAGCACCCCTATCCTGAACGGTGACGGTCAATATTCTGCGTGGCACCCCTTGCTTTCAATGTAACATTGCAAGAGTTCTGTAATGATCAGAAGAGATTAATTGAATCCAAACTGTACAGCACATCAAATAAAGGAACAGGGACCCCATTTATCTGTTAAAGTTCTGAAAATGAAAAACATCTAATCACTCGTTCCCTTTGATGAAAGGCTCATTGTTCCACTCTATGGAGAGGCATTTCGTATGGCACTGACCATACAGATTTTTTTTTTGTAACTTCACTTCTAGAATTTAACTCTAATTATATTTGTGCCCTGCCAGAAATTATAAGTTGCCACAATACTGTGGTTTCTTGTTTTTTTTTGTTTTTTTTTTAAAGAAATATATTTGTTCCTAAGGAGGAGCAATTGGAAACTAATACAATTAAATACTTTGCTCTGCCTGCCAAGGACATTTGTCTGCTACTGTGCTACATCAGGTATGTAATGAAAGGCAAATGACAGCGAATCTTAATGCAGTAGGGAGCTTGGGTAACTGTAGTTTTATGTCAGGGATAGCTTGCTAGAGAAAAGCTGCATTGTATCTAGGATTAGCAGAACTGCAGGATTTCATTAATGACTGACCAGCTTTTTAGCAAAACAAAGATAGTTAGGGAGTAAAAGAGAACATGACTGGAATCTGTACCACTAATTGGAAATGTATATTATCTTCACTTTGTTAAGGAGGAGGCACTGGGTGTTCTATATTGTCATTTGGAGAATGTCAACTTGTACAATAGTCTTCCCAGATTGGGATGCTGGGTTACAAAAGCACCAACAGTTGGAGCCTGTTGCTTTTTCCTTCCTGTACAGATTTGAAATTTTTGAAAAAAAATAATCTGTATCCTGAACTGGATTTAAGATGGAAAGTAAGGATCTTGGAAGTTTTGCAAAATGATAGTGAAAAAAGAGTCAGACATAGCAAATCAACATATTTTGCTTAGATTTTGGCCTTCTAACAATTTAACCCCCCACCCCATTTTTTTGTTTTGTTTTTACTATAAATGAACTAAAATCTTCAAATGAAGAGTCATTCTAAACCACAAAGTGAAAGCTCCTGTTAGGAAATAAAATGGAAACATTTCAAAATTGTCAATTTTTGATTCGAGCAGGTTCTTCCAAGCAGACCCTGCCCCGCGGTTTCAGTTTGGAGAAATTGATGTTTCTTCTGGGGGAAAAAAATCAGAAAACAGTGGGCCTCGTTTTATTTTTTTTCATGTTAGGCTTGGGTCGAAGTCTGTTAAAACCAATTGGAGAATTTGCGTTGACTTCAGTGAGCTCTGGATGAAGCTCAAAGTACCCAAATGTTTTGTTAGGCCCGCACTCCTGAACTCAGAGCAGTTTCCCCTGAGATAAGAACCGAGATAGGATCTACTTGATCGAATCCTACAGTCCCTTACTCAGGACAGTAATAAGTAAAGACTGCACAAAGCCCAGCCCAGTAAGAGCTCTGAAAGGATAAATGGAATAGATTTATATCAAGTTCCCTTTACACCAGTCTGTGAGGATAATTTGCCCCCGTTCTTAAGGCCTCATGTTCATGGCCAAAGTGGTGTAAAATAGTCTGAGCGTAAACAAGAATTAAGCTCATTATTTGAGACGTTTTCTTTTACTTCGTGTCCTTGACCACCAGGCAAAGAAAGAGAGAGAGAGGGAGGGACTCACTAAGACAATTCTGAAATGTTCCAGTACTTTTCTGATCACTTTCCAAAGTTGAAATATGATTGCAACCTTTTTGCATATAGAGGGAAAGGACCCATTTAAATGAAAAATTAGGTGCCTTAACAGGTCAAGCACATAGTTACATTAATGTTGTGTAGAACAATAAATCAACTTCGATCTCCAATTGAAAAAATGCTAATTTAGTTCAGTGATTCACTGATTGTACTTCCCGTGCACCCCGGCGATAGAAATCTTTTCTTTTATTTAATGCGAGACAGTGATTTGACGGCCCTCCTAATGGCGCTTGCAGACTATCAGCATTTCAGTGGAATTCTGATCATGGTTTTAATATTCCATGCAGCTTTGCCCCCTCTGATTTCACGCTGAAACATTAACAAGAGCTGACACTGGAGATTAGAAGCAGACAGCTGGAATGCCAGGTCTTTGTTGCAGCATGGACATGAGCCAACATCGTTCAACCGCAGCCAAGAGGGACCTGGGAAAGTCTTCTTAAGAAGAAGGGGAGGTAGAGAGGGGGAGGCAAGGTAGTTTACTGAAGGGCATATACAAGTAGATAATTGCAGAGCCCTTTCATCTTTTAAATCCAAATTCTAATCAATTCTGGTTTATTAAGGGGAAAGAGGGTCATTAAAGGTAAATTTTGCGCGCGCACACACACACACACACACAAATCTTCATTTGAACTCTGCAAGCATAAAAGTTTTGCATATAAAATAACTGCGTGTCCACAACTGCCACTAATTTCCTACCTCACATTTGCAATTATTTGCAGTGCTTCCATTTGGAAATGCAGTGCCAGTCCCCTTTAAAAAAAAAAAAAAAAGATTTAATCCACTTAGTTCCAGGTGAATAAATTGAGAAATAAAACTGGATTTATGTGCTGGTGCAGTTTGTGTGAACTGTAGAGGAGGAAGAAGTGGTATAATATAACATTTATGTGTTTAATACATTGTTTTTTGAGAACAGAAACCTAGTAAAGACACAGCATTTTATCCAAACCATGATACAACTCTTACCCTGCTGTATGTACTTGAAAGAGGGAGACTTTGGGAGATTCCCGGGATGTCCTGTAGCAAAGCTGCTCAGCCTTTTCTTTTAAATAAGAAAGCTGGAAGTGTTAACAGAGGTAAATGTATATAAGGGCCAGATAGTACCTTACTCAGGCAAACTCCCCTTGAAGTGGGGAGTTCTTCTGACTGAGTAATAATGGCCTGAGCCACAGCTCATTGAGAGTGATAGAAAAGCTCCCACTGACATCCCTGAGCTTCATACCGGCACAGACTGCATAAGCAGTCCAGGGTTTAGGCCTGTCTTTGCAAATTATTATCATCAAAGGACACAGCAAGGTGCTCCGCTAGAAGTGGACATCTCAGGAGTGACGGGTAGTCCACTGACCATTGCATATGACCTTGAACAAATCACTTTATTTCTCTGTGCTTCTCTATCCCCTCCCCCACTCTAGATTATGAGCTCCTCCAAGGAACAGTGGGGCCCAGATCACTTGGGGTCTCTAAATACAAAAAAGCAACAATCCTATTAATTTCCCAGGATTCCTCCCCCCCACGCCCAATGCAGTTATCAATTTTGGTTTAAAGGGAAGCAGGATGCCTATTGTGCTCTATGCGATACAAACACATTGGAAGATACAGCCCCTCACCCAAAGGGCTTACAGTTTAAAAAGACAGAGACAGATGAAGGACTGTGGGAAAGGGATAAAGTATACAAGCATAGGCTCCAGTCCTGCAGCGAGCTCCATGCCACGGGGCATAGGCATCCAAACACAGCCCCCATTGACTTCAGCGGGGCTATGGTTAGGGACAGGGGTTCACGAGCGTGGAGATCCTTTACAGGGTGGGGTGCCAAAGTGATTAATGTGATGATTAGCACATGCAGTGCTTAATGCCATGGTTTTTATGTTATTTAATAAATCCCATCTGCCCCTCTAGCTATCCATTGCTGGGTTCTCTTAACTAGATTGATAGCAAAAAGCAGAGAACAAATATTTGTATTAACAATCTAAAGATGATCTGGGAATTCATAGTGTTGCTCAAGAGCAGTTTGAATACAAAGTTTTAGTTTTATTACCTTGCAGTGATATCTTTCTTTCCTCTAAGAGAAGAAAAAAACACTTCCAGAAAATGATATAGGGTTACTTTCTGCTTCCAGTTATTCCGGTCTCAATTTGGAATAAGCTCACTAAAATCAGTAAGGTTATCTGTTATTTAAAATGAGATGAGCTTGACTCCTCACAACATCTCCTGCCAGCACGGTATTTCATGTGGAACTAGGCCTGTTTCCCAGATAGGCAAATTAAGGCACAGAAAGGTGAAATGAGTTGCCCAAAATTGCTGAGAGCAGGCTGAAGGCAGAGCCAAGAACATAGCTTGGGAAGCTCCCACTTCCTGCTCCTGCTTTAGTTTGTGTGTCATGGCATGAAGAAATATATATATATATAGATATATGTATATATATAGTCAGACAACCTCCTTTGCCAGGATAGATGGTTTTATGTACTGGTCTGATTTTGTTTTCTGGACCCCGATACTAGGTAAGCATTCATCTGGGATGGTATAGGAATAGCACATCCTGCCTTCATGCAGCAGGTTAAACTAGATATCGCTTGAGGTGCCTTCCACTCCTATGACTCTTGGATCCTTTTCTGACCTTCTATGTATTACAGGTCCTCAAACTGCACTTTGTTCTTCAGTTTATTGAAAATCTGCTGAGTCCAAGACCTTGTGTTAGTTTAAATCATAGCTGCTATCCAGTCTTGGTTTAAAGACATTAAGAGACAGTGAATTCACCACTCTCCTTGGTTTCTTCTGCTGGTTCAATCATTCTCTCTCTCAAAAATGTCTGCCTTATTTGTTATTGAATTTGTCTAGCTTAGACCTCTAGCCATTGGTCCTCATTATGCCTTTAGCCACGATGTTAAAGAGCCCCTTAATACTCAGAGTTTTCCTCCCGTGAAGATACAGATATAATAAAGTCAACACTCATTCTTCTCTTTGATAAAGCAATTGAGCTCTGGACATTCATAACTATTGACATTTTCTCAAGCCCTCTAATTACTTTTATACCGCTTTTTTGCATGCCATCCAATTTTTCAGTACCTTTTTAAAATACCCCAAAGGGTATTCCAGTGTTGCCCCCCGTATATGGATAAGGACCGACCCAAAATGTGATTCTGCGACTTTCGCAGAAATTGCAAAATCAGGCATTTTTTTTTTAAATCCATAGCGGGAAAAAAAACTTCCTAAAAGTAAAATCCTGGCTCCCCAGTGGCTGCCAGCTCTGCCCCTCTCTCCCCAAGATGGCTGCCACCTCTACTTCTCACAGCTGATTGGCTGAGAGGGCTACTTGTCATACAGCTCCACCCCTTTCCACCAATCAGTGACAAGGCATGGGGTCACATGCCAGACGGTCCTCTCAGTCAGTTGATGATGATGGGCAGAGCCATATGACAGACAGACCTCTCCACTAATCAGCAGCAGGGGGCAGGGCCACCAGGGTCCCTTGGCCAATCAGAGGTGTGGGGTAGGGTGGGTGGGCCCTGGCCATGATAAGATTTAAAAAATGGCAGCTGGTCCCATGAATTGCCTGTGAAATTGGTCAGCTGCCTCCTCGAGTTGGGTAGACCCCTATATATGGAGGTAAAAATCACCTCCTTCCTTCTCCATGCTACCCCCATTACACCCCTTTTCTGCTACAGTCCTACATTAGGAGATCAGTTGCCTGTCCACTGTGACCCCCAAACCCTTTCCCGAGTCAATGCACTCTATGCAGCCCTCCTTTCTGCAGGTATGACCTTGGCCTTCATTCCTTGATCCTGTTGAGGAGCATGTTTTCGATAGACTGTACTGAGCCTTAGATTATGCCTCAAGCCTCCTGTCTCTGGGTAGATCCACAATAGAAATGTTGGTTGGCATAGAAACTTTGGCTAGGGATGTGATTTAGGTAACGTTTCTCTACCAACCCCCCCACCAGTTTGTGTCAGTACAAATATATTTTTCTTATATTTCGTGTAGGCCCTTTCAATCTCCCCCTAGCCTTATTTCACATTTCCCTTTGATTATCCCCTCTACAGCTACAAAGTGCTCCCTCTAACAGTTCCAGACACTGCTTTGAGATCCTTTGAGGATAGATGCTATATAAATGCAAAGTATTGTCATTGTGAAAGAAAGTGCCTCTTTTCTAACTGAAACCACTTTCTTTTCTTTAATTGATTACTTGTTGTCTAGACTGAAGCTCATTAGAAGAGTTCTAAGGCTCAGCATCATTTGCTTTGCATCTTAGTCAATCTGTGAAACAACTGGTAGGCTCCAGAATGGATGAGGAACATGTTCTTGCGGCCATAAATGTGCTAAGAAAGGAAAATGAAAGCTGAAATGGGCAATGAATAGAAATGAAATGGTCACCAATGAATAGATAATACTATTGACCTTTCCCACATTTGCATCATTAGCTAAAGTTCACTAGAGACCTTCCATGCTTGTTATCATTATCCCTCATTAGAAGTCACTCTAGAAACATTAGCCAAGCAGTTCAGGAGCTTGTTAATTGCTTTAATAAGGCAATGTCAATACCAGGATGAGCTGTGAGGAAGGGTCCTTAAGGCTAAGATTTCTTGGGCTTTATGTCTCACGTCTGGGAGCAAGAGAAAAAAACCCAAAACTTTAATTTCAGAGTAAGGATCCCACACTGGGCTTTGGTGCTGCTGTAAGTTCATTTATCCCCCTGAAATTTAGTGGAGCTACACCAATTTATGCCAACTCGAGATCTAGCCTGGTGTCTGGAAGATGGTCATGTTGGCATACATTATATTTGTGCATGACCTTGTAAGCAACAGTTCCTTTAGATATGGAACTGAACTTTCCCTAATTTTCTTTTTTTTTTTTTTCTTTTTTTGGGTGGGGGAAGTAAGGGAGAATTGAGAAGGGACTGAAAGGCAAGATTTCAGCACAATCCACTGCCAGGACAACTCCATATTAATGCATGCACAAGACTGGGGCTGCTTCTTGGCTGCTACAAGCAGAAACAGCTCCATTTTCCTTCAATTGAATTTTACTGCTTTTTGCAAGGCTTATACTGACTGAGCTGGTTTATTCATCCATAAGCATCACCTTTTCTTTATTTTTGGTAGCATTTCAAGATCCATACAAACAGCCAGGTCCCATTTCTTTTGGCAAGGATTGGTAATCTCAGTGATTTGATGGGTCACCGTCACTTGCCTTTATCCTTTGATTTCTTACAAGCCTTTATCATAGCATCAGGGCTCCTAAGACTCAGACTTGTATGATTTATGAGTTGGAGCAGAGAGTTGGAAGGCAAGGCAAGTTACAGTTCAAATCCTGGTTCTGCCAGCAACTTTTTATGTGGCCATGAGCATCTTTCAACTTATGAAAACCTCTCCGTGTCTCACTTTCCACAATAGCAAAAGAGAGATAACACCCACCTTTGCGGAGAGGAGATGAAATCTGCTGCGTAAGTGGAGGTTAGTGGTTTGTCCTGGAAGCACTCCCATCACCTGACGTAGCCTCATCTGTCATATGCTCTCACCTGCAGTTTGCGAGGTCAAACAGCAGTTCAAGTGGTACTGCACAGTTCTGCTTTTTTTAAACAACATCAGGGTTTCTTTTATTTCCAGGCTTTATGGAAAAAACCTGCTTACAACGTACCTTTTTCTTACGAACATGGAAATACCCAGAAATAATAGATCTCAATTTGCTCTGTGCCATTTTGTTCCCAGGTGTGTTCATTTATGGTTCAGTGATTATATTGGCTTGTGAATTTTGTAAGTCAGAATTTTTCCTTTTGCCCACTGAAGTGTATGAGAGCTAGTAGGAGGGGCGAATAGTGTCCTAGTAGGAAGGATTCGAAGTTTCCAGTCCAGTGGCATACTTCTGGGGGATTTTCATCTTCCAAAGGTGATGCCTCCAGAAATGAAAGTGAATACAAGGGGCTTGATGGGTACAATGCTCTATATGGGGTCAGCACTGAAACCTTGCAAGGATTCATATAGGTAAAGAGGAGCAAATGTTTAAATGAGATGCCATTCAAAGTAGCACAGGACTTTGGATGCCTGAACTACTTCCTAGAGTTGTTATCCAGTTGAGGGAGGCATCAGCCTTTTCAACGAAAGTGCATATCATCCTAGTATCTAAACTTATGCTGTTGTTGCAAGGCCAAGAAAATTCAATGCTGCTGAGTCTGATTTGGTTTGACACCACTCGTGCAAGTCTGTGGGGCAAATTTAAAGCCTAAGTTCTGAAGTCCTCACTAGGACTAAAATGGAAAATAACTGCAAGATACCCTTTGATTTTAACAGAGCTAAGTACTTAAGGGATTCCTGTTGTTGCTGGACATTGCAGGAGAGTTCACTGTGCTCAACTAGAGATGGCTGGAAGGAGGCTGGTTTTTCGGAAGGATGGTGCTCAGTACTGTCTGAAAAATAGGGGCCCTTAAACAAACTTTCTGAATTCACTGGGCATCAGATCAGGCCCCTGGCAACTTTGTGATACTTAAACACAGCTAATAAGTTTGGGTTCCCAACTCAAGATCACTCAAACACCCTTCCTTTGACCAATTCCTAGGACTTCATGAACACTCAAAATCTCAGCACTTATGTTGTTTAGATCGGACTTGTCTCCCTTCCAGACACATTATAGTTGGGGACCATAATATTTTTGTGGGAAAAGTGTTTATTAATATCTAACCTATTGCTCCTAAGTTCATGCTCAGCTAAACTTCACCTAAGGATGAAAAAGGTTTCTTGTAGTGACTAGAAGGATAAAGGGATTGGTAATTAGAGAAGGAGACTTAAGCCTCTTGGTAGGTGGCTGGAATTCGGCCCACACTTGCACTTGCCTAAAGTCATTATCACGACGGACGTTCCCAGTGAAGTGAGGTTGAGTTGGCAGGTCTCAGTCTAGCTCCCAATGGAAAAGAGCTCATAGCAAAAGTTGTGCTCTTTCAAAACCAGAGCACAAACACATCTTCTTTTCTTTCTGATGAAAAGAAAGAGCAAAGGTAACATCTCCAGGAGAGACCTCACTGCACTGCTGGTGACTCGCTCCTGACTGGCCACCATTGAACTAATTCACACCCAGTCTCCGTGGGCAGGTGAGGAGGTTCACTTAAAGGTACAGTTCATAGACCTTTCGGTTCCAGAGCAACATCATGAACAAATACACCAGCATCCTTGGATTTACCTGGCAGGCTCACCAAAAGCCCACGCACTAACTAAGCCACAGAAACTGAAATGTGGTGCTCCCAACCAGTCATTGCTACTGGAACACCAAATGAAAGCTTTTTCTTGCATTGTCCGGCCACTTCTGCTCCATCCAATACAGGCAAAGAAAGGACTTAACTTTCCAAGGGCTATCAATCCGGCCCCTTTCACCTATGCTAAGTTTAATCATAAAATTTTTATAATGAATATAATTTCCTTTTTTATGACTCACTTCTATCCTCTTTAGTGTATGCCTTTACTTCCCATTAACTCTAGCGCAATGTTTCAAGGGGAAGACAAAGTCTTTTGAAGCTAAGCCATATCTCTGCACACTAACCATTTCCATGCTATAGGCTGCCTGGTCCTTCCTTTAGGAATGAAAGATAATGTATGTACCAGGAATTAGTGCTTTAACATCAATTGTCTCCAAATCCCCTCATCAGTACTCATTGCTCATTTGCATTCAGTACACATACTAAATGATTTAAATAGGAAAAAGATGTGGGTTGGGGGAGAACCACCAATACATATTTAATGAGGTTCAATAGCCCTAAAGATGCAGAGCAGTGACTGTTTTCACCAGAAAGTGCTCTATAGCTGTGACCTAACAGAAGTGCATGGCTGCAGAGTTTTAAAAGGGCCCAATCCCACAAAAATTCAGAAGAACGTGCTCCAAAATAAAGCTCTTTCTGTAACTTGTGTCTGCAGATCTCCCAGCATGTCACCCTTTTCAGAATGGGAAGAGGGAAAGGGAGCAGAGGGAGTTTGGACTGGGATTTTTTTCAGCTAGTGCTGGAGGATGGGGCAGGTGGATTGGAGCACCCCCCACCCCAAGGTGGAGGGGCTCCAATCCACCTACCCCACCCTCCAGTGCTGCCTGGGAAACCCCAAGAATAATCTCCCTCTGCTCCCTTCCCCCACTCCCATTCCAAAAACGGTGACTGGGAGGTGGAGTGGCATTGCTACGGAGGCTTGCAGCAAGCAGCTGGGATCCCCAACCCTCAGACCAAACAGCAAACTTCGGTTTGATCCAGGGGATCATTGCAACTCATAGCGCTTCCTGCAAGGCGCTATGAGTTGCAATGGGCAGCTGCTCTTCTGTCTGCGGCCTACATTTACTAGTATAGATCTCAACTGAGAAAACCGGATAGTTCAAACTTACTGTAACTTGAAAAATATTACATGAGGAAGCACAACCCAGTTTTGTTGTCTATAGAGGGCCCAGGGGCTGGTCTGCACTGAGAACCTTTATTGGAGCTATTGTCAATTTAATCCTGTCTCTTCCAGAGCTGGAAACTTAAGTAAAAGACAAACCTTAAATCCCATGAAATCACTGGGAATTTGGCTTTAATTAGGACACAAGGTCTTTCAGAGACTTTGAACTGTCTTTAACTCTGCTATGGGTCAAGCTCTAAGGCCCAATTTAGGATAGCACTTTAGTACAGTCCTAAAGTTAAGATTATGCATAAGCCCCATAGCCTGCAATAGGAGCTAGGGGGTAATGCTATAATCCCTTACTCATATAGGGATGCTTACATCAGCTGGTGCTATCAATCCCATCTGCATCTAAGCAGGAAACCTACCCCCGCTAAATTCACTCTATGCCTCTCACGCAATTACCCCTGAACCCCCCAGAGTAAGGAGCATGGAGATGGTGGCACCGGATCCAGCACACTTGTTTCCTCTTCTGGCCTAAACTATGTTGGTCCTATGCCAATTTACACTAGCTGAATATCTGGCTGATCAATCCAGAAAGCAGTAACAGTAATTCAGACATGTCTGTGCCTCACTCTCTCTTCACCATGCTCAATTTTGCAAACTCATATCCAAACTAGGCCCAGTACAGCAGGTCCTTTCACCCACTGGAGGAATGCCAGAGTCTCTGGAGTGAATTGTAGCAGCTATTTAACAGTGCACAGTAAATTAGCTCACCATTTTAAAGAAGGGAAGCGAGGAACCACATCCAGGAGAAACTGGGGGATTTAAGCAATGTAATTAATTATATATAAAATACAAAAGCAAAGAAAACAGCAAAACTAATGTGTCCATGTCTTCTGTCGTAGAGCCTTTGCATTCTTTCAGGGGTTCTGTGGAAAGGGTCAAGTGATGCCGTGATCTCACCTGCAGATCCCTGTTTTACAAAAGGCACATGCTTCTATTTTGCAAATGGGGACACTGAGACATGAAGTAACTTGTCTAAACCCTCCGGTGAGTCTGATCAGAAAATTGTACATGAGAGAAATTGCCCCCAGTCCCCTGAATCTAACTACTGGGCAGCATTGCCTATGGAACAAACCAGGAAAAGGAGAAAACCCCTTCTCTCTTCCTCTCCCTAATGTTCTCATAAAATCCCCTTTCCTCTTCCCCTGGGATCCATCTCTCAGGAGGGAGAGGCTTACTATGCATGACTGCTTCATATGAAACAGAAAGGAGCTTTATTATTAGATCATCGATCCACTTGAAATCATTTAGTCAAGCCGCACTGCAAAGGGGAATGGCATTTTGCAGAGGGAAGGGTCTGACTCTCCTCCCAGCTACACTGCAGTAATTCAGAAGGAGCTCCAGAGTAAGACAATGGATTTACACCAAGGTAAGCATGATCAAGCCCAGTGTCATTTAGCTGCAGCTGGACAGATGTGGGTCTGATACCTTCTGGAACGCAGGCTTCCCTCGCAGTAATACGGAAAGCCAAAGGAACTGCCTGATGCTCCATTAAAACTATATTGGGAAAAGTATGCTATTCCACATTGTATTTGTCGCTCGCCAAGGACAATTAAAGGGATAAAATTAAACATCAGAGGGGAGTGAGGGTGCATATGTCGGTGAGAGAAAGGAGAGTGCACACGCCTGGCTTGCCTCTCACTTACACTTATGTCACTCCATTGACTTCAGTAGAGTAACTCCCAATCCCTGATGTCAGTGAGCAGTGAATCAGGCCATTGGACAGCAGAATAGATCCAGCACCCGCCACCCTTTTCCCACAGCGCATTTAATGGCAGCAATGACTCAGGTTCATTAAAGGGGTAAAAATGTCCTACACAGAGAAATAATTAAGGACTGAAGGGCTAACGACTGGATCACTACATTTATTTTTAGAAGCATTAAAGCCCTGCTTTTTATAGAAAGCCATATATATTTGCATACATACACACACATACATCTATATCTCTCTATCTATATAAATATCTATATAGATACCAATTTTCACTTTTTAAATTATATTTCATGTGACTTAATTGTTCATTAGATGCTCTGGATTGACTGGCCTAGAGACTTCTGTCTCTGGCAGTGACCAGTTCATATTTTCCCTCCACATGAGTTCACTTAAACTCCTGAGGAATAGTTGAAGTAATATGATCTGAAGCATGGACATGGTATACTGATTACATAGCCCTGTCTATATGGTGACACGCACTTTGATGAAGAAACCGTACCCCCAAAATCCATGCTTTCATTTCTAGCCTGCGGGACCGTGAAGATAACCCCAAAAATGTGAGGGGTGTAAGGCAAGGTGTGTCATCCTCCTGAATCTCTAGAAAGCCTAGAACGATGGCTCTGAGATGTGATCTGTTCTATACACCTCCAGAATTATCTCATAACATGCATACGTTGCAAAGTTAAAGTGCAATTGTAGCATGCTCTAGCATACCCATGATAGCAACCACACAACAGCAGCAGTGAAGACACAGTACCCAATAACATAGCTAAAGTGTATCATGTCATTAGGAGGGTAGTAAAATGCTGGAACAGGTTACCCAGAGAGGCTGTGGACTCTCCATCCCTGGAGATTTTTAAGACCCAGCTAGACAAAGCCTTGGCTGGGATGATCTAGTTAGGAATGGCCCTACTTTGAGCAGAGGGTTGGATTAGATGTGACCTCCTGAGGTCCCTTCCAACCCTCATTTTCTAGGATTCTGTAATTTCTATGTACTTTCCTTGAGAGACTGGTCTACATAGAAGATAATAGACTTACTATTAATACCTATAAATGAAGATACTCATTTATATGAAGAGGAAGAGGTTTGTACATTTGGTGCTAAAGGCTTTGACATGCCTTGAGGACCCCAATAGAAGCAGCTGCATAAAGATAAAAAGTTATAAACCGCTTTGTTAACTGGTTTACTGCTGATTATGTCACCAAAATAAGCAAGCTTGTATACAGTCCTACCATCCCAAATTACCTCTTATGCTTGAGCAGGAAAAAAGTCACTATTGTCTTCTGCCAACCTATCAAAACCTCCAGCTTCCCCAGAGCCAACATTGCAGTGTCCATACAAGTTTGCAGCACATGGAAAATGAAACAATAAGCACATCAAAAATAGCTTAAATGTAATGACAAAATGAATGTCTGCTATTATCTAAGACTACCATATAATTGGACCACAGCACAAGATATTTTCAATCTGACAGGGCATGGGATACATAAGGCCTTGCCTTCCTGTCTTATAATAACGGACATGGCATTGGCTTTTGCTTCATAATGATGTCTCTATTTGCCCTCCAAACAGCAGCAAATAATTCCCATAAGCAGTCTGACAGCTCCAGTTCACTAATACAACTGAGTTCAGGTCCTGGTGTTAGCCGAGGAAGGATTTTGTTCCAGTTGTTTACATGTGCATTTGTTTAATAGCCAGCTGAAAAACAATAGTTAAAAAAATCCTAATTGCTTTCATTTTTTGTTGACTGTTTTGGAAATGTTAGTGGGTTTTTTGCGGGGGATGGGGGTTAGTTTTTTTTAAAAACAGAGATGCTTACACAAACAAGATGTCAGAGTTTTAACTCAATTTTTGGTGGCATTAAAATGTCAGTCTGTTTTTATCTGCTTATTTTAAAGGTCCTGAAATAAAGCAGCAGTTGGCCAAATCAGGAAGCAATCATGCTTTTATAGAGGATGTACTTCTGCTTTGCAATCCAGCTGGTACATTTTGCCAAAATCTAGCAGAGTGGTACCTTACCTCTAAAGGTGTCCCACTGAAATGAATGGACCTGGATGTGGAATAAAGTGTTACTGAGTGAGATGAAGGATGAAATGAGCTGTAGCACCTCATTCACCGCCTAAAGACAATGCGTCAAGGGGTGTCTGACATACAGATATACACTGCTATGGAAAGAGCTCTGGACTGGGACTTAGGACATTTGAGTTCTATTCCTGGTTCTTCCACTATCCTGGAAAATGTATATATGGGTCTCCTTTGAAATGTGCTTTGAGATCTCCTGATGAAACCCACTCAGTCAGACCTAATTACAGCACTATTACAATGAGTTGAGGTTGGGACTCGAGGGACGGCCTGCACTTTTTCTGCCCAATAGAGCAAACTGGAACTTCATAGGATTGAGTGCAAAAATATGCTGCTCCCATTGCTTAGAGAACGGTCAAGAAAGTAGAGGTTGGTTCTACTGGAGGGCCATATATTATCAATGTTAACAGATTGACCAGTGAAGATCCATTTATGTCCTAATTTGATTAGAATGGGGTGATTATGAAGGACAAGGGTTTCTCCCTTCTTTCCAAGTCTCATCCAGAGCTGCTGGAAAAACCTAAGACTGGATCACACAGGAAAAGCTGGTTAACACTCGCATTGGTAGAATGGAGCTAATTGTTGCCGATGAGTTGGTTGGGATGGTAGACCATTCAGTGGGAGCAATAAGTGGAGCAGTTCCTACGTTCTCATTAGTGCTGAGACTTGAAGTCTATCTGGTGTGAGGTTCACTTCTACACTTCCCCGAAATTTAAAGGAAAGCTTCTATTCTCCCGGTTTTGAACTAGTTAGTTTAAATGCCGAGTGAAAGTCGAAAAAAGAAATCACCCCATTTGAAGCGACTGTGCAAGATGAATTGAATAAATAAATATTTCTTTCTCCCTATTGCAGAGAAAAGAAATAAGACTATTTGGTTAAATTGTTCTAAACGGGCTCAGCACTTAAATACTTCAGCAATGCATACCACTGGAAATCTTAAAATAGAGATCTAGGCAGACAGGAGAAAAGGGAGACAGCAGGGGAGTGGAAGTCCCCCTAGACTTTGTTTTATTCCTGGCACAACCCCAGAATAATTGTTTTGTTCTGTTTAAAACACTTTGGGCAGGATTTTATTACTATTGGTTTTTAATCTTGTCTATGCTATTGTGAGTGAAAAGTTACATGCACAATTGCATACTTGCTTTGCTTACATGATTACATGATACCCAGGAGTACTGAGTATTTTTGCCTGCAAGCATTGTGCCGGCCAGAAAATGTATATGTTGTATTGGCAAATTCTGATTAGTGACGCTGGAAGTCCATTGAAATCAATGGAAAGACTCATATTTATTTCAGTCGATTTTGGAACAGGCCCTGTATTTATAACTTATTGGAAGAATTCATTACAGAAATATATTTATTTTCCAGGACTGTAAACATTAATGGGTTTTTTTTTCCATAACAATTTGCTTCATGATCATTCTGGTCTATGGTGCGAACCATTTTATCACTGTTTTGTGTGCACTGATGTTCTTCTGGAACTGAAATAGTTACTAAGCTATTTAAAATATTGTGCGTGGGGGTGGGGAATGGATCAAACCAGCATTTTTGTTCATCAATTCAGATTAAAAATTTAATTTCATGGTACAATGAACCCATACAGAGTTATATCTATTAAGGTCACCCACTTCTAGGACTTTAGCTTACCCTAGGTATTGATGACTGCAAAACTCTTTAGGAGATAAGAATCACAGTTTCAGACTTCTCAGCTCTCACAGTTTTAATGTGAGGCACAATTTTCCTGACTCTCAAATACCTGAGACTTGATTTTTGCTAGTGAGAGAGAGGGGAAAAAATACCCCTCTTTCTCTTTCTCAATTGCTGTATGGAATTTTTAAATATCTGAGATCTGGCTTTAATTGAGGCTTTTATTGTTTGAAAAGGAGACACGAGCATTTCTAACCTCAAACCTTTTTCTAGTTTCTCTCTCGCTCTACCCAGCTCCGAGAGATGATTTCCGAATTGTCTCCCATAAAAGAAGACACAATTGCTACCTATTTGGCAAAAGAGAAAAAACTTTGGGGCTAGGTCTTCTGCTTGCATATCATTCATAGCTAAAGGTTTTCTTGACTAACTTTGGGCCAGGTCCTTATTTGATTATTACTTAGATAAAACTCCTATTCATGTCAGCAAAAGACGGCCCTTCGTTGGCTCAGAAATGTAGCACATTTGTAGTTAGTACACCCAGAAACTGGTAATATTTAATGGACAATATAATAATGATAAAAATAATCTTTGCCATGGGAACAAAGATTTGTGGCCATTTGGAAATAATTAAGAATAAAATGATTGTCTTGGTGATCTCTTTTTTTTTTAAATCTCTGGCTCTTGAGAGTTTATCCCTGGGTACTCTCAGATGCGCCGCCTTAGAGGAGCCCAGCTACCTTAACAAGTCATGAACCAAGAGATGGTCATGGATGTAGCTGTCCCGAACAAACTGAGAGCCTCAAAGATGCAGGGTCTTGTAATGTGCTGGTTGTAAAGTGTGAGCGTGAAGCTCTGGAAGTAGATGATGTAGATCCCTCTCTGCGCCGATCCACAGAACTGGAGTCTGGCTCTTCAGTCCGTTTCTTCAGTCCTGCATGTCTTTTTTCTAATCCTAATGACTAAGATTTTCTGATGATCAGCAGAGAGGCGGGGGGGATTTTTTGTTTTGGTTAACAAGCAATTTTTGAACGAAAATTTTTTTTTTTTTTTTTGTGGGGAAAAGATGTTGACGGGTTGTAATAGCTTTCTGACAAGACAAAGGTGATCAAAGGCATTCTCCACTATTGTTCCTACTGATGTATCCAAGATTAGCCACGAGTTCAATAGGATTCCTAGGCTCCACCAACGTGGAATTTGTAAAGAAGGAGTGATGATAGAATCGTAACAAATGTTCCAAGTTCTAGTCAAAGCCCTGTTGGCCACGCCAGACTTCTTTATTTCTCCTAAATGAGGTGTGAAATATTGTGAATCCAACTACCCCCAGTTCTGGATCGGTCTTTCTTGGAGTCTGTTGAAATTCATCCTACCTGGAACTTAAAAGTGCATGGGTGGTATAAAATAGATGATACTATTGGGCCAAACTTTCTATATTTTGTGTCAGGTTTGTCATTTAGAGTGGAAAGTACCTTTTTAATCTATTTGGTTTTCACACACACCAATGAGATTATTATTTTTTTTGCAATGATTCCTCTTTTTTAATGATCCCCATATCCATGGAGGTCAATGGAACGATGCCTGTCGACCTCAGTGGATTTCAGACCAGGCCCCCTTAAAAGAAATAAGCACTTTTACCTGCAAAACACTCCCACTGAAATCTGGAAAACCTCAGAATAGAGTTGGGAACAAGCCAAGAGTCACAATTAATTTTTCAGCAATTACAAAAAAGATTGGGGATCTTTAACGTCTATATAGAGTCACGGCTTTGACTGTAAATTAAAGCAGCTTGGGTTGAATCTCGAAAAACTGAGGGATGTGAAATCACAAGGCATTTGGAAAAAAACACTTAGTTGTAACTCCAGTTGTTAACTTCAGATTAACAGGGCTAGTTGCGAGATAGATACTGCTCCATGTAAGCAGGACTAAGTAGATCCCACATTATGAAAGAAGATGCGTCCAAACACTAAGTGTGGAAACTAATCTGGACTTCTTCAGAATCTGGCCACGTTGAAATTCATGGTTTAGATTTAGCTCAAAAAAAAAAAGCCAGCTGTGAAGTTGCAATATGGATCTAAGCTTTCTTAAAGTCAGGGCATATTCAGATTGGTGGTTTCCTGTGGTCCTGTCTCCATAGATATTTAAAATATGTACCCACTTGTTTGCAATACTGGGGTACATGAAATGTAAAGTGGACTTACCTTGACCATATATGAATTGGTATGCAAAGTACCTAAAGGGTTTCAAAAGCAATTGGAGTGGAGAGCAAGTTAGTGACTGACAGATCAGTGGACAGTCCGAGCTGTGGTTATTTTAAGCACCGCTAGCTGAGCTCTGAAACCTTTATCTCTGGGGCAGTCAGTTTTCCTTGAACATAATTCATCTGGTCTCAGCGGCACAAATACACCCAGTGAGAACTTGCCTGTTGAAGACACTGGAAATACTTCTATTGACTTCAGTGGCTTTTAGAGCAATCCCCTAGCCTGAAAATGAATGATAATAAATAATGGCATGAAAAAAGCTCAGATCATTTCAGACCATTGCAAAAGGAAAAAAAAAACCAAAACCCAAAACAACTGATAGCTGTATATAAGCCAGAGAAATTACTTGACTCTTTCTGCTTGGAAGACAAACAAAAGATAGGGATTTACAAGGGCTTAGATGCAACTTTAAAGCACATTATCATTTGCAAGTGTTGTGCTGGATATGCAAGTGTGTGTGTGTAAGTTTTATCACTTAGCTATGGTACGAAAGAAAATACGAAGCAGACCTCACTGAGGTTTTGGAGTTGCTGGGCCTGACTTTTCTCTCGCAAATCAAAAGTAACTCCACTAAAATTGTGCTCTCTTATGTACCAATATTATTCTCCGTCTCTAATGGCCATCACTGCACCCTGACAAATGATGAGCACTCTGAAGACAGCTAATGTTCCCAACTCCGGGGAGCTACACATTCCCCTTGCTGTACATTGCCCTGGGGATGGTCCCATGACTCGGCTTGCAGAGCGGACTCTACAGTGTGTTTAGTACAGAAAGATAGGCTCGTTTCATATCTAATCTGTGACAGTGCATGGGTCTTTTATCTGCTGGCTCTATGGACTGGAGCATGTTAGTGCTATGAGCACCACAGTTAGGTATTTTGTTGAAGCATGTTACTGAAAGAGTTCACTTGTCTACCAACCGGTGAGACGTTTTAACTGCTGAGATGGAGCAATCATCATCCTCCTCTTTCAGACCAAGGGGGAAGCTATCAAGGGAGTATTTTAAGCAGCTGGGATGGCTCATAGGGGAGTGGGGAGATGAAGCCATATTGTCTCAGCACAGGAAGCTATTATTGGCCCCCCCTGTAGTTGAGGGTGTATTCACTAACAGGATTACTCACTTCACAGTACAAATTCATCACGTGAATGGATAACCCTAGGATGAGTTCGTGAATGGGTGTCAACTGTAATAAACTCAAAACCAAATAGGCATCGGTAGTAGCAGTCGGGGATTTGCAAGGGGGAATCGATTCATCTGCCTGTGTGTAACGTGCTAAATTTCTTGTACGCTCCCCCCTCCCCGCCCAAAACAGCTTCTCATCCAAGTAAACGCGACAGAGGTAGGTGGGGAAAGGGTTTGTGCCCAAGGTCACGCACCAGGGTAGTGACAGACCAGGGATAAAACTCAGGGGTCCTGACTCCCCCTCCAGTGCTGCATCCACTGGACCATGTGTTCCCCCCTCGAGCCAGTCTATCAGACATAGAAAGATAGCAAATGAATACGAGGACTATTTGTGAAAAGCCTTAGAGGAAAAAGGGAAACTCCAGCAACCCGCAGCACTGTTCCTCAAGCCTTAAGAGGCTAGAAGGCTATGGGCAGTGCTTTCCCTATGCCTAGGCAGAGGATGTATTTCCGGTCAGGGGAGAGAGGGAGGTGGCCGGGCTGGAGCCTGAAGGTCTCTTGAATTCTCTGGAAGCTGGGGTGGAAAATCCCAGCCAACATACGAGAAGTCTTGGGACTGATCTCAGTTATGCTGTAGCTGGTTTGACCTGTGGTTTTGACTACAGAGGAGAGTCAAAAGCAGCCTTAATCCTCCTGTGTCTCCTCCTGTTTCATCATTGAAGGGAAAAGTGAAAGAGCATCTATGTTAAAGAAAAATGAGTTACCTGACTGAGGTTGCTCAAACCTGGGTGAGGTTGGGGGAATGCATATGACATGCTGAAGCAAGCCGGCCATATACTGAGAGCATCTGTATGTCAACTCGAGGGCTTCATCTAAGCAGAACAAGATACCCAGTGGCTTCAGTGAACTCTGGTTGGGCCCAGACTCTGCGACATGTCAACTCAAGGGCTTCATCTAAGCAAAAAAAGACACCCAGTGGCTTCAATGAGCTCTGGTCGGGCCCAGACTCTGCAACAAGAGAGGGTTTCCCTTCAAGTTAGTACTGAGCCAGAACTGAGGCACCAAACTCTCCCCATATGCTGTATAGGGGCCCTGGGCACCACACGCCGGGGGCCAGAAGCCCATCACTTAGGCTTTGTAGTGCCAAATGTGGTATTGTAGGCACCTCCACCCTTTATTGGGTCTGGCCCAGGCTCCCTACCCAAACATATCCAGTTTCAAGCCAGTCTTAATACAAATTAGCCAAATAAAAGATTGCAAAATGGTTCCAGCCGTGATTAATCAGCTAGAAACATTAGATCCTGAAAATATATCCAATTTCAGAGACATCCATTTAGATGCAATTATTGAGCATGCAGAGTAGAAGTAAGAAGCAGGGAAGAGGGGAGCTTCATAAAACGTGTAAGAGCCTTTCATCCCAATAAATGAGAAATATCCTGTCCGTGGGTGATTGATAGCCAGCTGGCTGGATTCCTTTTGGGCGCACAACGGGTTAAACCCCCCTGACTGATGGCTACTGTGGAAAATACCAGGGATTTGGTTATTCTGTCACAAACTGTCCAGACCTGAAACAAAATATCTTAAGGTGCCAATCAAAGGAGAGTTCATTTTTTCGAGCTCGCGCGGATAGTGAAATGCCTACAACCTGCTTTAAAAACATAGCTGCAAAGGGTAGCTGATTAGGACGAGAACTCTGCAGCCCGAGGGCACAATTAACAACGGCCCTTCCACCTGCTCTCCTGAGCCTGCAGTTGGGGATAATTAGTAAACCAGTACCTGAGCATCGCAAGGTTCAAGCTGGCACAGAGGTAGACAAAGGATCAAACCAGACACGCAGGGCTGAGACCTGGGAGGACCCTGCATGCTATGAATAAAAAAGCAGATCCAAAAAAAAAAACCAAAAAAAAAGGTGATGGAGGTGTCTCATCTGGGACCTCTTTTGTTGTTTAATAGGACAGCGGTTAAAAAAATGCACCATGGAAGTGGAGACCCAGTTTCCATCCCCTTTATGGCCTCAGGGAACTCCAGCAGACATGTACCACCTCCCTGGAGATTGCCTGCCCCACAGGTTACAGGTTATACTGGAAGGGAAGGGCAGCCACCTCCTTCCTTCTTTTCCCCGGTTGAATTGTGCTACTGTACAGAAAAGAGGTCACGATTTGGTGGCTGGAGGAAGGACAAGTGGGGACTATGGGGCTCCAGCCTTGGAGTGAGAGTTGGGCTTGAGTTTTACATTTTAGCCAGTGATTGCTGAATGTAAAGCAGTCCCTGCCGTTGGCCTTCTGAGCGTCCTTAAGCAAGCTACTTTCCTTCTCTGTTTTTCCATCTGTAAAATGGGGATAAACACATCTGCCTCTGTGAAGTGCTTTGAGTTGTACTGATGAAAACGGCTTGGTAATCACAAGTTCCTCTTCCCACTTATATCTGAGGTTCATGCACTTTCCCTCCAGATTTTAGTCGGGACTCACAGGAAATTGGGGAGGGGAGGGAAGAGTAACACAGGAGATCACTTGGATCCAGGGATTTATACGCCACTCCTTGCACAGACTCCTCAAATTTGGAAAGGATTTTTAGGTACACGTTTCTGGATAAACCTTGTCTTCTGTCCAGACCAGGTCTAAGTCTGACCTTGCAGCAGTCTTACAAATGAGCTGTGCACAGCACATCCTGAAAGACTAACTCATAAAGCAAACTGGAGCAATCAATATGGGGAAATGATGAAGGCCTGAACAAGCCAAATTATGCTGGCAGGCCTAAGAGAGACAGAGACACTATTTCTAAGGTAATAAAAAGAAACTCTTTTAGACCTCTGATTTAAGGGAATCGGAGGTGACTTCCAGCAGCAGAAAGGGAACAGAGGTACCCATTGTCCGGGGAGCCCAGTAATGAGTCGGCGTACACCTGCCTGAGCTGCCTTATCTGGGTATTTGGACTCTGCAGATCTGTATGGCAGAGCTCACTGAAATGCAGCCGTTTCCGTTCACTGGACTGTCACCAGGTCTGAATTCAACCCACTGGGGCTACTCCCACATGCAAGGATGAGTGAAATGCTCCCGCTCGCTCTGTGTTGCACTCACCCACTTTCCCCCTTGATACTGTATTACTGAGGTCAGGGTTTTTATTAACCCACTCTGAACCTGCTTTAAAGTGGTTAATGAAAGATCCCTAGAGCATGACCTTGACCTCGGCCTAGGCTGCATGTTCTTTAATTGGATGTAATTATTTCCTACCCTTTGGGTTGCACTGAATCTTGTGAGGGGACCGCTGAGAAAGGGAGGGGAGGTGATTTCCTGAATGATTAATGTAAATACTGATTTGTGATATCATAGATTTTGTGTTTCCATTTTATTTGGATCTCATTCTTCAGTTACTCTGCTCCATTGCCATTAGGCATGTAAATTTGAGTTAGCACATTTATCTGAAATCCTCTGATGAGCTCAGGTGTCTTAACTGTTCACTATGGTAATAATGTAACTTAGTGTTTCCTTGAAGCTAAGCCCTTTGCACCGCTCTGAAGAAGAGGTGTTAAACATCAAGGGATATTTTTTGGTCAAAAGTATGGGCAGTCTCATCATGCAAAAAATTCAAAATGAAAAAATTTCAGTTCCCTATTTGATTTTTTTATCAATAGAGAAAGCAAAATTAAATCACCTCTTATCTTTTTTTTTTTTCCCACTAGAAAATGAAAGCATTAAAATGTGAGAAAAATTGAGCCATATTTCATGGTCACGTTTTTAAACGTCTTTCTACTGGAAATAAACATTTAAACTTTGTCACATTTTTTATGTGGGGGAAAAAAGGAGAAGAGTAACACACGGAGAGAACATGAGACTGTTATAAGAACTTGGAAATGCAAACTTTCAAAGCACTGTAAAATTCTGAGATTTTTCACAAAATATTTCATTTCAAATGAAAAAAAAAAATGTTGGTTATAAGCAAAAGCACTTCACAAAAGATTTCCTTCGTCACAAACCTCCTTTAATGGCAGAATATCTTTTTGTTGAAAAAATATCCATATAAGCAGTATTATTTTAAGAGTTGAAATTGAGAAGCCAGTAAAGCTGACCGGCTTCTTGTGCCTACATCCTTGGGAGAGAGAGGGGCATGTAGGCTGCACTGAAGAATGCATCAGTATGAAAGAGGTTTGCCCAGCGTCATTTAGCATTTGTATGTGCAGAAATAAGACCATGGATGCCTATATACATGGTTAAATTAAGGCAGTAGTCATTCAGCATTATGGGATTGAATTAGACTCCATAAATCCCTAGTAAAACTTAACCTCTGTCTTGGATTTACAGTCTGAAGTGTCTCTAATTAATTCACAAACCGGAACATGGGACAGATATTCGGCCTCTTAGCTTCGTACCTCTAACACACCTATCTCATGTGAAAACCGCATCACAGGCATAGGGGACTCCCTGCAAGGTCCCTGCTCCTGCGTTTAAGCCATTGAGTTCTTAAATGGGCCTCCAAAGTGGAGTTGCAGACATGACTGTGGGTGCGTCTATATGTGCACTTTAATGCGCAGTAGTCTATTTTACTGCCCAGTAAAGCATTGTGTAATAAACTGTGCTAGTATGCTAACGCACAGTAAAAAGAGGCTACTGTGCATTAAGTGTTGCTAAAAAAGCATGTACTTTTGCTACTGTGCAGTAGGGCAGCCAAATTAGCATTTATTTAGTACCTCACATTAGAGGGGATACCTTACCAGATAAAAAATGCCTGCCCAGAAGAGCATTGCATCTACTTTGTGAAATATGAAACACCAGAACCAGATGGAAATATGAATACGTCCTGCTTACCAACAAACAATTGAGAGGTAAACCGATTATTTCAACTTTTCTCTGAGCCCAATCTGCACATAAAATGAACTGTTCCAAACAGGAGATTTTACCACACCTCCAACTCTCCTATGAAATATGAACTTTCATTTCTACCCAGGAGAACTTTTCCAATCTTTTCTCCAATGCCTGATGAAGGGTGCTTGTGCCTGAAAGCCTGCAATTTTCTTTTGCAAAAATCTAGTTGGTCTAATAAAAGAGATCATCTCTACTACAAGTCCTGATTGCCTTTTCCTCTAGATCAATAAAGCTACAGCCTGGATACCTGTCACATTAGAGGGCACTTCTGCATGTGCTCAGGAGGTTCACTTTGGGGAGGGTGGCACTTTAATTAGAGCGGCTCTAAGAGCTGCTCTAACTAAAGCACTACGTTGTCTCGTGTATCAGCATTCCTGTGCTTCAAAATGGTGGTGGGGTGCTTGAACTAAAGCTCCAGCCGACTCAATTAACTGAGTCTGCTCCGACACACTGTAATTACAGTGCATCAGAGCAGCCTCTGCACTTGTGTACAGGCATCCAGAGGTACTAAATTTAATGTGCATTAGGAAACGTGCATTAATGAATGTGTAGATGTGCCCTGTGGCAGATAACTAAGTCTCTTGGTGGTTGAGGGGAAGTAAATAGAAATAAACAGTAGCTGCCAGTTTTTCCTTGTGGGAAAATGCCTATCCAGACTGTGATTGGCTAAAGCCCTCAGTTACCCAAGTACAGATGCAGCATCATTCAAATATAAACAGCGCGGGGAGGGTGGGAGGAACCTGGGTGCTGAATGCTGGCTGGAATGGGAACACTGCCGCATGGGGAGTGGACTGAATGGCCAAGCAGAGGTCCCTCCACGGGCCACTCCGCAGTCATAAAAAGATGGGTGGTTCCCAAAAAGGAAAGCCTCTCAAACCCACCCAATGCATGGGCACATGAGGATACAACACGACTGCAAAACATTGTTCCAACCCACCCTTCGAGCCCAAAGGAGTCTTATTCCCATCAGCCCAGGTGAAAAAGTGACAAGAAGGGAAGGCATTTTGCATAAAGTATATAAAGAACCGTGACAAATATAAGAACCCTACTATTCTGTAACACTTTATTCTCTTTCCTAAATAAGCACTTGGTTTTCTAGGCGGAGAGGGAGGGCAGGGTGGAAGATGGGAGGAAGAATAAAAGTTTCACGGAAGCTCAGGAAATACACACATGGTGCTCACACTTTTTATGCATTTTGCCTATCAATATATCCATCTGTTCTATATACTAGATTATTCTGACCTTTATGGTATTCTGTATGCTGATTATCAAGCAATTCCATTCTTCCAATGATTACAGTCTCCTCAACCTGTAGGAAAGGGTTGGGATTGCTATTCAATCAAGATGCAGAATAATGAAAAGGTCAGAGCAGTATAGCATACGACCATATTTCACAGGCTACATCAGGCATTAAATTCTGGTATCTTATCTTCAAAAGAGATATTGTAATGAGATCAGAAATTGGCACAATGGTTGCCAGTCAGGGGACAGGATTGTAAGAAGACTGGAGAATCGGAGTATTGTTGGGATCCTGAAATTTGGACTTTTGGTCTTGAGTGTGAGGAGAGAAAGGCATTTCATTATTATCCCTAATTTGGTCTGAAGATGCGGTTCCTGGGTAATGAAATGAGAAGAGAGGCAGAGTGAACTCCAAATAATTGTCATTAGGAAAGACTAGTTAAATCTAATTGTGGCTTTTCCTCACTCAGTGAAATAAAAAAGGCAAAGGCAGATTAAGCAAAATGCTGTAGGGACTAACTCTTGACCTATTTGGGAAAATATATTCTTCCCACCAGAAAAAGTTTCAGAATATATTTTTGTGTCATACTCACTAACAAAATATTTCAGTCATACAAATAAAATTCTTTCTATAGTTATGTAAAATAATCTTGCTCCACTCTAAAACTTGATTCTGGAATTCATAGATTATGGTTATTCCTTGTTGTCATTTTAATTTTTATTCTGGACCATGCCCCCATCATGCTAGGCCAATGGTCCCCAACCCTCTAATACTGGGAAAGTGTTATAGCATAGCAACAGGAAAATCGAGTTAAAATTGAAGATGTCAGAAAGAATAAGAGAGTAGCATTGGCTATAGGCCAGCAAAGCTTGGGAACTGCTGTGCTAGGTGCTGCACAAAAGTCTCTGCCCTGAAAATCTGCAGTCAAATAAATTAAATCTTACGGTGAACACCTAGAGATAAGGACCAATTGGTAACCACTGGTTAGAAAGCAGAAGTGTAGCAGGGCAGCTGCAACAGCAACATATAGGTCAGTGCAGGGTGCTGTGGTGCCAATCTCACTGGCATGATTAGTTGCTCATGTGGTAGCAGATATTTTTGTGCTCCCTCCCTCCTGCAACCCCCAAGGCAGTGCCAGTGGCTGCCACCCTGATATACCCTCCTCAGTTGTGCTGCTGTGAGAGAGTGTATTTTTGAGGCATCTTCAGAAAGGTCAAAAGGGCTGGGAAGTGAGCTTGGTAGAAGAAATAACTTAACATCAGCAATACTCATGAATGCTGTTGGGCTCTAACATGGCTCACATGTGATATTGCTCTGAAAGAGATCATTTAGAAAGCAGGTGGGTTTTTCAAAAGCCAAATTGAATCCCTCCGGGTGCCCCTCCTTGCTCTTTCCTGCAGCCCTGCCACCTCTGCATCCCTTTTCTCCAGGTCCTCTCATTTTCCTCTGTCTTCTGTTGAGCAAAACCTCTTTCAATACAACCCCACCCCAGGTATTAAAAACAAAAGAAAAGTGGTGGCGTCGAACTGATGCTTGCAAATCATCACTCTGCTTCCTCCAGTTTCATGGTCTCTCTCCCTCATCCTTCATCTGCTTTGTCCATTGTGCAAGCTCATCGGGACTGAAACCATTCATAATCCTATGGTTAGTAAAGTGCCTGTGGAAATGCACCCAGTATGAGGAGCAGACTAGTTAAATGCTCAGTAAAGCTTCACTGCCTATATGTGTGGTGGTATTCGGCTACAGTAAACTAATTAACTCTAGTACTGTCAGGGACAGTACTGTCTTACAGTGGAGTAATTAAATGCAATTAAACACGTGTGTAGATGCTCACCGTGGGCGCAAATTTTCCCTGGTCAGTGCAGGCAGCAGGAGTCTGGCTTCCTGCCTGCTGCTTAGCCACATGGCTCTGCAGGTTCAGCCCCCTCGTGCCCCAGCCGGCCCCTCTGCTGCCTTGGCCACCACCCAGAGCAGGAGGAGCAGCAGGAGGAACTGCTTCACCCCGCTTCAAATTGCTGCTGTCCCAGGCATGTGTAGATGCTGTGCCCGGGAGTACTTTACTCTGGTTCAAACTGCTCTGGAGTTTATTGCTTCGCATGAATTGCACGTGTAGGCACACCCACAGTGCCTCAGTGCATTAGGACCCCATGCCTGGTCTGTCCTTAGGCACTACCACAGGAAGCATAATATGTAACAGTGACGTGCACCATGTCTTTCCCATGTCCAAAATAAATAAACAAGCAAGAAAGAGAAGCTAAAAGTATAAGGGGGATTTAATGGGATTTGGGTACCTACCTCCCCTAGGCTCCTTTGAAAATCCCAGCCTAAAGCAAGAGATTTGTATTTCTGCATTTCTTCCTCCTCTGTCAGGGATAATGACTGCCAAATTAGTTTAAATATCTCTCTTATTGCTCTTGGTTTTGTTTGTTTGTTTTTCTGCAATGGTTTTTGGTTTTTTTCCCTTGAAAAATTAATAAAGGAAGATTCTTTTAAAAAGAGAAAGGGAGAAAAGAAGCAAAAGATAAAATCAGGGGGAGAAAAATACAATAAATGTTCATCCTATTTAAATCCACAGCTGCTGAGTGAGAAAGGAAAGCTGTTTTAAATGAAGGGCCCGTCTGGAAAATCAGTTTTCTGTGTCCTCAGCTGTGTCGTGAGCACTCCAGGGGCAAGATTTAGGGTGCTTAATTTAAGCACAGGCTTCAATTCCATCGACTCCAATGGAATATAAAAATGCGCTGAAACTTAAGCACGTGCTTGCTTAAGTCATGTGAGGAACAGAGTTGAGTTCATGTATGTGCTAAATGGGAAGTATCTGCTAAAGTGGGTTGCTGAAGAGGATGGATTTGATCACATGTCTGAAGTTCAGCACCTCGGCAGAGCTTCATGAAAATACCCGGTAGTCACAGTAATGTATGCTGGGCACTCTCAAATGGGCTTTGAAATAAGGAGCTTGCCCGCACAAGTTACTGAGGCCTCAAACAAAGTTATTCCTAGGGCTGCCAGAAAACTAATCTAAGAGGTATCCATTGACAACAGAGCTGTATTCAAAGGAGACTTCCAGGAACACAAATCACCCAAACCTTGTGGATGCTCTAGTTCAGGTGTAGACCGAGTCATCACACACAAGTGTCCATCTGTCCAATTCTGATTTGTCCATAATCATAGTTTTGACTCCCAGCCTCCCTGGGAAATGCCATTTGCAGGGTAGTTCAGGCTCGGAGCCGACACAGAACGGCCAGAAATCTAGTACAGAGTTTCGTCCCCGTGGCATCAATTTAGGAGGCTTGAGATGTTAGGGTAAGTCAAATGAGAGCGGAAATGCCTTCTAAAAGTTAAAAGCACCGTATTAGGATTGACTTAGAATTTGACCCTTTCTCTGTGAAAGACTTGTTTTCTGTGACCTTAGGCACATCACATTGGGCCTCCACATTTAAAAATTCTGGCAATAAGTACTTAGATCCACATTCACAAAAGTGGTCTGATTTGCAACCGGGCTGGGTCAGTGTCCGCCGGTCCCATTCTGCTCTGTGGGAGCAGTTGGCACTCAATTATCTGAAGCTTTCGAAGAAGATGCAAGCCCTCCACATCAGGCAGTCGTGCGAACGCTCAGAAATGCCGACAGCGGTCCGAATAACATAAAAACGGAGTGTGTTATTAATGCTGTCAATTTAGCCAAGAATGTTATGGCATGTGTGTCACTGAGAGAGACAGAAACTATTATTGAAATGAGATTAGAATCGTTTTGAAACATCAACAGCGGCATTTTAGTTGGTAACATTTCCATCTAAAATAGATGACAATGATGCTATACAATCAACAATGCCCCTGGGAATAGGATATAGAACAGAAGACTAGATTGTTTTACTCTGTATTGATTTTCCCTTAGTAGTTTTTGATTAACTGTCAAATCAATTAGCTTCCCCCACCCAAACACAAGATCAGATTGCTATATTTTTGGTCTCCTTATATCCTCTCTGCTCAATAACAAACAAACAAGAGAAACCCAGACCCAACTGCTTAAAATATGTTCGGAAAGGAGGTATTACAGACAGAGATAAGCCCAGTATCGATAGCCTGCTTCTCTTCATAGAGCTGGAGTCCAGCCATGTTTTTATTGAATCAGGTTCTGAAGCTGTCTGAGGCACTAAGAGATCTGATTATAGCCTTGCCATAAAGTCCTTTTAAAAGAAAATACATGGCATTTCAGGGTGACATAATGTTCTTTTGACTCAGGAGAGACAGAGTGTCTAGAAGTTTTCAAACACCCTGACCTTCCTGTATTGCTTATTCATCGATGTGGGGTATCTATCCGGTCCCCATATATCTGAGCACTTGACAGTCTACAGCGCATTTATCCTTTCAACACCTTGTACAATAGGGAATTTTGCAGATGGGGAGCTGAGGCTGAGAGTGAGAGATGAGGCAAGTCTCACAGTCCAGCGCATCCCAACAGCCAGGTCATCTCGCCTCAAGTACACTTGTCTCTTGTCTGGTGGAAAGATCGGAGTAGCCTGGAAGAGTGGGCTGCGTCTGAGAACAGGCAGAATAAATCATTAGATTCCAGGGTCTGACGACAGTTTGACCACCTTCCAGCTGGCCTCGGGCATGTCACTTGACCACTTCGATCACAAAAGAGTGTCAAGATCCCTAATGTCAGGCCTAGCCCTGCACATTTTTGGTGCGCAGAAGTCCTACTGGTGTTAGAAGAAGTTCTGCACATGGGTGGATATAGGATCAGGCCCTTACATTGGGAACATTACTTCCAGATCACCAGACAAATGCCAGTGTGTAGATGTGCCAGATATTTATGCCACCAGAAAGTTTTGCCAGTGTTAGTGTCTGTTAGAGGTGTGATTTTTGGTGACATTTCTAACTCCAAGGTATAGATGTGGTTAGATCAACCGACAATTTTAGCCAGTGTAAGTTATTTAGTTCAAAAAACCAGCATAAACTATACCAGCAGCAAAAGTACAGTTTTTGCCAATATGAGCTTTGTCTACAGAGGACGGTTTCCCATCTTTTCCTAGAGTTGAAATGCCTTCAGACCTTGCAAGAGAGAGACTTAAGCTGGGAAGTTCAATTCAAGACTGAATCCAGCTGGGAACTTTTCAAGAGCTCAGAAATTTCTGCACCTGATCTGTTGTTCGGCTCATTTCCCCCTGTATCTCCCCTCCACCTCCCCCTTTTGTTTTTCTAAAGATGATTATGTTAAGTTTTAAGAATTAAAAAGACTCATAGGGACCCTGATGTATTAACATCTGAAAGCCATAAGGACAAAAAAAGAGGATAATGTACATTTTTATTTGCAGGAGCAATACCTACAGGTCCCAACACAGATGAGGGACCGGTAGCATTAGGCTGTACATACACATAGCAAGACACAGCCCCAGCTGTGATGTTCATTTTATTTGGATGTAGCAGAAGGAGAAAAAGAAGTGATGTGACTTGCCCAAAGTCATACAGCAGATAAGGGCTGGGATGGATCCAAGCTGCACACATACGACAAACAACAACTAGCAGCAAATGCATATCGTGCCCCATCAAAATAACGTGAAAGCATTTCAGTTTTGCCCGCTCCCCAGTGTTTCCTGGTCTCCTCATGGGGGGAAGCAATCTTCATCTGTTCAAGTCAAAGCTGCCCCAGTGCTAGGTGGAGGGAGCCATAGCAAACCAGCTGCTGCTACCACGCAGGCAGCCAAGATTCGCATTTGTTTTGGCTAGCGCTGAGGAATCGGCTCAGGCATCTTTGAGAACAAAATGGTGCATGGGAACAAGTCCAAGCTGTAAAAGATAAGAAGCAATAAGAGTCGCAACAGATTATTTGTCTGGTAAAACAGAAGGAGAATTCTAGTGAAAAACCTGGAGGATTCTGGTCCAGTCCTGCAAACATAAGTTCTGCTTGTGCAATGCCAGCTGATAGCCTCTTGGGCTGCACAACAGGTGTTCAGCTGCAGCTATTTCTGGAGAATAATGAATTGCTGTTGCAGGAAAAAAAAAAAAAAAGATTTGTGAAAGCGAGCGGGTTTTGCCCAACTTTAGAAAGGAGAAAGGCTTCATTCTGGATCGCAGCTATTGGGACTGGCACAGGGACATAGCTGTTCAGAGAGCAGAGAAATCGGTAACTAATCATTATGATCCATTTGCTCTCGCATAATGCAGAAAAGGAGGGTGGGGTTCATGGCCTAGCCACAGACTTCCTGGCTTACCCAAGGCAAAACAATTGACATCTCAATATTTTCAAACCCAAACCAAACTGGGCACAATCTTACAACCTACTTCAAAACCTGGTTAGACCAGGAATTCATTTGCCTTATTCTCTTAGTCCTCTATTAGTGTGGGCCAAGTGGGACAGATCCTCCACTGATGTAAACCTTATTCCAGTGACCTCAGTGGAGCAATGATGACTTATAATAGCTGGGGGACTTGCTCCTTCCCCAACCCCCGCCCCGTACATATTAAACAGAGATGTGCAAACATTTTTTTTAAAAAGCCTCAAACTACCAAAAAGCTCAATGATTTGGCACAATTTTTTTACTCCAAATCAAGCAAAACCAGAGACATTTCACTTTGAGGGCTAGGTTCATACAAACTCAAACCTGAAACAGGAAATGAAACACAGAGGGTAAATGATCTCAGAGAGAAACAACGAAAATTAACTTCCAGGCTGAAACAACCGAACCTTATACATCCCTGATGCTTCTAGATGTGTAGGCTGCATTTGACCATATAGTATGAAAAACATAAAAACTCAGGATGCAACCCTGTAACCGCCACAAATGCCTCTCTCTCTAATGGGTTTGCTTCTGCAATGCAGGTGAAATGAGCAGAGCACAGGCCAGACCCACACGTGCTCAGGGAAAGCTCCATGCATAAAACATACCCCGAACTGGGCTCATCATAAAATGTTTCCAAAAAATGGTGGCCATCCAATTTTTTTCTCCTGTGTGATTAAATATCCTTTGACCACACCAATATGTCTATCAGAAAAACTCTGACGTGGTATTAAGTCTGCCTTGATTTACAGGTGTTTCATTGCAACTGAGTCTAACATATTTTACTAGCATAGCGCAGACTGGAGCAGGGGCTAATAGCAGTAGCCAAAGTTCGTAATCGTTGGGTGCAGTTGGAAAGCAGTCTGACGCTTCCTAACAGGATAAGTAAAATGGATTTTGTCATAATATCAGGCAAATTGATATATTAGCTCTCCACACGCGCAGGGCCGCATCCTCAGCTGGTGTCGTTAACTGAAGGAACCCCATTGAAGTCAATAGAAGTCAAACGTTTTACACCGCTGAATGATGGACCTCAAAGTTGGGGGTTGATAATGCAAAGTCCTGACCATCTTCAGTGCCCACTGAAGTGGGGAGACAGAGGGTGCCTTGTCAGACTGAGCCCTGAAGGCCAAATCCATTGATTTCCATCCCATGTTACTTTGGGGATGTTCAAGTTGCCAATGGGATACACTGTCTGAGCTTTTTAAAATTCATATTTGGTCTTAAATGAAATTAAAGACCGTTTAGCCTCAACCAAATCTGACTTGCTCTAATTCCATCAGGCTGCTTTGAATTTTTTTAACTTACAGTCATGGCTTAAAACTAATTGAAAACACACGGCAAAGTTCAACTGAACCTATTCCTCCCTCCCCCAGCTCCCTTTTCTTTTTGAGGTGAGACGTGAATATGGGTGCTGGATTTCCAGGCTGACACACATTCACAGACATCGTAGGCTAATTCCTATTAAAATAGGAACCGATTAGATCACCAGACAGTTTTAAAAATGCCACGACATAATTAAATGGATCCTTTGCAGCTGATGACTTCAACATTTGTTTTCTCTGAGATCAGGTACTTTCTGGGCCTACTAAGTGAAGCACAAGTTTTGACCAGGGTCACAATAGCATTTTTCTGAAACGCAAGGGGAAAAAAAACACTCTAAGAAACTCACCTTTCCCATGTTAAATTGGAACGTTTAAATGGAAATTTGAGGCTTTTTCTTGCTTTTCATTACCCCATTTTTACATAGGTATATTTTTTACGGATGTCAGGGGCATTTTTCCTCATCTTTACACCACAGCAAATGTGTACTTACTCTCACCACAGATTTGCACAGTGAGAGGGCCAAAGATGAAATCAAGTGCACTGGGATCTTCTCTACATTGGGATCTTCTCTACATTGGGATTCAGGAAGTCAAATGAAGAACAATTATTGAAGTATCAGTGTTGTGGGGCTATAAAAGCATTAAATACCGTAACCACTGTGCTTCTTGGTCACTGCAGAGGGACGAATTTATCGTGCTAAGTGGTGTCAGAAGAAACTTTTGAACAGGCTAGGGTGCCCCAGATTATCTTCAGATGGATCCATTCCTCTCACGCAGTTTCCTTGCAGTTGCTCAGGCACTGACTGATCTCAGCCCATCCTGTCTTCTGTCACTGTATTTCATCAAATTAAGGTTGAGTTTGATTTTCCTATCATTTATACCAGGAAAAAGCATTTGGGCCCATGGTATCACTCACTGTAATAGGGAAAGAAGTGAAAAGAAAATAATACCTGTTATTTGTGATGGTATTTTTCATTGTTTTGTCCCCAGCAAGCAGGCTATAGCTCTCTGAGACTTATAGCAAAAACCGGGAATGGTTTTTAACCCCACTTGGATTTTCTACAGAGGGCTTTCCCCTGATTTTCCAGTTTCTTTGGCTTTGCTCATGTTACAATGGCCAGTATCATTCCACGTGACAGACAATATATGTGCCGCACAATGGGAGTCCAAGATGCTTTAATCAACTTCAGTGCAAATTCCACTATGGCTTATTTTTAAGGAAGGGAGCACAAGCTTCAGAGCCTGAGATTTTGCCTTCAGGCAGTGCCATGAGCAAGAGGTGGAGCATATATTATGCCCCTCCAGGAGGGACTATGTCTCAGAAACACCCCTCTGAGAAACAGCTCCTCTCCAGCACCGTTTTTCTGCTGGAGGGAAGGATCCTCTTTGTAACGCTATGGCTCTACCACTATACACCCGCAGGATGCCATACTCATAGCCTTGCCCATTGCCCCCTCACTTGCTCCTGGGAGAAACATGACAAAAATGGAAGGGAAAGACTCCCTCTTCCTCATGGCTACAATCTCGCCTTTAATTAGCAACATAATGGAGATAATTTAATTAGCAACATAATGCACTATCTACTAGTGCTGGTGTGCGGTCTAAGGCATGGCTCGTACAATGGTAGATGGTGAAAGCCTCATCTGCACCAAATGGCAGAAGTTACAGTAATTTAGGAGCCCAAGTTTAATTTTCAGAAGTGACTTAAACCCCAAACTTAAACCATGTTATCCTAGCTCACATGTGGGAAAGTAGCACCAAGGGCATCTGAAGCAGATATTTCATGGCATGGTATTTCATATGCACTGGTAATACAGGTTTAATATTCACCTTGTGGTCATCACTTTGCACAGGCCATGTAGTGCTTGCAGGATGCTGATATTTCTGAGAAAGGGGCAGATGTGGAACAATATCCTTTATTTGTCGTACTTGGTTTGGCGGCTGGCAAACTTCTGCCATGCCTGAATTAAAGACCACTGGCATTTCCATTAGATAAAATCCCATAGTTTATAGCAGGGGTTCCCAAAGTGTGGTATGTGTACCCCTGGGGGTACACAAGACATCTCTGGGGGGTATTTGGGAGACTGTGTCATGGTGGATTTAATTTTCATTATAATAATAATTGGCATTTACGAGGTTAAAATATAAAACGTATGCTGGGAGGGGTATGAAGGCAGCTGGTAAATCTGGAAGGGGGTACGCGCAATAAGAAACAGCTTGGGAAACCTGGTTTAGAGGGTTAAGAGCTCAGGCATTTCACACTGTATCAAGCTGAACTGTGATTCAGATCAGAAAACCCGGTTCTTGTTTAGCTACAGAATGGCAAAAGTGGGGGCAGAGGGGTAGGCACTAAATGCAGGGAACGCATACTGGTTGGCTTTGATAATCTTTTGAACTAGAGCCTAAAATGCAAAAGACTGAAGGTTTACAATTTCTTTTCTTTCAGGCTGTTTCTAGAATTAACCCTCTCAGAAGTAGCATGTAATGAGCGGGATTTCCAAAATCATTCAGGTGGACAGTCTATGGAAATCATCTTCCTTGGAAACGAAGGTAGGCCAATAACGAACAGTGAAACCCCACGCCAAATGCCGCACTTTAAGGACCAGATCCTGCCAGCCACAGAATGCCTCTTGCTGACAGCCACAATTCCCATTTATTTCAGGGAAATTCATCGGATCGTCCACCTTTTTCAGATACTGAGAGAGAAACTGAAATGAGCAGAGTCGGAGGTAGACCGTGCACCTCTGTGGAGCGGTACGTGAATGTGGTAACGTCAGCTCGGGAAACACGTGCCTCTTTAAGAACCAGATTCTCCAACGTGCTTGTTGCTCTCAGATGTCGCTGACGTTATCTCTGCGAAGGTGTCTTTGCAGTCAGTAGGGGAATTTAGCCCTTTGTATTCCTACCTGTATAGCACTGTTCTTATTAGGGCTGGTAAAGAAGAGCAGGGTTCATAGAGTTCATAGACATCAGGGCTGGAAGGGAAGATCATCGAGTCCAGGCCCTGCCCCAGGGGCGGGAAGTCAGCTGGGATCAAAGGATCCCAGCAAGATAGGTGTCCAAATGTTTCTTAAAGGAGTCCAGAGTAGGTGCTTGCACCACTTCTGGGGGGTAAGTCTGTTCCAGGCCTCGGGAGCTCGGGCCTGTAGGGTTATTCAGCATGGTGTGGGTGATCACAAGGAAGAGAAGGTGGTCCCCCTTGACAAAAACAAGGCAATGGGTAGAGAAAAAGAAACCCATTCTGGTTTCCACTGGGGCTGGAAACAGGTATCACTTTCCCGGGGAGATGAAATGGGCTCTGAAATAATAAACAATAACTGGCACGTGACTCCTGCCTGGTTACGGCTTCCACTTCACATGCAGTAGCCACATACCACACATTTCATAATTAGGGGGAGAGAGCGAGCGAGCAAGAGATAAGGCCATTGTGTAATGCACACCAAAGGAATGTGTAGGGCGTGTGGGGATAGTGCTGAAAGGAAGAAGAGTCTCATAGGGTTTGAAAAATGCTGAAGGAGGAACAGAGGGATGGAAAAAAAAGGGCTGAGAACAAGTGACAGGTATGCTTGCTTAAGATATGCCATATTCCTTTACAGCGTCCCACTCATCTTTTCTAGGATCAGAAGAGCAGAAGGACCTAACGCTTGCAGACAAACCGAGAACACAAGGAGTTTACCATTCAGGCTAAAAATGCTTTGGAGGATGTTGTGTCCCTCAACCATATTAAGAAATCAAGAATTTAGTCTTCCATGACCTTTCATGGCCGGATGGATTTAGTTTTGTTGATTCTCACAAAAAATACCAGATTTCTTTCTGATTGGACGTGGTTACCAGGGGTGGGGGTGAGGGGTGGAGGGAATGTACAATCTACCTATATGAAAGACCAACTAAACCTTCATATGGTGATGTTTGTTCTCGGCTCCGCTACTGATGTGCCGTATAACCTTTGGCGAATCACTTTACAGAGTGGCTCCGGTGTTTCCCCTTCTGTCTTTTGTAGTCCCCATTTTGACTGCAAACCCTTTGGTGCAAGGTTTATCATGTATGTGTGCAGTGCTGAGAACAAAGCAACCCGATATTAGATGGGTCCCTTCAGGTACAACTAAAATACAAACATTTCCCAATAATTATTATGAATCCCTTGGGGAGATAATTTTTTCCTGCTCAATACTGGAGCTCAGTGTATATGCGAATATTCATTGTTAACAGTATATTTTTTATTAACATTATTTTCTGATCCTAAATCCTCATTCTGACCCGCTGTATCTTTTTCTCGCACCTTTACATGATATGGAAGTGAAGAGAAGAAGAATAAAAGAAGATCACGTGTTGCTGCATGAAAGCCTAGGGCCAAATCACAAGCAGGAGTCACGCCCTGATCCCACCAGCTGAGAACATAGGTTTTTTGTTTGCAAGGGCCTCGCACTGATTTCCTCTCCGATCACCTCGAATACAAAAACTCTTAAAATGAGCTCACAGAGTTTAGCCTCGCATTAGCCAATATATTGCTAAATATCCCTTTCTATATAATGTTTAACCCTATATTTTCACCTGGCAACCTATCTTCTGAATGCCTTCATTTTTGGAGTGCATAGTAGTGGAGGAAGCACTTAGACATAAGGCAGACTACAAAGATGTATTTCAAAACCCCGCGTCTTACTGACAAAAACAGCACATGAACCCCCATATAAATGGTGTGAAACATTTTCTTAAAAATCAATCAGCCTCTATTATTCAGTTTAAGCCCGATCTCATTGTCTACTTCTTCCTCTGGAGGCCGATTTCTGCCAGGTAGAAAATTAAGTTTCCTTTACTTTTCTTCCCTACAGTTGTTCGGTGTGGGAAACCGACTTCCTGTCTCAATAAACAAGTGCACACAAGGCTTTTCTGGACACATAATGGGGTCTTTTTTTATTTTATACAAAAATCATTCCACACTTAACACATCAATGAAGCCACTTAAGCTCTACTGCATCTGAATTAAAGGCGGAATTGTGTGATCAAAGAGTGTGAAAGAACCACACATGGAGTTGTTCAGACACTTTACTTTTGTTACATTTGATACATAACAAACCCAATAAATATGCTTATCCCAGTAGCTCATTTCATTATCTCATATGCTTATGTTTAAGAGCATTTCCTTAACTCATCTTTCCCTCCTGTGTTTTACGGCATCGTCATTTTATGTAGCTTATTTAATGTTAAGAAAAAAAACAAAACAAAAAAAGGAAAAACGTATGGGCATTCACAAGACGGAAAGAAACACCCTCAACTCCCTGGGTTTTTCATTCAATATTTCAACAGAGCTATGGTTTTATATGGTACAATACGTGTAACAACCCTCAGAAAGTACAAAAAGCATATAGGACAAGGGTGGGGAAAGTTTGAGATGTTTACCACAAATACATTGCAATAATTAGAGGCAATTTTTTAGCCTGGGTTACCACATGAATGATGAAATAGGACAGATAAAAACGTTTTCATGCCACCTTCCCCCAGCTTGTCGTCTTGGTGATTTGTAATCAATGGTGTTATACTCCAGACTGACATCATAATAATTAGGATCAGCATCTGGCTCGTTTTTGAGCGGTGCATGCTAGCATCCGATTCCTCCAACCACCATAGAAGCTGCAAGGCCTGATTTTCACGTGCTCATCATTTGCAGCAAACTTTGGCTTTAATTCACAAATCAGATCCCTTGACTGCTCTGATGCTCACAATGGGTTCTTACTCAGCCCCTGGACAAAACTCCCGTTGACTTTATTGGATACTGAACCTGTGCAAGGATGGGGTGCCTGGTCCTCCGACTCAGGAGAGCAGCTCCTATTTACGCTACTAATTCCAGTGGGTTTTCTACTGAAATTGTAGGTGCTCAGAACTTCTTGGTATATGATTTACCATGACTGATAAGTCGAAAACCTCTGCAAACCCTTCAGGATGCATTCTTTCAGAATAAGTTACACGGTGCTTTTCAAAGGATTTTTAATGAAGAGATATTTTGAAAAATGCAATACAAAGATACAAAGCATCTGCTTTTCTTTTCCTTTTGTAGGACTCTAAAGGCCTGGGCTGATATTCATTGAAATATTAATTTCAGTAGAAGAAGAAGTAGTTTAGCGCAGTGGCGCACTGCTCAACCTCTGGCTCATGGGCCGAATCTGGGACGTGGGGCTCCTGTCACCCAGCCCTTGGGCTCCTCCTGGGGCCAAAAGTCTGGTGGCTGGGGAGCAGCGGCAGCATTAATTGACATGATAATTAACAATGCCACCTCTCTCCGACTGCCAAGTTTATGGCCCTGTGGGGAGCTCTGTGGACTGGATGACACAGCCCCATGGCTAGCTTGCATTGGCATGCTGGGTTGGGCCCATGACTTAATCCGGCACATGGGACTGGGCTGGCACACCAGATTGCATCCAGGGACTGACCCCTCATGCCTACCCCACACTGAATCCAGCCCAGGGGATCTGGCGTGTAGCCTGGCCCTGTGCCACTTATCCAGCCCAGAAAGTCAGAAGGTTGGCCATGATCACCACCGGTTTACCAAAATCTCTTTACTCCTCAAAACACCTTTTTTATCCCTGAAATGGAATGAAAAAAACCCATCATTCTACCTTTTCTTTTGAGGTTTGGGGTGGAGTTGTTTAAATTCTGTGGAATTGCAGCTATCCCGATGAGTTTCTATGCATCGGACAAAATGGGGAAAGAATACCCTTCATCTAGGAAAAAGGCGTTTACTCTTCTATTAAATATCAGACTTATTTAAGAAGTGTAACCTGGAGCTGTTTTGCTTTGTTTCGCAGTTTTGTTTGGGACGTTAATTCATTAAGTGTCCCTTGCCTAGCATTCACAAAGTCTGAACTCCTAAATAGGCCAGATCCTGATTCCCTTGTTCAGAGAAACTGCCAGTGAAATCAGGGGAGATTTTCACATTGGTAAAGATTAGGAAAGGACACCGGTATTTGATCTTATCTTTGTAAAGCTCTATAGTTTTATGGCCTTGACCCCACAAGTCACTTTCCACTGAGGGATTTCTGTACTTGTGCTTCGAAGGTTACTGAAGATCATGCGGGCATTGGAGTGCCATCTCTTTAAGTGAATATATTGGTTTTATTATTTTCTATTCAAGGATGCTCCAAAGCTTACAAAATAATTAATCTCTGTACAGCTGATGATACAACTGCTTATTTCAGCATCAACCAGGAACATTCAATACCCTGGACTTTTAGATTGGCCTCAACTTGGCCTCAGATGCTGCACTAGAACTGTTGCAACCACAAATAGCTGTGGAGTCAGTTCTTTGGATGTAATTTTGTAGATGCATTTTATAGATGTCTAACTGTCTGATAACAGTATTGCCAACTGTCATGCTTTTACCACAAGACTTATAATATTCAGCATTTTTCTTGAAACCCCATGACTGCATCATGTCATTCTATGAGAATATCAACTTCTCTTTAAAAAAAAGGGGGGAGGGAGGTGGCAGAGGGACGTTCTAACTTTCATATTTGTAGAGAAAGACTTGAAAATGTGAGCCAAGTTTAAACTTCCCAAACTTGAGAAGGCCAATATAATAAATCTAAGAGGCTCGTGTTGTTGTTCAGAACCTGGGTCAGAACTGCTTCAAGTGGGTAAAAAAGCAAATACTACCAAGCATACTGCGAATATTTGTGGGAAGAAATAGGATGGAGCAAAATCAGCATCCCAATACATCCTCTGTGTTTGCATTGCACAGAAAATGGTTTTTCAGTGTTAGATCTAGCTGGGAAAAATATCCCAGAACAGTATCCCCTGCCCCTCAGACTTTCATTCAGCTCCAAAATTTTGTTAAATCAAACTTCAAAAAAATGTATAGCAGCCAAAGGCTGGGGTTTTTAAATGAGTCTAAAGTGATCAGGCCCTCAAATCTCTTTGGCACCTGCTTCCTGTAAGCTGGCTAGTCTGAAAATCCCATTGCATTCAAAAGCACGTTAACATAATGCAGATGAACGGAATAACGTCAAGCTGAAATAAAGAGAAAGAGTAGAGCGAATTCTGAAAGCATTTCCCTTCTTGCACATTTTCACTCTAGAGAGCTTCTGCGTTTGGTTTCTTTTGTCATATTTTAAGTCGAAACTTTTTAAGGGCGAGTTTGTTGGGTGTGGAATCCAGCGGCAACTCGTGAGCCTAACTACCTGCTTCTTCTGATAAGACAGCTTTTCTTTGGGAGCTAATGGAGTCTTTCTAGGAGAAATCAGATATAGGCCTTTAACAGAGCAATAAAGTGATAGCAGGAATTTAAGGAAAAAGTGAAAAGACTGAAATCCAGCTGGAATCTCGGCCATAATGGTTTAACGGTGATAAAACAAAAAGACACTTACTTTTTACAGGCTAGATTGGCACCTGTTAAAAAAAAAAAGAGGGAGGCGGGCTGGAGATAGTATGGGTGGGGGGAGGAGAGAATCATAAAGACACAAGAACCCTTATTAAAACTTTACAAATATTTTAATCGAGAAATATTTTGACGTCTAATAATTGACTAGGTTGTCAACCTACAAGGTTTAGATCTGAATCCAAATGGTGATCTAAATTTTTTTCCCAAACTTGTGAGGGGGTCTTTTAATATGGAGACTTGGCTCAACTTTGTATTAAAGGAGTTAGTTGCAAATGCTTATTAGCATTAATGAATTGGCAGTTTCCAATAGTTCTTTGAACATAAGGCTTATTTTATTTCTGAGCAAACTGAGGTGTATTTCCAGTTAAGGTCGAACACTTCTTATTGACCAGTAGCTATGTACTCATTCATTTTTAAGTGTCAACAATTACTACATATTTTTCTCTTATAACATTGGCCTATGGACTTTATTACAAGATTGCAAATCAAGTCACTGGCAGAGATGGGAATTTTCATTCCATTGTATTTCATCCCATAGATGCTATTTCAGTGCCTTGATGAAGCAACACATAACATATTTACTTAAATATTCATATTTTATTTAAATCATTCATTTATTTTAAAGTTAATTTGCTTTAATTTATGAAAGGACCCAGAGGGCATGTCTACACGTGCATTTACGCCAGCTTAAAGTTATTGCACAGTAAGCGGGAATAGGCTGGCGTATACATGCACAAGAATTAAAGCGCATTAATGCTGTGTGTGGATTGACTTGGGACTCATGTTAGTCCCAAGTCAATCCACACACACAGTGCTACTCTGCAGTATGGTGTTTACACATGTGTTACTGCGCAGTAACTAATCGGGCATAAATTGGATACCTGCATGATGCAGGTATCAAATTTACACCCAAGTCAGCATAAGTCACCATATTTACTGCACAGTACAGGTGTGCATGTGTAGATGTGTGCCTGTACTGCACAGCAATTTTGGTTACAGTCAGTAAAAATGCACACACGTAGGCGCACCCAGTCTGTAGCTTCTGGTGCAGAGTCATTTTGAAAAATAGCTTGCATAATACAAAAATAAGGCAAAAAGTAGGGAGAATTGATAAGCACTGTATTCCTGCCAGGCTGTTTTGGGAAAGAGCTCCAAATTTCAGGGATCTCACTGTGGTTTTCTTCCAGTTCGAGGGCTTATGCTGATGGCAGCTAGCTAGCATTACAAGGGGCTATGGGGTGGCCCCTCAAGAAGGCAGGTCCACCGTTCTTTAATGTTTTATAGATCAAAACCACCTTACACTGTTATGCAGATTAGGCTGTTCATATTATGCATATGCATGCTTAATCTTTTTTTTTTTCAGATGTTACTAATCTTTTGACCTCAAAGCTGGATTGTGGCAATGAGTTCCACAGATGCTTTATTTATGTAGTAAAGAAGTATTTTCTGGACTTTCATTGCATTGCTCTTTGCCAAAAAGGAGGCTTTACCTATTGGTAAACCGCACACTAATCCTCAAGGCCCTCAATTCAGCAGAAATCAGAGGGAAAATCAGAGGGAGCTTGGTGTGAGCTGCCTGCGAGTGGTACCTGACTTGGAAAGTCACCTTGTGAATGACTTGAGGCTGATGAAATTACTTATTGTGAGTAAGGACCACAATCTGGACCGTGACATTTTAATTTCAGACATGTTCAAAGATAACACAATCACCCCATCCCAATTGAACTTTAGATAAGCACACACATCACGCTGTGGTTTTATATATAGCGTCTTAAGTTTACTAGCAGCTGTTTTCTCATGCTTGAATTTCAATAAAGTTGGGCTCTGATGAAGGAGGATGGGAAGTGATTTCCAGAGCGGAAGGACCTCCATCAATATGGATTCAGTATTCAGGACCTGAAGCCCTGACTCAGGAACCATGAATAAAAGTGTCTCTGTGAACCTCAGCCACCGTGGTAGTGACTTTCCCTCAAGCCACCAAGAAGCAACCAAGTAGGGTCACTATGATTACTACCACCAGCAAGCAAATGGGCAGCCACGTTCTGCACAGTGGTAACTGCTGAACAGACTATGAAGTTAAACCCACATAGATTAACCCTTTTTCTGACACCCAATATGGAGGACACAACAGCAAGGTGCCTATCGGGGAAGAAGGAGCTGTTACTTTACCAAGAACAGATAACAGCAGACCCTTCTGACCATTGATGCAACCCTAAAATCTAGGAGCAATTTGGAGTTCAAACTCAACCCTTTTGGTCAAAGATGTGGCTAGGCTAATTTCACAGTCATGCAGGAAACATCTTTTTTGAAAAGCATTTTGCCTCAGATACTCTCCCCTGCCCTGTAGTTTCATCTCTGCCTTTTCTCCACCCAGCTTATGCTAATTAAAAAAAGATTGGTTTGTATTTCAATTTGTAAAGTGCTTCAGGATCCCCTGGGGTTGAACGTGATACTTAAATATGCAATATTATTGTAGGGCCAGAACCTGATGCCCTTTCTCCAGCAGAACTCTCCAGTGAAGTTAACGTGAGCTTGCCCAAGTCAGAACTGGATCAGTACCAAGATCCTGATTCGGAAACCCTGAAATAAACTGAGTCATACTGTACTCTGATCCAAATTCAAATGCGCCTACTTGTATTATGTCAAGATCAAGGCACCTCTGGAAATGCAGAGAAGCAAAACAAAAAATAGATCCCAAAAGAACTTGAATGTTAAAAACCTATTTGCCTATAAAGCTTAGTTCTTCCAGGATTTAATGGCCACGAAACAGGGCTTGGGAGGATTGCAATTTTTGACGTAGGTTCCTAAGGCTAGGAACAGAGATTGCATTTGTCCCTGGATAAGTTGTGCCTATGTTTTTCCTGGAACAAACATATCCCAGGATTGGCATGTACACATGTTGCCCTTCAAATCGGGGATTAGTGAACGGCTAAATGCCATGCTGCTTTCTTGCCACTGATTCAATGATGCAATCCTGGGATAACTCAGCGTAGTTGACAGTATTCTGGGATAAAAACTATTACTACCTCTTATCTGGGAAACTTAAAAAAAAAAAATTATCCAGGGACAGTAAATATGGAGACCTATACAATTGCACTTTGTCCCGTGCCAATCCCAGGATAAATGCAACATCTGTTTGCAACCTAAATTCCACCCAAATCCCACTTGAGCTGCCTAACCCTGTTTTGTGAAGCTGAGACTAAGTTTCTTTTTTCAGGTGGACCTTACTATCACTAGAGTCAATGGGACTACGTGCGGCAAGGGTCCCGTATAGGGAACATGAGTAAGGAGATCAGCATGGTGTGAGCTGCCTGTGAGCGGTACCTTACTTTGAAAGTCGCCTTCTTCATTTCAGCAGGATGACTTGAGGCAAAGGTAGTTACTCGTTGTGAGTAAGGACCATAATCTGGGCCGTGACATTTTAATTTCAGACACGTTCAAAGTTAACACAATCACCCCATCCCAATTGAACGTTAGATAGGCACACATCATGCTGTGGTTATATATATAGTGTCTTAAGTTTACTAGCAGCTGTCTTCAAATTTTCACTACAGCAGGGGGAGAAGGAAAGAAAGAAATCTAAACCATTAGGCAGAGAGAAAACCAACCAAAAAAAGTTTTCGATTTACAAGAGGTGTTTTATTGTGTCGATACTCAAGGCTGGATTCAATAAAAACTCCATCTGGCTCTCGCGCCATGCAACCTCATCTAAGGCTTTGCAGCAGCCCTCCTCACCTCAAAAGTCAATTTTTGGAGGCTTGTAAGGGCTTGCATGGGACTTCTGCACTGCCAAAGCAGGACTGAGCTTTTTGTTATTGAATCGGACCCATGTAAAGCATATCTCCAACTTGAACTGTTTTCATAGATTAAGGGTGACTTCAAATCTGGAGGATGTGCCAAATGTGTTTAAAAGCTTGGCTTCAGAGAATCAGCTATCCCTCATATGCCAAAGTGCAAAGAAAGTTAAAATGGTTGCCGCAGCATTGGATGCAGAGTTTTTCTGGGTGAGGTTCCTTGGCCTCAGTTATATAGGAGGGCAGATGAAAAGATCACAGTGGTTCCTACTGGCTTTACAATCTGAGAATCCACATGAACCTATGAGCCTTTTTTTTTGTAGCTCTATCAAAATACAGGGTTAAAAATACCCAGCAGCATTGAAGGCTGCTGTTCTTAATTTCTGGAATATCACATGCTCTGGTACCATAGGGGGTGAGCATAGAATAAAAGCCTAGAAATATAGATAGATAGATGATAGGCACATCAATAGACAGGACTGATTAATTGGAGAGGTCTGATAGATGTTTATTCTTCTCTCCAGCAAAAAATTAAAAAAAAAAAAAAAAGCATGGACTTCAAGGGAAATTTTCCTTAGTGCTGTAGAATTTGTACAATAGATGTACTAATACTTGAGTGAAATACATTTCTTAAGGCAGTAACTGATAAAGGTTAATTTTTGAGTGAGTTAATTATTTCTTTGTTAATGCCCAGTACTCCCTCCGTCTCCGAAAAGTGCATTTATAGCTGGCATCTTGGCTGCCATTCTGTTTAATAGTGGAGACGCACAGACAGACAATAACAACAACAACAACAAAAATCTATTTCTTTCTCAACAGATAACGCTCGGGTCTTGTTGCAGAATTTTCAGGCTGTAAATCAAGTTGAAAAGTTAATTTAAGCACATTCGCTCACACTATTCGGGGCTGTATAAACAGTCCAAATTCCAATTTTTCATAAAGACATATGTGAGCATTTAAAATGGGTTTAAGGAGCCATTTTGCAATTAAAAAGATGTAGGTATGGGCTTTTTTTTTTTTCCCCTTCGTTGAGATTATCATGTAATATTAATATACAGAGAAAATATTTTCAGTGCCTGTATGTATTTATGAGGTCCTAAGGGATAACAGAATTCCTCTAGCCGAAAGGAAGGCTGGAAGAAACTGTAAGGATAAGACTGAGTACTGAACATCAAATACATGACAGAATTCGTTCATACGCTGCAATTTCTGTGAAAGTGCTGCGGTGTTGGTTTTCACTGTATCTGCTGGTTTAATTGTTTCTGCCTGTTCATTTCTTTGTCCTCTGAAACCACTAGCCTAAGGGAGATTTAAAAATCAAAAGGTAGGACTGAAGTTGAACAGGAAATGAACACTGGTGTTGCGGCAATATTAAAGTAAAAGTTCAGGAGAGGCTCTAGGAACTAACATATTACTAAACGTTTAAGTGCATCTTTTTCTCTCTCTCTGCCCCCCCTGCTCTTTTGGTTGTTGTTGCTGCAAATAAATTTAAAACCCATGTTGAGAAATGTCCTAGGTTTGTACATTTGAAATGGCGAGAACGTGTCCTCTGGAGACTTTCCCAGCTAGCCTGCGCTGAGCACCTCTCTAATGAAAAGATCTGCATTTGATTTTGTGCAGTCACAAATGTGTATTTTTCTCTCTGTATCCCTTACTGATGGGGGAGTTGGTGTAGAGAGAAAGCTGGAAGGTGGAAGGAGAGCAGCCCATTGATTTCTATTTTCAGTGGGGAGCAGAAATTGAACTTCAAAAGTTCATAGCACCTTAACCCCGAAAGCTGATTATAACACAAACGACACACCTAATGAAAATAAACAGAGCTCCCATTAGAATCCATGCAAGGATTTTTATTTAAAGTGCACTCTGTCCTTCTCCCTTGCTATCTCTCTTCCTCTTCTCTGATCTTTAGGACAAAAGATTCAACAATCAGAGATACAAAACCCAAGCAAAGAGGATATGTACTTAAAATACCACATGGCCAATAAAACCTATTTTACAACATATCCCACCTTTAACAAGCAAACTGACCAACGTAAGGGAACACTCTAGTTCAAAATCCCTTCTTTTTTAAATATGAAAACCAGTTACAGATCTTTAACCAACCATACAATTACCAGGAAAATAATCAGACTTTAAAATAACAATACTAGGACTGTCCATGTATAAATGCATTTGGTAACAAAAAAAGTATTAGGCCACATATTTCAGAAATTAATTTGGGTTAATTCAAATGGCAAGGATGAGGTAGGCAAAATAGCAAGTAATTACCTTTTCCTGCCTTTGAAGAACAATGAATTTGGGACCGGTCCAACTTTAGAACGAATGATTACAGATTTGAGGCACAGAGAAATCTCTACCTTTTTATACATGCATACATGCACACACACATACATGCAGACATGCACACACATACATATTTACACACACACCCACATCTATGCATCTATCTATATGCATACATGCAGACACACACCTTTTTTTTTTTAAAGGTCCTGTATTCCACAGGCATCACACACTTGAAGAACTAAATTAATGAAAGATAAAATTCAATTATTTATTACATGTCCTGCTCATTTTTTGAAGCTCTACGAAGAACGCAGGAAAGCTAAGCAACACAAGGCATAATTAAACAGAAAGACGGCCTTTGTGTGGTCAGTTGGTGAATTCAACATGCAAAACGTTTATCGTTTAGCCATTTCCTTTATATTATGCAGGAGGGTGAAGGGGGATTTGAAAGACTAGAGCAAGACTATAATATTTCCTTAAATATCTTTTTTAAGGGGGAAATATCTATTTCAGTGAGTATCAACGATCACCTTGGCGGATAATAAGTAACGTTAAATAAAACATGTAACTAAATAGGCATTAAAGCCCTTTTACATACTTGGAAGAAAAGAAAACAGTTTTTTTTTCCTCTTTCTCTCTCTCTCTCTCTCTCTCTCTGTCTTTTTTTTTTTTTATGCTGCAGACTGCAGGCATTTTGGTCTATCTCTGTCAAGTGCAATTCTTTCTTGATGAATGACAAGGTACGGTAATAGGCTGCCGTTGCCACGGCAACCAGACAGCAGAGCTGTGTGCCTTGAATTTTGTCATCTGAAAATGAAACCAGAAGCAAAAGAAAAGCTGAGAATGTAGCCGACAGATTAACTCGTATGGTGGGGGGGGAGCAGGCGGAGGAAAGAGAAAGAAAGGGGAGAAAAGGGGGGTAGATTACAAGCAATTAAAATGACTATAATATGTAATACATATATATAATGTGCATGTGTGTGTGTATGCGCATGCATGTCAATGAATGTGTGTGTGTGTGTCTTGTAATTTCAGATACCATTTACCAATAGGGTTTATCTTTATTGTCATTGCAGTCTCTTTGTTTCAGAAATCTATGCAAGTAGTTTTTGGTTGGTTTCTTTTTAAAGTCCATTTAAATGTATAGAGCTCCCAAATGCACTGGGCTTTAAAATGGGTGGTGGGATTCGACTCCAAACCCCACCTCCCGAGGCTGTTGCGAGCACCAGAGGTAGCAAACTGCTGCAGGCGGGGAGTCTGGATACATTGCTATGGTCCCTGCAAAGGGAGCCACACCTCGTGCCCGGTGTGGAGCCTGGCACATGTTTGGCATAGGGCAAACTAGAAAGGAGGAGTTGGTTCACTTAAAAGTCAATAAATGCATCAACCATCACACGTCATGGAGCCAAAGCAGCCCTGCAATCAAGGCTGGGGGTTGGGGCAGCACTTGTGGAGGGGGCAGATGGGAGAGTGGCAAGGAAGGAGGGTGCACGGTTTGGAGCAACAGTGCAGTGGTGGATGCTGCTGCCAAATTCAGTGTTGTGATGTCCTGGTGGCCTCTTCCATGGGTGATGGCCACCGGGGTTTGCACCCGGGACACAAATCTTACTCGTTATGCTTCTGGGGTTATGGCTCACATAGGACTCTCTCAATACATTGTCTTGCTCTTAGAAATCCTCTCTCTCAATGTCTGTGTAAGCTTCCTGTGTCACGCCTGCCTCCTGCGGACTGGCGTCAAGAGAATGGCTTGGACTCCACTAAATCGGAGTTCAAGCTGAGGTGCGCTATGTAGTTTAAACATCCAGAATTAAAGATTATTCAGAGAGAGAGAGAAAGAAAGAGTTTGGTTTTGACCATTGAAAAAAGAAAAGACAATTGCAAGATTCGGATCTGGGTTCAGCTTTCAAACATCAAACATCAGCTTTCAAATAGTATGGGGATGTTGGAACCTGGGTTTGGCTGTGCTGGAGATGTGCCAAAGCTGGAGTGATTTATCTATTCCTCCCCTACTTAGACTTTGAAATGCTGGCTAAAATGAGATCTAGAGCCCCAAAACAGCCCTGGTAACTTTTGCAAAGTTAAGTTCTGACGTACAAAAGTGAATTTTGCAAAACCTTCTAAGCACTGGTACCATGGCAATTGGGCTTAACACCTCATGTACATTCCTGAATCTACCCTCACTTCTAAAAAAAAAAAAGGCTTCCAAAATACCCAATTTTAGAAATGTTGGAGGTGAAGAACATTTCCTCAGAGTATAATGGCAGCATGCATCACCTTTCCCTATTTGCACAACCAGAAACCTCACATTGCTGTTTCACCTTTTCTTTTCTTCCTTATTTCTCTCCATAGATTATCCCCATTTCTTGGCTAGCTAACTTCTCATGACCTAGCTCAGACTTGATCAAATGTCATCCCTCGCATCTCCAGTGCTACTCTGGTGAAAATCTCAATGTTCTTTGGATACTGTATGTGAATCGGTTGGCCTTGTGCCCTAAAAAGCAGGAATTGTTAGGGGGAAACTAAACACAAAGGAAAGGCAAAAGAAAAAAAAAAAGAGTTGTGATTCAATGACTGCTGAAGTGAAAGGGAGTCTTTCTAATTACTCTAGGGGGGGTTTAGAGCAGGCATTAAATGGGTTAATCAAGGTCACAGAGGGGCTCCATTGCAACAGTGGAAGTAGTACAACCTAGTTTGCCCGACTCACAGCCTCATGCCTTAACAAAACCAACTTTCTGCCGGGTAAGCTTCCTTTTAACACAAGTAATAATTTAAAAGCTTAGTTAATTGAATTAAACAGGTGGAGTAAATGTTGCTTGACCAAATTACTCCACCTTGGCATGGGTGAATTGTACTCTAAGTGTGTCACTGGCAGAGATGACCCCTGGAGATAAGCGCTCCTAGCCAATTTACATCCTTTGAATGCGGAAATCAAAAGGTACTAAAGAGGGCTGGGTGTCATGAGGAACGGTATATCCAAATATATGGAATTATTGGAGAAGGACCCCTTTGGCTTTGATTCTCCAGGATTTCCACTGCAAAATAAGGGTGCTATGCCCCTGTGTGACCCTGCATTATATTTTCCACCATGATAAAGCCATGACATTCTCCATTTTTTGTTTTCTCTTGACATGGCAAACACCTTGTGTTAGTTGCTATGAGGATTAGGAATACACCGATTGCTATGGTGGATCAAACCGTGGGGCAGCACAGTGCAGTTTGTAACCTCTGTCTGGTTTAGTTGCAGAGGCCGTTAACTTCAAAATGGACAATTTTGGAATAACGTACGTCTATGGTAAGTTCCTTCCTGATCCCTTAGGTTAGAAGCTGGTTTAAATCGTCAAGTGCTAGTGCACTACTTTTTATTAACCTTTCCTCGTGTAACACTGGGAGTAATCTCAGTAATACCGATGTCATTTTCCATTCACCGTGCTAAACTTGTCAAGTTCTTAGCCTCTGTCATCAGATCTTTAACCAGAGCACTCCAAAGACTGGTTTTGAGGTCTGTGAAAAGTATTTTTTTTAATTTGTTTCCTTTTAATGTTATTCAGTGTCCCCTTGTCCTTCACTTATGAGAAGGGACAAGTAGATGTTCTCAGCCTACCTTCTCTAAATCATTCAGAGTTGTGAATCAACTGAAGTAAGGTCAGTTTGAAACATCCTTTATAAAAGCTTTCTAATGACCTTCAATACTTGCTTATTCACAGAAGAGTGACTATTTTTATAGGCTGTATGGTCATGATCTATCAACATGGATAAGCTCCCTTTGAAACTGGAGACCAAACAGGCAATACATTGTATCAGCACGTAGTTAAAAATGGTCCTTCCCCAAAGAGCTTATAATTCAGGAAGGCCAGACAGGTAAAAGGTGAGAGTAAGGAACGTTTGTAAGGAATTGAGAGATTTGGGCCCAAACGCTTAATATTGTATAGGCATCTCACTCCTATAGGAGTCAATGGGTGTGTCTACACATGTATTTATGCATGCCTAAACTTAAGGCGCCTTTACATGTGTCTACATGTGGGTGCATTAATGCACATCAAGACGCATCAGGTATCCAGGTTGTAGCCGTATTGGTCACATTAAGACACATTAAATTTAGGCACGGATAGCTAAGTTGCATTAGTGCACATGCAGATGCACTAATGCACATTAATGCGGTGTCTATCCATTGACACACACCGAGTTAATGTGCATTAGTGTATCTACACGTTTGCTAATGTGACTTGGCTATTTGCGCATAAATTTCATACCTGCTTTATGCAGGAATCAAATTTAGGCTTGAAGAGCCCAAAATCACCATTTTTAAGGTGCATTAAAGGAGTGCACGTGTAGACGCACACCCTTAATGTGCCTTAAATTGGGCTAACGCGCATTCAATGAGCACGTGTAGACACACCCAATGCGGCCTACTGAGGCCACACTGAGATCTGTGATAGAGCTTAGTGATGCATGGAAAGAACGTCACTAAGTTGTACTCAGATGGCTGAGTGGTTCAGACACTGGTCTGGCACTCAGCGGGTCCTGGGTCAAAAAGAATCTGAGTGACTTCTGCCAGGAACCCAAGCAAGTTATTGCTCTCATTACCTATGAAAAGTCCACGAAACCATGTAAAAGCCGGTTGGATCGTAGTCATGCATCGATCAACAACACTGTCAGCTAAAAGTCTAGTGTGGAATTCTTGTTAATAGGCCCAGAGAAGAGGTTTGCATTTTCAGATCCCACGCTGAGTTTGAAGGCAAGGGGGCCAAATCACCTTTAGATTTGTAAACTCAGCAGATTGTTTCTGGAAGTTGTTGAGAGAAAATAAATTTGGAAAAAAACCCACAATGTCATTTCTAGGAGGCACTCTTCAGAGACTGACCACACGTTAAGTATCTGTTAAATGATGTCCTTTCTCCAGCCCTGCCTCTGTGCCAAGCCAACCTTCTATCAATCTTCTGACAAAGACGACAGGCTTGACAGTGGGATCCCAGACACCAAAAAAATGCCACCTACAGTCTCCACGAGCTGCAAAACTCAGGCATTTTTATGTTAGTAATACTTAATAAATATAAGGTACTCAAGAAAGCAATTCTGCTAGCTTTTTATTATTTATTTTTAACAGACATTGGATCTGGAACATTAAGGAAGTGAAAATGATCATGACTGATACTGTGTTCAAATAACCGGCTTGATGCATAGAAAGAGACATGGAAAGGGGTAATTTTGGGGGGAAAGGAAGTGGATTCAAACCCAAACAGCAGCTCAAAACCCCTGTGACACATGATTTAATCTTTCTCTTGGTAAAGGGATCATGTCAGAATGCTATAAACCAAAATCTCTGCCTGAGTATAATGCCTTTAGCTCTACTTAGCTTCAGTGAGGTTTTTTTAACTACTCAAACCGGCAAGAACTGGACCCCTTGAAGCTGGGGGATGGCAGATCAAAAAACAAGGAGCTTTGCTCCTTTGTCCTGACTCTGTCAAACCCAGGAACTCTGACACCACATAAAGTAGAAAGTTAGAACGAGGATGAACCACGCTGAAAAATTACAGCTCATCCGTACAACAGCAAAGTTGTGGGCTTTTTATGTACGAGGTTCAAAGAAGAGCCCAGTGCCTCTGGGGATAATGGCATGCATTGTATAATGTCTATAGCAATAACACTTGACATAGGTAAAGTGTCTCCGATGCAAGGTTCTGCAAGAGTTTTCTGTTTATTAAGGGTAAGTTTCTGGATCTCCCTTTTGCCAGAACAACAGCATATAGGTGTGATATGCACTTCTTCCACCTGGCATAGATGACCTGCATTCAAAGATGGGACTGGCGAGCCTTTTCCACCCCATCCCACAGAGATGGTAGGAGTACGCTGGTGCAATGGTAGCAGTACTCTGCATCCTACATGCTTGTGGAGAATGCTTCTGCCCTGGAGCAGAGAACACCAGAGCCCAAATATGACAGCATTTGTTGCCTGGTCTGTTCCCTGAGCCATCCCAGATACATGTTATGCCTTATTCATGGCTAGTGGTACATAATTAAGCCCTACAAATGCCACTATGAACTAGGTTCAAATGTTTGTATCCCCATTTGAAAGCTGAAAACCAGAGCATGGGAAAAGAAAGGCAGTCTATTAAAAATAATGCCTAATTTGGGTTTCTTCCATTTTTAGGTGTCCAGCAGTGGACTCTCTGGACCCGATATTCAAAAATTAATTAAATGGAAGATGTGTACAATCGGCATCTGTGAAGCACAACACCCAACTTTTCCAGGGGGAGCACCCAACATTCAAGGCTGCATTGAAAATCTAGAGCATAAGAGAGAGGAATCCTAAATCCTGGATACATGTAACCATCAGATCCAATTTTTCCTATTCATTGAACGCATCTACACAAGACACTAAATGCAAAGTGCCTAATAATACTGTGTAGTAGCGCGTCATGGCAGAAACAGTGCTAATACGCTGCTGCACAGTATTAATAAGCAACTGTGCATTTCCGTCACTAAAAAGGCATGTGCCGATGCTATTGAGCAGTAGTTCCAGTTACTACTCACTGATTTGGTACTTGATTATGCACCTACTAAATGTGCAGTAACTATGGCACATTAATGAATGTGTATACATGCCCATTTTTTTACTAAAACTCTAGCTTCACATCCTGTTGTTCATTCAACTTGGAAGTCTTATTCTAATATAAGAGTAAAATACTGTACTTCACTCCAGTTAATTTTAGGAAAATGTCCAAAGAAAAGGAGTTAAAAAAAAGGACACTGGTGGAATAGATGGCTTTCTGCAGGTTGAATGAACACAGATTTGTTTTAGGTTCGTAATTTGCTAGGATTTTGTGATTTGCTAGTACGAGAAATTTATGTTGGTCAAGAATGCCCAAATAACCCTAAGAGAAGGGCATTTTTTGCAGTTAAGACTGACCCTCTTCTTTGAGCAAGGTAAGTTAAATGAATGAAAAGGTATTCATACCAGAACAAGTATACAGCTAGATCCAGACCAGATTAAATTCACACTGGAGGGTATAGTGAACAAGGTAAGATCTAACAACATTGGTTTAGGCAAGATCTAGCATGTGACAGCTGGTAGATCCCAGGGTGAAAGACTCTGAGGCTGCAGAACAAAGCGCGCTCAGCATCTGGCCCGTAGCTGTGGAGTTCACTCCTTCACACATCAGATCAACTCTAACTCTTCCTTGTTATTTTTGGATAGCAAGGTTAGGCAGCATGTCTCTTTTGTACAAGCTGGCTGTAGGCTTTGCAGCCATGTTCGTGGTGGAGGCAAACACATAAGAACTATCCCATGGATGGAAGCTGCATCCAAAAAAGAAAGGGTGGGGAGTGTGGTTCTTTTGGGCAGAACTGCTGCTCCTGTTATGTATATGGCATCTGGATCCTATGATTATGGGCACATTAAAAATGCATAGACAGATACAATGGAGTTGATTGCTGTATTAAATGAGAGTCTTTCTAGTGCTTCCTAGTCAGTCACAGCACAGTTGGCCAATAAATTATTTTGGAAATGGCTTTAGACTTTTGCAATAATCAGTTTTTGGCAACCGACTCTTAAAAGAACCACTTTATCATTATGAGGAGATCATAAAGGAGAGTTAACTCCCAGAAATAGTCGTTCGCTAACCATCAGAGGTAATGACAACATATGAGCTAGTTTTAAATGGGCTGCCAGTGATGCAGCTAGGGAGAGACTCCACCAATCCACAATGGATCAACAATTTCTGGAAAATTTGTTACCCTGTGCAGTCCGCCAGGTCCCTCTTTCTGCCCAATTCCATTGGCACAGTTTGTTAATTTTTTTGCATTAAGATGCCTGGTAGGAAGAAAGAACGTGCCGATGGTTAAAGCATTCAGTTGGGAGGCAGAAACTACTGAATCTCTTCTTGGCTTTGCCACTGACCTGCTGTGTGACTGTGGGCAAGACGTGTAACTCCTGTGGGTATCAGTTGGCTTGTGTGCAAAACAGGGAGACTATTCATTTAGTACTTTGCTGCGCAGATGAGACGTCATGATTCACAGCAATATACAGTTGTGAGCGTCTCAACTGACAGAAGCTATAGAAGTGCAAAGTACTATTGTTATTATTTTTACCGGCGCCTACTTCTACGAGATGGCAGGGTAATCACCAGCACAGCGATACAGAATAGCATGATATCAGTGCAGCTTAGAGCAATATATCCAGAAAAAGCTCCCTGTTTCTAATAGTGTCAGTGCTAGCATGGTCCTCACAACCAGACAATCACTGTACACTGCAGTACAGCAAAAGTATATGGCCTAAATCTAACATCCCATCAGGAAATGGCTTCAAAAACCCAGCTCTGAACACCCCAAACTGGGGGAATTTTTTGTGTTCATTTCTGCACCAAACCAAGAAATAATGTTTATAAAGAAAACATTGCTACCTGGATGTTTAAATCAATGTGGGCTATGGGTTATTTTCTGCGGAAAGAGGCTGGGGCTGGAAAGCATCTTCTGAAGAACTTAGTGGAGTATATTGACTTTTTCATCATTTAACGAAGTTGAAAAATACCTAGAAAGTTTCAGGAGAAACCGAACAAACCATTCAAAGAGAGCAAATTGCTGATCCTAACAGTTACTGGAGGTCAATGAAAATCGATCACTGGTTTCAGTCCAAACCACATCAGGAGAGTTCGAGCTACTGTCCTTTGCCTTGGTCTCGATTTTATCAACATCGTGTTTTCCTAATATTCACTGCTTTCCAGCACCTCTTACATCAGCAAGTTGGAAGGATGCCATAGAGTCATCTCAAACAAACTACGTATTCCTAATGTTAGGAACGTAGCAATTGCTGTTCCTATCCTCCCTAATAAAATGGCTCCCAAGAAAGAAAGAGATGGGCAGAGATGGAGTTTCCCTTTGTGGAAACATGGCAAACTGAAGTGAAACATGCACTCGCTTGAGAGGCACTCAGCTGCTATGGAGACAGGTGCTTTATTGTTAGAGAACTAGGGGACTCCATTAACCTGTATTGACTCAGGAGACCAAACTCTTTGGAAAAGACTAAGAGGAAGAGCCTTTGGGATTAGTCATCGGTGTTCATACCAGTAGGGGAATCTTCTGCATCTAAATTGGTGCATATTTTTTAGGATAGGCCTCACACTTTGGTGAATAAATAGACCACTCAGTGATGCAGAGATGAGATGAGTACAAATGGGGCTTTAAACTGCAGGTCAAAGCTATTGGAAAAAAATACTTTGCAGTTTGAAAACCGAAGCTCATAATAGGAGTTGGATCACAGGATTGTATGAATGTAGGGCTGGAAGGGACCTCACGAGGTCATCTAGTCCAGCCCCCTGCTCAAAGCAGGACAATCCCTGACTAAACCACCCCAGTCAAGAGTCTGCCTAATCTGTTCTTGAAAATTTCCAGGGATAAAGAAGGGACATGAGAATTGCTAATCTCAAAACCAGTCTTCCAACTCGGTGCTATTTGTGGGGAGGACTTTGTGCCAGGCGGACACAATCCTCAGTGGAAACAAAATGGAAGAAGAGGACCTCTGCCTTCTAGTAATCAACAGCAGAGCCAATTTATCAGGCTGGCAAATTAAGATAATAAACTAAGATAAGAGACAGCTTTAATATTGTTTCTGGATGTCTCAGCCCTGTCTATGCTGAAAGCATAAGATTAACGATTCCCGAAGAATTCTCACTTTTGTGAAGATGTTTAAGTAGCTCCTCATCAGAAAGGTATTTTGAGCAAGAGAATTACTGTCACAATTTTCCTGGCTTCATCCTCCAAGAATTTTCCTGCTGTTTGGATTATTGCAACGACCCAGGATTTTATGTCATTTGGACAGTCAGGGAAACACATCTTCAAGAACATAGGGGTGTCGATGTACTTAGGGTAGGCTGGGCACAGTGTTGCTGGTCAGCGATTCCTTATGGTCTAGTGATTTGTGTATAAAGATGGGAAGTTGGAGATCTGAAATAAAATCCGAGCTCCACTGAAGTCAGAGTTTAGCCATTGGCATTCGTGGAACAAAGATTTTACCCCTTGTGCTTTTCCTGGCTCTCAGTGACTTTCTGTGCAACCTTGTGCAAGTCCCGTAATTTGTCTGTGCTTCTGTTTCTTCCTCTGTAAAATGAGGTTCATAATAAGTATGAACCTTTTGGGGCTGTGGGATACTCTGAAATGGAGGCTGGGATTGCTAAGGGAGCTTACAGAAGTTAGGTAACAAATTCTGATTTAAATTCAATGAGGGGTGGGCATCTCCCTCTCTTTAGACTGCTTTTAACCCTTCCCTTAACCCTTCTAATGCATTTTGAGAGAGGTAAAGCATTATTTTTAATTTAAACATCTCCTTTTATTACTTGTGCACTTTGCACACATCCTACCTGCAATGGGTAAAGAGCCAAATTCTGCCACAGATGGCGCATGCGGAAAGATACTCTTCTTTTACCCTCGCAGGTGACACTTAGCAGGGCTCTCTATGAGCATCCCATTGTTCATACAAGTTGTGCTGAGTGAGGTTGTACACAATAGGCTAATATTGACAAACCTCTTCTCTTTCATTGTCGATTGCCATTTTTATAATAGAAGAGGTTTTCCTTCCTGCCTGATTCATCTTCTCCCTCGGCCTTTTCTTGCTGAATTTTTCTAATCTAAAAATGCCTCCTTGGGAAGCACCGTGCAATGGGTGAGTGAAGCGGATCTCATCTTTCCCCTCCTTCGAGGCTCTAGACCCTTAAAATGTATCATCCTTCAAACTCATTCCCCTGCAGACTCATGGGTCTGACTCCAGTTCTATCATTGTAACTCGTAACACCGCCGCTGGAGTCTACACAGCTATACCAGTGTATCCAGGCCCTTTCTCCCTGCAACCAGGAGGTGCGAGTGCGGCATGTCAGCATAGTTGAGCTAGTTTTAATCAAGCTATGTTGGGCAACAATGTAGTGACGGGCAGAGGATGGATTTTTTAGGGTGGACTGCCAGGATCCAGGGATTCGAGCAGCTATCCCATGTTAAAGTCCGTGCCGCTCTTTCTTGACTGCATTGCTACCCAAGCTAGCTGGAATAAAGCCAGCATGGATATTGCTACCCCTGCTTTAATCAGACCTCCCATCTGCATTGTATGGATACCCTGAAACTAAATTCTGTCCCACTGCATGTGCTGGGCCAAATCTTCAGCTGGCAAAATGGCATCATTGCATTGCCTGTACTGTATTCTGTCCCCATAAGATGCTCTCTTCCCCCTTAACCAGGACTGCAAGTAGCTTTCAATACTGCTACAATGGTTTACATTAGCTGAGGATCTGGCTGGACTATGTTTAGCTTTACTCTCCCATTTAAGAAACAACAATGTTGGAAATAATCCTTTTATGTTCTTACATTGTGGAGAAATATCTGAAGTTAGTACAATACCATGAATGGAGAGGAGTTTTTTTTAAGGTGGTCCAAGGGGATATAATTATGAGCAATAAGGAGTACCTAAGAGACACAGGATAATTTCATTCCATTACTCTTTGTTAAGAAAAGGAAATTTTTAGATAAATATCAGGATGATTTTCCCAATGGGAAGAGCTATTACGACTGTGGAAGAATCTCCCTAAAAATGGTAGGGGCTTCATTGCATGAGTCCAGCTGCCCGAGAAATCTTCCCCAATGCTCCCAGTCCAAAGTCCCGCAAAATCAAGTGCAGTTTTCATAGCTTCATAGTGCTTAGGGTCAGAACAGATCATCAGGTCCGACCCCCTGCCCCAGGCAGGAACAGGTGCTGCGGTCGTATCACCCCAGCCAAATCATATCACCCCACCCAAATATCTGTCCAGCATCCTCTTGAAGACCCCCAAGGTAGGAGACAGCCCTCAGTGTCAACAGGCGTTGAAACAGGCTCAATAATCAAAGCATAAAAGAGGAGGAATAAGAAGCCAGAACATGACGCGAGCGATGATTTTAATAAAGACACTCTCATTTTTTTTCCTAAAGGGCCTTTTTTTCAACTTTTAGACAAAACAGTTCATGCATTGAGTTTTCAATTCAATTACATCATGTCACACTGATTGCATCTGGTTACCGCATGTTATTGGTGGCAATGTAACTTGATGCAACTCAATACAGCATGTGGCATACTGTGATTTATTACAATTTAAATGATAAAGCAACCAAGAATGTTCAGGCAATTGGATTACTCCATTGACTGAATGTTCAGACATCTATATTTAGAGCAGAGATGTCGGCTTGTGCAGTGCAATATTTGATGGACTGATCCATTGTTTCTGGAGGGGGAATTTTCCTTGTCACATAATGCTGCTGAATATTACCTCCTGGCTTTATACTCTTGGGGGTTGTGCGCCGAGCTGGACCTGGTAGAAAATCCCCTCTTCCACTGAAACCCAGTAAAATTCTGCATCTCAAGTATCAGCCCAAATCAGTCTATGCTGTTTCTTCCCTAGTGGCTCGGTGCTAAGATTGCGTCCAGATATATTGTGCATAAGACATGCGGGAGCTTTGAATGACTCACTGCCCACCCACCCCGTCATGTTTTAAAAAGCAATCAAGAGGCAGGTTTGTCAGGGCAAAAGCCACAGTTTTGAAAGACCGCGTGAGCACCCTGCTCAGAGTTAGTTCAGGATTTTGGAAACTGCCCTGGGAATGCTAAGCATTTTAAACATCCTTTTTAGAAATGGAGGCTCCTGTATAATATCATCTCTTTTCTCTGCATAGTTACTTCCTGACTCACGGTCTAATATCTATCCTTAAATGCCCTAGGTAGCCCATTGCCATTAAATTACTGTTTAAGACCCCTTCTGTGTGTATTGTGTGGGGCAGAGCATTATCTTGCAGGTGACGGGCTTTGGTGGCAAATACACCCCAAATCTTTTAGTTTAGATACAAATTATCTTTCTATTATTCACCCAGCACAAGCCACCTGGTACATGCAGACTCCTACTACTCTTTCCATCAATGACACTTGGACACAATTGGCATAAGGGCTGGAAAGCAAATTTATTTCCCCACTGGGCAAGCGATGAACAAAAAGTTAGGAAAAGAATGTTGTTGTCTTCAAATCGCTCTACTTCTCTTCATAGCTGTGATTGAAAAGCCAGGAAGTCTGTAGATCAGTGTCTGGATTACATGGAATATGCATGGTAAATGGCAGCATAGAAATTGGTCTCGCATCTGGCCGGGCGGGGAATTTCTGCCTGTGGGAGATATCGACCTGTAAGACCAATCTCAAAATGTCATAACTAAATCCAAGATTTCAGTAAAGTTTAACTTTCCCTGAAGTTTAAAGGGAGTTGGAGCCTGTGTTCTGGTTTGGATGGAGCTTTTAAGGAAGGGCCAGTAATGAGAAGTGCAGACTTAGGCTGGGACCGAAACCAAAACTTGCCCACTACAACAACAAAGAATCTGGCTTTCACCGTATGACTTAATCCATTTTATAATCTTATGCCCGTAAACTAAAATTTAGATCCGCGACATTAGAAGGAGTTTGGATCCAGTGTTCTTGAAAAACAGACAGGCAGGCAGGAAGGGGGGGGAAAAAAAACAACCCATTCTTCCTTTTCCTTCTCCTTTATTTTCCTTTCTACTATTATTTAAAAACAAGCCGCAAAACAGAAGAAAAACTAACCAAGGAACACTGGAACGATTCTTGAATAACATGGGACAACAATAAAGCTTTGGGCATTATAACAGTGGGTTCTTTAACTCGGCCGATGCCAGGGGGAGAAAGTTCTGAGATCAACATAAAAGGATCCCAATAGACCATTAGCAGACGAAAGACTGATTCCAATCTTTTTTGGTTTATGCAGCTGGATCTTTGTATAAACAATAAATGGAGGGAAGGCTTGAATCGCAATGACTGCATTCCTCGGCATGGGGCAGAAATGGAGCATGCGGGCAAAGTCGATTTGTATCACCTTTGGATTTCCCTTATTCTGCAGTGGGGCAGGGGGGTGCTTGCCCATCAGTCGAAATGATAACAGCTATCTGTACTCCGTTTTACTCTATATGGACCCTGGGAAGCTCAGGTAAGCCATAGTACAACGCCCTCTGCCTATAGCTCCGATCTACCCCTACTCTGAAGGCTGGGAGCAACACCTACGCCAGTTCTGCAACAGCCAGGGGGCTTCCCTGGAAGCGGTGTACTTTCAGCTAGAGAGCTGGTTTATGGTCTTACTAGGGTCCATGGCAAAACTGTGCTGGCCCATTTTTCACCTCTCCTCTCCTACCCTATGTCAGGCATCATGTAGCATCCCTCTAATGTCACCTTCAGTGGCAGGGTGCCTATGAAATACTGTCTGAGCAGATAACCACGCTTGTACCTGGACTGTTTGCTTACCAAGTTGGATATACTATATTGCCCTGTGCAAGCCTTGCCTTTTTCATACAGCTCCCTATCCAACAAGACAGGGAGGGGTTAGTGCCAGCATCACCCGCCTCTTTTGCTCACACATGAGCATTGTTTATTTCCAGTTTCAGCTTCAATTCATGATCTGTCCAGGTCTTGTCCAAACTGCATGCCTCTCTTAAAGCAAGAAAGAGAAGGAGGCATCTGAAGGCATTAATATATGCAACGTCCATGGATGTTTTACCAGTCTGCATATCATTTCGGGATACATACAGGCGCTGGCATAGACATAAGAGTCAGTTACTTAACCTTGGAGCTTTTAAAAATGTACTCAGTAATTCTTAAACTGAATTATTTGCAGGTAAAAAACGTTACCACACCCCCTCCAACTTTCAGAAGCTACAAATTGGGGAGACGTGACAAAAAACACTGTTTGTTCAGTTTTTGTGCCAAATAAATTGCATTCCTCATTCTAACTGGGTATTCCAATTCCATCTAATCTAGCTCCGGTTCCTAGCTTCCTGAGTTGAGTAAAGATCATTTGCATTCAGGTAGCTCAGTTTTGAAGTCACATTTCGCTCCTGGGAAATAGGAATCAAAGGGTGGCGTAAAAAAAAAGGGGGGAACTCTTTTTAAGGACCAGAACTTCAACCACAATCTACCTTATATGTCAGGAGAGCTAGATATTTTGTGGAACATTATCAGCAGTGAAATAGTTAGTCGATAGTGTTGATGTTTAAATTGTCACTGTTAGGTTTTGGGGTTATTCCATTAAATGAATGTGGCACGTTCATGTCTGTCTTTGATCTGCTGCTTCTGTCTATCTCCGGGAAGTTTTGTATCAGTTCCAAATTTGGAAAAATTACATGCATCACCCTAAGGGCACATAAATACAAGCTTGTGGGTTGCAAGCACTGAGAAGCCAATAAAGGAATCAATGATGCCTCCATGGATTGGCTCCGTGTGGTCATTGCTGGGCAACCCAAAGACTGCTCAGAGAGGAGAGCCTACTTAAATGCATTAGCTGCCATGAACATCTGTTATTCCACTTTCAAAGTTGTTAAAGCAAGGATCAGTAACGTACAGTAGGCACAGAAATAACCTTTTCATTTGACACTTAGCAGCTACAAGAATTACTTTCAAATTGTTTGACACTATAATCATGCAGATATGCACAGAACTTAATCCAAAGTCCCAGGGATCCATGTAAGCAGTGCAGCCACAAACTTTGAAGTGCCCGGTCTCAATAGATTCAGGGAAGGCCTCAGCTGGTGCGAATCCACAAACCTCTGCTGAGAACAAAGAGGTATGAGGGGCTGGCCCTGGGACTTCTAATGAAGCTTGTGGGTGGAAGCATATCAGAGGTTTGGGAATCCAACTGGCTGCTGCATTGGCTTTTAAATCAGTGTTTGAACTCATGGGAAGGGTGACCTGTAGGAAGTCATTGCTTTGGCCTGAAAACCTTCACTGAGTCTCCAAGGCACATGATGTTGTATGTGGCACAATGGAGCAGGTGTCCGCGGATCTTGAGTCCTAAATCTGAGTCTGATAATAAAATTCTTGTCCAAGTCACTTGGCTTTTTCAATTCTTATTTCTACAACATCCCCACACGTGCATGGACCTTTTGGGACAAGGACAACCAGCCAAGGTACGTCCCTGCCTCAGTGAACTTCCTTGCTAATAGATAGTGAAAAATGCTTCTGGAATGTATTGGCGGTGTGGCTGGAAAGGTCAGGAGACAAAATCCACTCGCCTCCCGCACCCCTATGCAAAGGGCCAGCATAAAGGGTTTGCAGCATATATCTAAGGTATGAAGGAGCCTTATTTGAAGGTCGAGCTCATCTTAGGGGAGATTTTTCAATCATGCATCTTAGAAAATAATTGAGGAAAGACTTCAATGTCAGAGAAAAACAATAGGCACAAAGATGAGATCCCATCATACATTGCATTAGTCTCTTAGATGTGCCAATCAGAGAAGGGCTTTTTGAAGCCCCCCCGCAATGCTCATGTCTTGACCAGCAAACTGCTACCATGGCACTAGCAATCTTTGCAAAGTGGATTAAATCTAGATCCCAAGTTGTTTTTGGTATGGAAAGACAAGTAGAGTTAGCTAATGTCAGCAGGAGCAAGCTTCTAATGGATCAGTTCTAGTTTTGGTGTCAAAACATCTGTTTTTACAATCTCTGGGTCAAAATAATTCTCTTGACTGCAATAAGGTTAAATCAAGGATGAATTTGTCTCTTACATGTTTAACATCTATTGCAACCATTCCCCATTTACTAGAGAAAAGATCTGGGGTTTTAAATATGGGGCTATCTAAACAGAAGCAAGGAATATAACCAAACCCTCAAGAAATAAGGAATGCACGGGGAAGGCAAGTTCACTGAGCATATTTAAGTGCTCAGACTATTATCCATATGTTCTGCTATTATTTACCATTGCAAATGTATTTAGTCCAGTAGATGAAGCATAGCTGCACAAGCAAAGCTCCCACTTGTAAGAATAAATGGTCTGATGATAATTGGGGGATTTTTTGTTTATTTGTTTGTTCATTCATTTTTTCCACCAAGTCTAGCACCGGTTTTTCCTTCTGTTTTAGGGGGTGAGGGTTATAGTGGGAGACTATGCATGAAAAGAACAAGAAACACAAAAAACAGAGGAAATAAAAACAATAACCTCCCAAGCCAAGCCAATAAATGTCACTGTCATAAAAAAAATAGGAGCAGGATATAATCTGGGTCATGTCAGCATAAATCTGGATTAACTCCCCTGAGTGTAGTACAGTAGAACCAGATTTAATATGGATCATGTTCGGCATGTGATCCAAGTTCAGAGAAGAAAGCTCTACCTTACTTTTCTCCAACTGTTAAGATTTTTTTCCCCCCACTGATTTCAAGATGGTTTTTCCATCTCCCTTTACCTCGCTGTAGAAATAAAAGAAAGGGGAAACAAGGTCTGGGTACATTTAGAAAGAGAATAACATTTGTAGTGATCTCTCAGACCTTGAGAAGTCAATGAAAGTTTGGCTGCAGCCTTCAATAGAGCCAAGATTTCTCCCTGCACGTTTATATACAAAAGGTCTCAAAAACTTTACAAGTCTGGAAGTTAGGCCTTCATTTTGAAGAGACCGATATCTGTCTCTAATGTGTTCACATCTATTGTCCCCTGGAGTTTAATATGGCAATAAGTGCTAAACACAAGGAAAAAAATTGTGGCATGTTTGGGACCTTGGATGCCACTTAAGGACTAATTGGCACTGCTACTATACTTGAATCAGGCTCCTTTGCTGATAGCTCCCTAGCTTGTTGCATTCCTTATGGAGATAGGAGAGTAAGGCCCATTAATGCTCTCCACTGTAGCTGCCCCAGCTTTGAGCATCAGATGCTACTTAACTGAGCTCAGGGATACTAGGTAGCAGAAGGTTGTAGTTACCGGTCTCCACAAGTGTAATTTAAATAAATTTGGGACTGTTGGACGGCCGCCTTTTTCCTCAACTGCTGTATTTGCTGTATCACAGGACATTCTTGATACCAGTGTATGAGAATAGCTGTAAAGCAATATTTAAAAAACAAAGATGTATTCAACTAGGGGGTGGATCTGTTACTGCACTGGGGAGCAAAAGTGGGATTTATGGTGAAAGCAAAGGACTAGATGGCAGGAGAGTAAGGTTTTGTTTCCCGCTCTGTCACAGACTTTGGGCAAGTCGATTGGCCAATCATTTCAATGGTGCCAATGCATTAAAGTTGGATATACTTGTTCACAGGGGCTGAGTACCTAGCTTCTATTGACCTTGAGTGCTCACTCCTCAGCCCTTCTGAAAGCAAACCCGCAGCACTAGGAGGCAGGCATCTGAAAAACAAGAGCGTTCAAAAACGGAGAATATTTGGACTTAAATGCTGTCATCCTTACTCATCGTGTCTTTGAGCGCTAGAGGTGAAGTGCTGTTGCTCTAACCCATGTTAGCAAGGGCCTTAGCATAGCGAGCGTGGGCCTTCATCCTCCATACCTGACTTCCCCATTTGTATATAGGAGGTAGCCTGTACCTACCTCTCACAAGGGGTTTGTGAAGCTTAACTCAGTACTGGCCATAATGTGCCTTGAGATCCTCAGACGGAAGCTGCTGTGGAAGGTTTAAATATCGTTATTAAAATTACATTGTGTGATCCATGCTTTTATAGGAATAAATACCCATGTAGTGTCCCTTATTGGTGATAATATTATGCCATATGGTATTTCCCAGTGCATGTGCAAAGCCAAATTCTACCCTGGGAAGCAGGATGCAGGTAGAGATGGACTATACCTCATTATTTTTTGTCCTTGCAGTTGAAGGGATGCGTTAGTTCCAAAAATATTATTTTTTTTTCATTTTGTATATTAAAACAACAACAAAACGATACACAAAATGTACCAAGGAAAACTAACTGTTTCCTTGGACATCTGTCCCTGAGCAACACAAGGGTCCTTGGGTTTAATATCTCAGCTGAAAGATAAATACAGTGAGCTCACCCCCCCCACTGGCTTGTACTGTGTTTTTTTTTTAACTAGTGACGTGGCCAAGTCCATTGAAATATATGGGCAGTGCTCCCTTCAGCCCAGATCCCCATGATATTGCCTTTGGCCCACCAAATACACGTCCATGGCATTCACCCCATCATTTCCACAGGGCTCCATGCAAGCACAAGGATCTACTCATGTGGACCCAACTGTTTTTCAACTGGAATTTGGGCAAAATTTATCTTGGGAATTGGTACAATCAATTTTATTCACCTCAACAAGTGCAGACTACATCCCATGGCTTTACAAGCATCAGGGATTTGACCTCTTTTCAGGGACAGCACAAACGTATTGAACAAGTTTGGAATAGCACCAGAGCATATTGCCATGCTTGTATTGCATTTTATATCAATCAATCAATCAATCAATCAAAAGTTTTAACTTATTTTTCATTTTGTTTGAGTGGGGATTGAATGCTTTGACAATGCATGGTCAAAGAAGGAGTCAAAGTTTCAAAGGTGTCTTTCAACATGGTCTCAATTTGTGTTTCAAACCTTTCCCCCATACCAAAAATGCAATCACAGGTGCTATTCCACATGAGCAAATGGAGCACGCAGTCTAAAAATCAAGCCCCAAAGGTAATATAATTTCTGGAATAATCTATGGCATGCACTGCAGATTAAAACTAATAAATTTAGATGGCTTTTAATATAGACCTTGTATACCAGATTACGCTGATGGGTTCAAGGCTGGCCCAAAATATGAACAAACGGGGCAACTGTCCAGGACAGTAAAATCAGAGCAGTGCCATTTCTAGAGCTGATTCTTTCACAGCAGTTTCTGATGATGGTACCATTAAGCATGTGACTGTGGGAGGGAAGAAGTTGGTGAAATTTATTTTGCCCCGGGCTGCACAATGGCTAGGGCAGACAGGTAGAATGGAAGGAAAAGTTTGCCCATTCTAGTTTTTTTTCCTAGTGTGTGCATATGTGAAATACCCCAAATATTAAACCATCTTGTGCGCCCCATTTTGGTTTTAGCCTTGCCTTTCCCCAGGAAGCTGAAGGAGCCCAACGCTGCGACAATCCACCCTTTTGCTGTGGGAAACTACACGCTCTGAAGGCAAGATGAGGCCCTCAGGGATGATCAAATGAAACAAGCACAAATAGGCAATTGGTTTGCAGATTCACCATTTACTGGATTCCTTGGGAATAGCTAATTATATTCTTTGCATGTTCAGACATGATACAAGCATATGTGCACAGGAAAACCAAGTCCACCCATATTTTTAGCAAGCTCTTGTCCCTCCTGGTGTAGCTAGAGTTCAGGCAAGCCTCAAGCTTTACAGAGGCAGAGTTCTCCTAGCGGGGCCAGCTCCAGACATTCAGATGATCCACAGCACTTCTTGATTATTAGTTAGGGTGCCGTTGCAGAAGAAGCAGGTTTTCCTCTCATACAAGAAATATCCCGCGCCCTGTGATCAGCAAAACACTGGGGAGCAGAGGCCATCAGTGCAGCTTCTTCTGATGGCCACAGGGAGTTGTTGGGGACTGTCTATCCCATTTGACTTGGCTTATCCTCCTCTTTGGCACACACAACTCCAAATGACGCCCCTTGTCCCATCTTCTACAGCTTTGCAGAATCAACCAGCTGCAGCCAACACAGCAGCATCAACTTGGGTTGGTCAACTGGCCGTTGCTTTGAGTTTACATTAGCAGTCACGGTTGGAGAGGTGGCAGCAAGAGGTGGCATCTGCTGAGGTCAACTGACCGCTGGTTTCATAGGAGTCCAAGCAATCCATGATCAGTAGTTACTACCCATGACAGCAGGGCAGCACATCGAGCGCAGACTGTACAGCAAGACCCATGCTCATCCTTTATACACTGACCTTCTGTTTTTAAGCACATACAGCTTAAATCGCCCGTTACCATTGGTTCACACCATCAAGACACCACCGGAGGTCATCGAACTCAGGGCTCTGTGAGCAGAATACACTGCAGCATAGGCGGAAGATCCAGCAAAACAAAATGTCATAGACAAAATGTTTGTCAAACTTGTCGTGCTAGAGTAAATTACAAATACATCTGTTAGGGTTGGAACAGCTCTGTTAAAGGACAGCAGTTGTAGGGTCTCTGACTTCCAGAAACAACTCACTGTTCTGTTGCATTTAAGCGAGGGAGACTATGCTTTCTCCTTGAAAATTAGATCTATAACAATGTTTTTACATTAGCCATATGCTCATCTCACACCTGCTGCAATCGCCGGAGCATGGGGTTAGAATTAAAAAAAAAAAACTGGCTAAGGAACATCGAGAAAAGGAACGTGACTTGCTCACCTAAATAACTGGTGTTTGTTCACAACAGTAGCTAAGCTTGCATTCAAAATGCTCCTTGGTATGTTGAATTCATGTCCTTTCTTATAATGACCCCGCTCCTAAGATGAATAAATGCATGCATATATACACAATAGGAGAGGTGGCATGGCCCATTGGAAAGGGTACTGGCCTCCAAGCCAAGAAACCTTGGTTTTATACCTTGCTCTACCAGTGACCTGCTCTCCATGTCTTTTGACAAGTCATTCCCATCTGCATACCTCATTTTCCCCACCCATCCTTTGTTGTCTAGTGTAGTCTGTCATATCTACATGGCAGAGATGGTCTTACTATATGTTCGAGCAGTAGCTGGCTCAAAGGGGCCAACTTACTTTGTGCCATTCAGTACTACCTTGATATATATATATATATATATATAAAAGAGATATTCAAGACACCCTATAAGACTTACTTGTCTGAGTAGTCTGGCAGTCAGTGGGAGACAAAACTGTTCATGTGAGTAAAGCTTTGTTGTTTTGGGCCAGTAGGAAAAGCAGTAAAAATACTACATCTAAACCCTAAGCTATATGCCCTTTCCATTATTTAAAGAGTGAGTAGGATATTGTCGTTTACTTACAGCAACGTATGCTTAATTTTCTGTCAAATGGTATTGACTTCCATTTGTTTAGTGTAGGCATGAGTAATGTGGAATGAGTAATACGTAAAAATCCAAGTTAACCAATGTATCCTGCAAAAGAGTGCATAAATGTTGGTACTAGAATCTAATAGGAATTAGATGCATCATATATTATTAGCTGAAAGGAGGTAACCATAGAGATTTCCAATAGCAGCACCAATGCCCTGCAGGTGCTTGTCTAGTCTGCTCTTCTGTACACTAGTCGCAGACAGTCTCTCTCTCTCTCTCTCTCTGTGATAGCCTCGTTCCTTATGTGTAGCCCCTGATTTCTGCATGAAGACCCATACACCTGGAGGAAAAAGTGTTTCCCCAAGACCACGGGTCACATTCTGGCCTCCTTTACCCTATGGTAAAGCTAAGGCAACTTCACTAAGATAAATGGAGTTACTTCAGAGTTATATTTGGTGCAAATAATATCAAAATCTGGCCCTTTAACTGGATTCCAAATTAAAATGCAGAGGTCTCCAACGTCTTCTGGAAGCTGGTAGACATGTCTTTAAATGTTAGGAAAGCAGAAAATGGGCAATCTAAGATCCCAGTGAGCCATGTCAGAAGATCTCAAACTCCAGTGTACGTGCGCAAATTATAAATCAAAAGGAGCCAGCGCCATAATGCTCAACACAATAATGAACCTCATCTTGATAATGATTCCTTTAAAGAGATCAAGTTTTAAAAAGTACCCATTCTCTCAATCTGTGATTTTTATTATTGACTAACATTGGATATGCCTGCCGTCTTCACTCGCTGCCTACAAATGTCTGATCCCTTCATGTAGAAAAGGAGCATATTGAAAGCCAACCTGATTCAGCCTGCACATATCTGTAACCTTCATATTCTGGTATCTGTTTGTACAATAGCAGCAACATTGGAAAATATGTGATCTTTGAGAAATGCCGCATATTATAAGATTTGGCGAGATCCATTTTCTTGATGGCTTCTGAATTAGCTAAGAATACCACTGAATTATTTAATTATCGCTATTTTTCTGCAATAAAATATGTTGTCATATCATACACTTTATCTTGCTGTTGCTGTTCATACTTAATGATGCTTTATAGTTAGTGATTTCCTTTGTTCTCCTCAGTAAGTGGGTTTTGGTGGTGATGGGAAGGGGGGCAGAAAAGGAAGGGAAAGGGGAAAATCTTAGTTTTAAAATACACTGATATGTCTATAGATTTTCCCACCTGCAAAATTATATCTACAATTCCTGTCCAACAAGCAAAGTGTGTTTCCATGTTGCAACAGATATTATACACACACATACTTATGTCTAATGCAATGGGAAAGGTTTTTCAAAGGAAGAAGCAATAGTCAAACTATTGCCTCAAAAAAAAAAAAAATTAAATCAGCAAGGAATGTATTTAACAAGGAAGAGGTAAATTATGATAATTACTCTGACTGGTAGGGTCCTTGAGCATTACTAATTAGCATTTATTGCCTGGATTATTGAAACAATGTGTGTGTTCTCAAGAGTGAAGAAGAGCTGAGATGCTCTTTCACTTTGAGGGCTGGGAAAAAGGCTGGGCTGCAGAAATGCAGGACAGCACAGAGACTTCCCAACAGGACGAGCACCAGCTTCTCTCAGAGGTGCAAGACAACGTTTAAAAAACTTCTGCCTTTTTGGGTTTGATCAACCTCATATGAATTTTTTAACCCCATATTTGCATACCAGTTTACTTGCAACATAGCCAATAGAAGCAAATAGGGGCAGCAAAAAAAAAAAAAAAAAAAAAAAAAAAAAAAAAAAAAGCCATAAATCAGTTTAAATTGTTTGAGAACACAATTATTTCAATCGAGTCTAAAAATAGAGAAGACAAATAGTTCTTTTCTTATTCTCTCTCTGGTGCAGTAGTTTCCAATGGTAGTGGGTTTCAGTGTACCTACATCTGTAGATGAATAGCTTACCACTTAGAAGAACTGAACTATGTATGGCCAAAGATGCCTTTATCTGGGAACTAAAGAGTTAATTTTTTAAAAAGAAACTACATACAGACTATATTTTCTCTCATTTTCAGCTGCAGTTGGCTTACTAGGACTTTATGTGCTAAATCAGAAATCAATTAAGGCTTAATCAATCATCTAATCAGCACCAGCCATTTAATTGTGGGCGAGTCGTATAATTTGGTAACTGGCCCAATAATATCCTGAAGTTCCCTGGAAGGAATTAGGTAGTTAAATTATTCTCCATGTCCGCACCATGGCACTGTGCAACCTTTTGTACTGCTTCAGCCCTTTAGAGAAAAGAGCAACAAAGCAAAATTTTGGACTGGGCCAAGCTCTTCCACCTTTTGGCCCCACCAGAAACCGCTCCTCGCAGCTTAGCAGAGCATGTTCTGATGAACCTCTAACCGGTCTGAAGTCACAGGGCCGAATCCTGGGGTCCTTACTCAGTGCAAATTCCTAGTTGATCTGGCCAAAGGTACCGTGCTCAATTAGCATCTTTTGGGAGTGCACTATTCCAGTCAAGATGTTGGCAGGCGCGCCGTGCCGGGTGGCTCCCCACCCCTCCTTTTAATTTACACGCCAGGTATTACACAGATTACCTTGGAACGTGTTACGTTACGTCTCATTATATGTGTTTTTAATCAAACAATTTAGCGTTTTCTTTTTCTCAGGACTGAACGTCGTCTTCGACGCTCACAAAAATCAGGCTTGGCTCTTTATTGCCTCTCATTTTTAATCCACCCAATAAACGCTAAGCTATTTTCTCGGTAATTTGGCCCGTTAACATCAGCTTTCTTTTCATCGTTTGCTTTATAGGGACTTCTGGAAAGTCTGCGGGATGACTTTTGTTTTATAATTTTATAAAAGAGAAGACAATCGGAGCCTGGCAGTATATACCTCCACACCTCCTTTATCTTGTTTGCAGCGAGGAAAAACGCTGTTGGATAAGTTTGGGGTCGATTCCTGGTGGCTTACAGAGAAATGGCACTGTCCTGATATTTATAATGTAATTAAGTTTCAGTAACACTGGCATCTCAAAGATCACACGTGCGCAGATCCAGCTCGGAAACCCCACTGAACCTGCGTCCCTTGTGTTCTGAATTAGGGAGTATGTGCTGGGAGGTTTTGGTGATGGGGCAGGAGTGCAATCTGTTTCGGTGCTGATTCCCTCCTTTTCTCTCAGGTTTCTTGCCTTCTATGTTCCGAAAAACTCCAATTTTGTTCACCCCCTCCTTTTTTTTTTTTTTTAATTTCAGCCAAGCTGGAGAGATCTGTATCAATAAGGCCTTACTTGTTTCGGTTGCACTATCCCTTTAAAAAGACAGCCCCCTCTAATTGATGTGTCTGGGCTAGTCTAGACTGGTAGTGATTGAACCAACTACCAATTATGTTATTCATTTCACTGAACTTCAGTGATGTGCTCGAGAGGGAGGGGTGAGGAACCTGCCTCTGCAGCAAAAGGAGCCTTTCCCATATATATATATAGAGAGAGAGACATATATATAAGCTCCTGCATTGTTTTGCGCATCTGCCCTTCCCCGCGTTCTCCGACTGCACCTACAAATCTACCATTATCCCAAGGGTGAGAGAGAAGGCACGGTCCTTTCGGTAGCCTGTAGTAGATGTATAAAACATGTACTAGCAGATATTGTTTCTTGCTACGGAGCTCAGAGCCCGATCCAAATCCTTCAAGATCAATGGCAGGGGTTCCCTTTTGTTCAATGGGCTTGGGATCAGGCCCTGCTGTCTCGCACTGAAACACAGATACACATTCGACACAATCGGATTTGTGGTATAGGTGCAAAGAAAATAACTATCCTAGCCAGAGTGCAACGTGAAGAACTCTCTTTTTTTTTTTTTTCCTCCCAATTCGTCCTCCAAAGACTGTATGGCATTGTTTAAAATGACATGGCTTCGGAAGAGATTTCAGCACAAATACATTAAATTAGTTGGAGTACAACCATTTCGACTCTCGCAAACAAAATGGTCTTTTCTTTCCCCCTGCCATTTGGAGAATAAGGATTGCAAATTGATTAGTAACATATTTCAAAGGGAAAGTGTCATTTTTCCACGTATCTCAGGTGTGAAATCAATAGCCGGATAGCACAAAAGGTTTAGTAGCCCTTAGCATATTCCGTTTGGATTTAAACACCAAAAAGGTACTGGAAATTAAACGTAATCTAGGACAAATGTATAGCTTGATAATGAAATTATAGCACATTTGGAAGGCTTTACAATTCAGTGGTAAAATTCTGTCCGCATTTTTCTGAAATGGAGCTCAGAGTCCTTGAAAATGTAATATCAGAGAAAAAGAAATAAAGCTTTTCCAGCTCAGACATATCATAAACTGATAAGTAACTGAAATATTACACCATCAATTAATATTTTTGTTGCATTGAGTTTTAAATTAAAGCATTTGCATTCAAATATAAAACAATCATTCGGTGCCATAAAAAGGTACAGTAACTTCATTATAAATTGCCTGGTAGAACAGAGATAAGAAATACAGTTGCAACCATAATTAATTTTACAGCATTATAAAAATCTAATAAAGAAAAAAAACAACAGTGGGAACATTTTAACATTACTGATTTCTGCTTCATCATTTACACACAATTTTGAGGTTAAAGCCTGGAAAGTTGGAGTTGTACGGACTAAAACAAACTTCAGCATTTGCTGGGAAGAATAGCGATTTGGAACCGTTTGTACACAGATGCATTTTATTGTTTGGTTTATTTTTTTTCAATCTAACAATTAAAAGGATCCAACCCGTCCTGACTTTTTTTTTTTCTCTCCATAAAGCACATTTCTAAGATTAATCGTTCAGTTTTAAACTTGGAAGCATGAGGCATGCTGGGATTTCAGCTGAGCTGGTCTGAGGTCAAGCACCAAGGTACCGAGCTGTTACTGTTACGCTCTCAGGGTACTGTGTGTTGCTCTCAAGAAAGAAAAAAAAAGGTAGAGGCTATATTCACTGGCCTGCAGCAATGCAAACCTCTCTCTCAGGCAGATTTATATACATGAAATCACACACACATGTAAATATACACACATACCCAGGTCTTTTCGTCTACCTCTATACATATTCATACATATACATCTGTATCATCTACATCTGTATCGTCTACACACATCATTATCTATATATGCACATGCATGCACGTATTGTGTGCAGCTATAGATGCACACACACATGCTCTATCTATAAATGCATCTCACGCACGTATGGCTCTTTCTCTCTCATACATGCACGCGTTATAATTGGCGATCATATTTTCAAGGTAAACGGCCATAAGAAATATTACCCCTACCCTACAGTTAGCTGATCAGAGCCAACGAAGAAAGGTCCCCGTTTTACTGAAAGTTTTCTTTCTACTAAATGCAAAAAAATCAAATCAAATCAAATAAAAAGTAAAGTAAAGTAAAATAAAGATGCCAAAGCACAACTCACAGCTCCCAAGAGCCTAACCCGTGGATTTAAAAGCTAAACATCACAAGTTAGGGTCTCAGGGATTGAGAGGGGCGCACAAACTATTTCTTGCAACAACAGGGATCAAAAAAGAAATGGAAAAAGAATGGCAGGCAATTTCACGTCAGGGTTCAAGATTATAAAACAGGACACACAGGTGGAAGGAAAGAGCTTCTATAGGAACCCACTCTGTTGAGAGAATACATTCCATTTAAATACTTTTGATTAAAATCACAAGCAAGGCACAGCAGGTTCCTTACTGTTTTAAACAAGGTCACTTACTAAAATGAACTAAAACAGATCTATTGAAATGATTACAGGGGAGGAGGGGGGAAGAGTTTGGGGTGGCGATGAATTATTTCATTGTTTCGGCTAAAAAATAAATAAAAAATAATGCAGAAATAATAACAGACCGGATATCTTTTTTTTTTTTTTTTTTCCAGAGTCTGGCACAAAGCATGCAATAGCACATAGGCTAAGCCTTTTTTTTTTTTTTTCCTCTCTCCCCCCTTTAGTAGTCCAGTTGGGGAGGGGTGCAGGAATATTACAGTGTTAATAAGAAAATTATTTCAAAACTCACCATTTGGAAGTGGGGAAGGTTCCAGTCTTCAGCAGAAGCAGCAGCAAGAAAAAGCAAAGGGAGGCTGGGGAAGGAGGGGGATTATACAGAACAAAGCTACCATACCTCTGCATTTTTTGACACAAGAAAGCAGAGTGTGTGTGCGCGCGCGAGGGTGGGTGTGGGGGGAGGTGGGTGTGTGTATATGGGGATCTGCTTGCATTTTTAAAACATCTTTCTTAAAAAATTCCTCCGCAGCTGCCCTTTGTGGTGCTAGGATTTTCCAGCCTGCCTCTTTTTCCTGTCTTAATGGGTTTGCATTGGTTTTTTCTTTCTTTCTTTTTTTTTTTTTTTAAATAAACTGCGGCCCTCTCTTGCTAACTAATACATCAGCTGGGAAGGATGAAGCCAAGGCCAGTTTAATAAGAGAAAGCTCCAGTCTGTCATTGGGAAAGGTGGGGGGGGGGGGGGAAGAGAGAGAGACAGAGACCTGATGCAGCCCCTCCACCCATCCCCTTCTAACTCCAGTGCCAGTATTGCAAGGGAAAACCTGGAGAAGAAATCACCTTACATGCCTGTTGCCAGCTCGAGTGTTGCACACCAGAGTTCCCACCCCACCGTGTACACGCTTGATATTTCTACAATAGCTCCTAGCTGCAAAGAGGCTTCAGAAACACAATTCTGAGCTGGCTTTTACACCTTGCACAGCCCCAAAGACAGTGGAGTAGCTCAGGGTTTGGGGGGGGGAGGTCAGAATTGGCTCCAGAGCTCGCTACGTCCCCCCGGATAAATAGCATAGGTCCAATTCTTCCACCGCCTCCCTCTATTCAGTTTAGGCCCTGGCAGTGCAGCGGAGAGAATCAGAAATGTACAGGGGGCCCTGAGTTTAAAACGCGAAATATTAGCCATTCATTTCCTTACGCAGCTGAAAATATTTTGCAGCCTCGGGCATTTGCTTGATTCGTGGTCTTCCTCTCGTCTCGGTTCCCCCCACCCCTCTCCCTTTAGTAGAAACAGACCGGCTCGGGATGCCAAGACCATGCAGGCTGCCGCTAAATCTTTCCCTTCAACAACCGTTCCAAATAGAAATAGCACTATGCCAAAGAGACACGGGGAGGGGGGACAACAAAGAATAAGAATGATATTGCACTTGGTTCTTTTCTCACCTCTGGAGTCTCAGACCATTCACCAAAGTCCTTCCTCGTCCAGGATCTCAAATCTTTTCTCCTTTTTTTTTCCTTCTGGATCAGCCAGTCCCGGCATCATTAAACTATAGTCCTCCTCCTCCTCCTCCTCCTCCTCCTCCTCCTCTCTCCCTGCATCATCGGCAAAGTAAGGTCAGGGGTGTTTTTTTTTTATTAAAAAAAAAAAAAAAGGTGGGGGGGGGCTGCTGGTGGTGGTAGGGGGGAAGTGGACATAGCTGCATGAAGTGGCTGCCTTTTAGAAAGCACATTTAATCTTTACTGGCTCCCCTAGGCTTCAGTGAAGTAGAAGGGAAAGGAGAGGAGAGGGGGAAAGAAAAAAAAAATACAGGCAAGGGAGGCTGTTGAGGGACAACAAGCATCAGGCTCAAATCAACGACCAGATGAGATGCACTAAACCACACTGCCCCCTTTCTTTCTCTTGCTCTGTCTCGCTCTGTCTCTCTCTCTCTCTCTCTCTCTCTCTCTCTCTCTCTCTCTCTCTCTCTCTCTCTCTCTCTCTCTCTCTCTCTCTCTCTCTCTCTCTCTCTCTCTCTCTCTCTCTCTCTCTCTCTCTCTCTCTCTCTCTCTCTCTCTCTCTCTCTCTCTCTCTCTCTCTCTCTCTCTCTCTCTCTCTCTCTCTCTCTCTCTCTCTCTCTCTCTCTCTCTCTC
>NW_005841952.1:1606485-1618105 GCF_000455745.1 Alligator sinensis
CCCCCCCCCGCCACCACCACCCACCCAACCCTAGTAACCCCTCCCAAAATATCTTTTCAGCTCTGCTGGGACCCTCCCCTGTCTCACCCCAAATCACTAGCACATCTCCAAAGCTGGGGCCGTTCTCATCATTTCTCACTTCCCCTTCCACATCTTGGAGACAAGAGCTGGAATGAAACCTCCCCTCCTGCTAACACTCTTCCCTTCTCCCTCCGTGTTGCAGTGCATCAGACTTGACTGCCAGCGCCAGATACTCTCAACCATCTCCCTGACTACTAATGAGACCAAAAATATACCTCTGGGTCAGGGCTCAGGCCAGACACGGCATTATACAAATAATCATAATAAACCTCCCTCCCAGACAGCAAGGCACATGGATCAGGTATCCCATCCTCTTTTTGTTAAAGGAAAAATGGGTGTGTTACGGGGGTGGGCGAGGAGGGCGGCAGGAGGATGGTCGTGGTGGGTCTACAGTTTTTTTGCTTAGCATCTCACTGGATCTGAATTTTAAAAGAATAGATTTAACCACTACTATCTTGGTTCGCTTTCACCTCCCTCCCCCAAGCCCCCACCCCTCTCCACCACACTGCAGCCAGCAGCATCTCGTGGAAATAGCAACGCTTTAAGTCTGCATTAAGGAAGGCAGACTCTCTGTCTCATGCTTGCGATGACTTCAAAGCTGACAGTCTCTCCCCCCCATCCCTCTCCGTTCAATGGCAGTCTTGCTCTCTCTCACACCAGACTATATTTGCAATATGTGCTAATTTACCAGCTATATGCCCTTGGATTTTAAAATGAACTCATCAGTCAATGTTTCTAGCACTGATGCTAACACACAAGCGCGCGCGCGCACACGCACACACCCTCTGCTGCAGACATGTTACTCATTCTCCATGCATTTCCTCTTCAAATGTCCGTCAGATGCATATACACTTCATTGATCAAACTAAATCCCTTGATAACGGTAAATAATAACACAGACTGTTAACAACAAGGAAAAAAAAGAGAGACAGAAATGATGACTAAATCTGTATTGTTCTCGAAGAGGCTGATCACTGCTTTTTTCCCAGAGCTGTGCTGGTACAAAGCAGACGACAGGTACTTCCCAATACAGGAGACCCACACCTAGGTGTATCAGTGACTAGCAATGCCTTTCCCTAACCACTTCATTTGCCTGGACTGTGGGGGGGTAGTTAGCAAGTGATCATGCCTCATTCTACAGGGATCACAAAAGGGGCTTGTTGAAAACCAAGGTGCTGTTCATTCGAAGAGCATCTAATCCTAAATAAATAAGACTGGCTCTTTGTTTTACTATGTACACTGTGCAGACACTTGGGGACAGGCGTTCAAAGGTATCGAGGTGCACAAAGATGCAGATAGTTGTCTAGTCGGACTAATTCTCACAGAAATCGGTGCCGTTGCTGATGGGAGAAGGGCAACACCAATGCCAGACACCAGGTTAGAAACCAGGTCAAGCGCACCTCTGTTATAAGTAGCCAGTATTTCAAGGGCTTTAGGGATTTTTTTTTTTTTTTTTTTTTAGTTCTTACTCGTTTCAGGGATTTTAAGTTTGCTGCAGCTAAAATGGGAAGGAGGGAACGATCTCTTGAGACTCTGGCTAGCTGGATGTCTTGTGTGGGTCTGGCAGAGGAAAAGTGACTATGGAATAAGTGTTTGGGAGGCTGGTGAGGGTGGGGCTGTCCAGAAAGCTTTGACTCACTGGGGTACCTCCCTTGGAGACAGGAATTACTCAAAGATCATTACCACCAGCAGTCGTCGAACATAAGCACCCTCTATATGCATCCAAAGCTCACAACAGTTAAATGGGCATATAGAAAAGTAGCTCTACTGCTATACAGTACATGGGTAAGTTGCGAGAAACCTCTAGGTGATGGCTGAGGTTATGGAGCAAGTCAAACTGGATGATTATCAAGTCAAAGGTCCCGCTGAGACACATGGCCTATTGGGCTAGCACGGAGAACGCGCGCTAGTTCATGGCACGCAAGGAAGGGGTGTGAACAGCATCGCATCCAGGCACCTGAATGACCATACCTCAATAAAACCGCTAAGAAGTCTAGAGAAACACGCATGGAAAGTATGCAAAATTTGGAAAACAAGGAAGAACTGGGACTATTTAATCTAGGACAGAGAAGCCTCGACAAGTGATTTGATAACAGTCTTCAAACACAAAGAGGGTTGTTATAAAAATGATAGCAATCAATTTTTTCTCCACTTTCACGAGAAGGACAAGCAGCAATGCGCTTACATTGCAAAAAAGGGAGATTTCAGTTAAGATGAGAGTGGTTACGCACCGCAAGAGATTCCTTAAGGAGGCTGTGAAATCTCCATCACTGGAGGTCTTAGTCTAGGCAGGGATGATCCTGCCTTCACTTGGTGGAGATGACCACCTAAAAGTCCTTTCCAGCCCTGTTTTTCTATGATTTACAGCTGCAAGAGACTGGGGGACATCCTTTAACGCAACTCAGGTTGTGCTCCAGCTCATGCCTCTGATGCTGTAGCAAGATGCTGTCACTGCTGTGCCGCCATGCCCAGGCACTGGAGAAACGGAGCAGCCTCAACATCGACAGGCCTGACTCTTCCCGGTTACACCAGTGTCAGCATCACCTGAGCATGCGCTGGGGAAGAACCAGCCCTTATCTCTCAGTTAATGGGGATGAGCATGCCTGTGCCTGCTGCTCATCCTTTGACCCCCATTGGGCGATCTGCAGCACTGTGCAGGAATTTAGCATCACAAAGAAAATTAGCATATTGTTCTTTACCCCCCCCCACCCCCCCCCCAAATATGAGAGACATTTTTAAGTTTTGCTGCAAACACATCATTTCTTTATACAATTTAGTCAAGTCTTTGGAGGATACTTATTTCAAGCAGTTAACACCTGACCCCAATTTCTGTGGGTAATTAGTGAGCTAGATAACCACACAAAGTGGGTAATTATTTAGTACCCAAGGGTACTGTACAAGTGGGTAGTGGCTGGCGATCTTAACAAAAGCACATCTCTAATTATTGTATCTATACTGGCAATGTTTAAAAAATACAGTTACTCTCTCTAATGATCCATGATAAATCAGTAAACTATTTTGCTTCCCATACTCATATACATATACATATATATACATATGTACATACACACACACACACACACATATAGCAGGCTCTGATGATAAAATGAATTAATGCACTCACCTTTGGAGACCCAGCTTTGAAATATTGGGAGGTCCCAAGACAAATGGAGACATCTGCTTTTATAAGTTGGCAGGACTAGAAATCTCTGCTCTAGAATGGACTTGAATAGTAGTGCTCATTATTGAGCAGGTTGACTGAGAAAAATCATAAAAGTTGTGCAGAGAGAAGCTTACATACCTCTTTGTATAATGTGCCTTAGGACCTATTTCTCACTTGAGCAATTGGATAATGTTGGGGATAGTTTTATAGTGAAAAATATCCCCCAGTCATGTTTGAACATGGCTCTCTCTCATTTGGTATAGATGACTCAAAATTCTTTGAAATCCATGTTCATGAAACATGTTCTATCTGTGTCAGGGCCAGAACATTATTTGGTAACATGGTTAAAAATATGGTGAACTCAAACCTTGTGATCCTATTACCCAGGCCAAGTTTCAGACTTGTGCCCCACTGTTCAGTAAGTCAAAAGTGTCAGGCAAGATGTTGCACAAATTTCAAATGGGGCGGGGGAGAGGGGGGATTATCTTCAGGCAGACATCAAATAAACATGGAAAAAAACAGCCAAAAAGTTGAACAGTTGGGAACATTATGACCATGTGACAACAAGAAATATACTGGAAATGGTTCCAGAACCTTAAACATAGTAGTCACTGCCCCAGTGACCACTATTTGCTATATTACACACACACTGAAGGATGCCTTTTAACTAAGACATTACACTCATGGCAAAGCACTTTCCTGTTTTAATTGCCTTTATGAATCATCACTAGCATCCGGGCACATTATTTACTAGACCTGCAATAAGGTTTTTTTGCAAAGACTCAGACTCAGGAGACTAAGGGCCCACAGGCTGGCATGCAAGTTGTATCCTTAGCCCTCTTTTGGTACGTTGTATTTGTACATGGAATGTCTTTCCCTTTGATGGTTGCTCAAACTAAGCCCAAGACAAGGAAAAGCAGCTGACAATCTGCCCCTAATCTGTATCCTGCAAGAATCTGTGAGAAAGAATAGGTTGTGATAGAGCAAGCGTTCTCCACCCCAAACGTGCCTCCCTCCTAAAACAAAAGGGGCGAAACATCACTGGACCTCTCCAAGACCCATTCAAACCTTGGTTTCTCTCTTGAGGTTAGTTAATAGTAGTTGTGATGCAGAATCCTGTCCACTAGCAACCTCATAAAGACAACCAATCTCATTGCACCTGGTTCAGGCCATCCAACATGCAAGCAATTGATAATAGTATTTGGTCATTCTTGACATAAGCTGGAGTCAGATGGGGAGATTTAGCAATCCCCTCCATGGTCCACGTTCCAGGAAAGAGTCTTGTGATCTGAGCTACACCATGGGTAAAGAGAAGTCTTGTAGAAGGAAATATGGAAAATAGAAGGGAAAGATGGATTTTATTTTTTATATAGGACAATTGTTCAGGAACTGTGGATAAAAGGGAATTTTTTACTCCTCTTAAGTCACAGTGGGGACTTACATAGGAATCAGTAGCTCAGCAAGGAAAAAGACAGGGGAAGGACTGATCTGCTAGAGAAGACAGCTTAGTGGTTTAAGCATCAGATCTAAAATACACGTTTTCCTGTGACCATAGGTTACTAAGCTCTCTAAGCCTTGAACAAGGCCCTCTACCCTCTACCTTCCTACAGCAGATGAACAAAAAAGGTTTCCATACAATTTAGTGTGTAGAGGTCATTCACACGACACCTTAATGACTTGGCATTTGTCTGCTCTGTATGAACAGTTTACTTCCTGTACAGGTAGGCTTTATGGTTTTGGGTCCTTGTGCAAAATGTTGTACTCTTTCCACGCTGTGAAGTGGTTAGTTACCGATGTCCTGCCCCAGACACAGTTGCATTTCAGTGCAATGTATAGTTGGTAAATCACTTTGAAATCCATCCGGACGAAAGGTGCTAAAATCAACACAAAACGTTAGCGTTATGTTTTAACACATCACAACTAACTATGACAATCAGGACTGCACTCCGAACCTGAGCTACAGGACAAATATATATGAGTCTATTAAATACATATACACACATACATATACATAGTTGGCCAAGCTGAAGTCATTGGAGTTGTGCCAATTTACTTTAAGAGAAGATCTGGCCTATCGGTTTGTATTTCCATTCCTTTTATTAGGTAACGGAGCTAACCAGGAAACGGGAAAAAGAAGCATAAGAGAAAAACGGCCATTTGTCTTTCCATTTCCATTTCCAATTTCATGTTCCAGCAACCTGGCTCAATCCAAGGAGGTGCTGATCTTCACCACTGACGTCAATGGGAGTTAAGAGGTTCTTAGCACTTTTCATAATCCATCCCAGTGGGCAATTTGGAAGACTTGGGTTTAATTGTAAGATAAGGCTTTGCCAAGTTCATCCATGAACATGACTGACATGGGGAAGGATACAAATTATGAAGTTTAAAGATGCTTAGAAAGGGTGATTCTTGTGAATGGCAGTTTTCAGAACCCACTAGTATCAACATCCTCTCTCAGCAGTCAGCAAACAGTTTGATGATTTAAAGCTTCTGAGTCACTATTCAATTCCATTGAGAGTTTTGTGGTTTCATTGTCCCATAGTGAGTCAGTGGTAAAGTCATGTCACCTCTTCCTACCTCCATTTCCCCATATGTAAAAGGGGCACAATAATGCTTACCCAAAATCCTGGTGCCTTTTAAGATCCTTAAATGGAAGGTGTAATGTCCAAATTATTCTCACTGTCTTTGCCTGATATCTCATTTGGCCAACAGCAAAGGTGGAGTTTGGCTGATGTGACCACAAGCTCCTCTTCAGCACCAACAATTCAATTTAGTCTCTTCCTTGAAAAAGCTGCTATTTTTCTGACTCACCTGTATGCTCTCAGCTCCAAACACAAGGCATATTAATGGAAGCAAATCACTTTAATTGAGCTTTACTTGACAGCTCATGAGCTTAAGAGTGTGTTTTTCTTTCACAAACATGTTTGTCCAAGGTCTCTTCACCCTATCTTTTGTGGATAATGGTGGCTGTAGTGAGTAATCCAGTCACAGAGCAATGGAGCTGCACGATTCTAGTACGTGCAAGACACCCAAGAAGCAAGATGATGCCATTTGCTTTGTACCACAACGGCAGAACATCAGAGAATTCGGCCCTCAGTTTGGTGCAGACATGGGTTTGGTCTGCAAAGGATTAACCTGTCTTGAGTTCAGGAAGGTGATTTTCTCCCCTGACCAACCCTTGTGTATCTACATGTTGTCCATGATTATATGTGGATAAATAAGAGGATTTAAAAAAAAATATTCCTGGTTTTCAACTCCATTCTGGACAAGTGAGTTGGCTTTTAGACTGTGTCATGCATCAATTAAATCCTGCGTTCTAAACAGCAAAATCTTAATTAGCCCTGAAAGATGGAAGAGGCAGACAGAAAGGTTCATATCCTAGATTGTGTTGCAAATGGAGAGTGCCATCTTTACCCTGCTGGAATTGGCTATGGTTACTACAGAAGCCATCGGCTATCAACTCCATGTGTTGTAACAGTTCTAAAATCATGTACACAGGAGAATTTCAGATAAAGCATGAGCTTGCTGTCCATGGGAACTGCTTCTTGTTACTTGTCCTTCTAGTGCTTAGCATAATGGGGCCCTGCCCTGTGAGCATGGTCTTTAGGTGTTACCGTAATCACACTCACTTCACCTCGAAATGTAGATAGGAACATGTTTTGACCTTGCAGTTAATGTCGTCAGAAAATGGAACCATTTTGCTTAATGAGGGGAAGTCGTTATAGCAAACGCAGTACAATTGGTATAAAGTGTACATGGATTCTCAGCTGGTGTAAATCATGGCAGCTCTGCTGATATCAACAGAATTACGCTGGATTTTATAGGCTAAAAAGCTGGCACCTACTGTTCAGTGCTTGTTGGAGAGGACCGGGTTGCTGAAGATGACCACAAAGGTCCCATTTCAACCCCTATCTTCTCCGGATGCTATGATTACGACAAGAAACTATTCATTTCCAGTTCTTTAATTGCAAACAAACACGTACAAGTTAATTTCGGTGAATTGCGTGATTAGCCTTTTGCTGCCTTTGAAAAAAGTAAAACGCGGAACAGAAAAGATTTTTCATTACTGCTTGTCTGTAAAATGAGACGTCCCTGTGATTAATAACAGTGCTGGGTGACCTACATTTCAATAGACAAGAAGCACTAGGATCGCTTTGAAAAGAGGGAATGTAATCTAGCGATTACAGTCGAGAGCCAGGTGTCTGGAATCCTGGGTTCTATTCCCAGCCCGGCCATTAATTCACTCTGGACCCTTAAGCAAGTTACTCAGCCTGTCTGAGCCTCAGTTTTCCCCCATGTAAAAAGGAGCAAGGCTGGCACATCTATCTCGTGTGAGGAGAGGGTTCTGACTCTGAGGCTTAATTAATGTTTGCGAAGAGCTCTGAGACGACAGGCTGGGAGAGGCCCACAGCGTTATCGTCCTCATGCATGTTTCAGACGCCCAACACTTTTAACAAGTGCACAGTTAAACTTTAAAGGAAAATTAAAAAAAAAAAGAGTTATTTAAAGGAGAAGATGCAAAGCTTGTTTTACAGGTTCTTTCAGCCCGCCGATTGCTGCCTTCAGCTTCAGTAAGGAAAAGCACAGGGACAATCATTTTCCCAACACAGAAGGGTCTTAAATATTGCTCAGGAGCTAAATGTAAATCAGGAAACAGCTGAGTGTAGAAGACCACAGCCTTTCTAATGCTCTCAGAGCCATCCTGGTAGGGGAAGAGCATAGTACAGACCTGACCAGCGCAGCCTGATCCCATGATTAGGGCACTGAATTAAAATTCAGAAGAATCCTATTGACCTGCCATGCTTCCAGTCTCATCTTGGACTGTCTAGACTGTAAACTCTTTGGGGCAGAGGGTCTTCTCACAGGGTGAGCGTACAGTGCCAAGATACACAATGACAGGGCTTGGGGCTTAGAGATGGGCCTGGATGAGATCTTCCACATAGAAATACCCTTTTATTGTGGGGAGAGTTCAGCTCCGGGTCTGAACTTTGTGGCAAGGCTCCATTAACCACCAGTCACCCCTACCTCCCAGGAGACGAGGCTTAAAGTCTTACTATATGAAGGCTCAGGGATTTGTTTTCAGTTACTTCATTGGCATCTAGAGTCTATTAAAACACTGGCAGCCAAACACATCAAAAGGCACATGACAAAGTGCACCAAGGTTAGCGTGTAAAGGAAGACGCTACGCTCGCCACGGACTTAAATTTGGCCCACTAGACACTTCTCTAGGAGCCTCTGCATACCAGAAATAGCAGCAGGACGGGAATACTGCAGCCAGTCTCCCCATTCCTGGTGCCAGTCTATAGTTCTGCATTACTGTAATATTGTAACGCTGACTATATTACACCCAATGCTTAATTTAAATTGTTTTCAAATACAAAGCAACAACATAACATTTCTATGGGACTGAAGAAGGAAAGCAAATAGAAGGAAAGCAAATAGAGCAAGCCTGACCGTATGTCTTCTTCAGTTAACTGGGAAAGATAGTCCAATTATTTCTTTTAAAACATTATTGAAGTGTCATGATATCCTTTGGAACTGGGTGTTGTTTGGTAGAGCTGTATCTTTCAATAGCAAAATTGCTCCATTTGAGTTTAACCATCTACTGAACGCTTATATGTGTGTGTATATATGGTAATACACACACACGCCCTTCTCATATATCCTATAGTATCTGAACACCTCAGGTATAGAGATACACTAGTCCTCACAACGACCTACATAGGGCATTATTATCCCTTGCTTTATAGCTGGGGAGTGGCAGCAGAGGAGAAATAAGTGACTTGTCCAAGGCTGAACAGGGAGACTGGGAAAGGACCTCAGATCTCAAGTCAGAGTCCAGTCACTCAATCCTAAATCCTTTTTCTCCCATGATTGCAGAATCAGAAAGTGTGAAAAGCACCTCAAACAGACAAAAGGGAGGCACAGTGGATGGTAAAACAAGACTGAACCCTATGAGTTAGCTTTATGACATGAACAAAGGATCCTGGATGACAGAGATTAGTTTGAGATCACACAAGAAGTGTCACCCGTGGCTTGGAAACATAAGGACAGTAATCCACCTTACCCTTGGCAGAGGCCCCTTGACAAAGCATCCTGCTGCTGATAACCAAGACCCAAGCAACGTGAATAGGTCTGCATGGGAGGACTCTTACATCCCATGGGTGGACTGAAGAGGAAAGGTCCATTCCCACAGAGCCGACTGCAGGATTCAGGGCCTAAATCATGCAACGGCTTTGCTGCTTAACTGCAGTTTTAAATTATTTGCTCTCCACGCACGGTAAGAACAACAAAGTCAATCTAGCCGGGAAATCTGTTCTCCAAGCATTTTCTGCCTTCTTCACAGACCTGAACTATTGCTATACAAGCCATTCCTGATTAACACAGTGCCCCCTTGGGAAAGCCACAGTATTACTATTGATTACTATTCCCTACCTTCTCTCAGCTCAGACGACAATTCAAACCCCTTCAAGACCAAAAAGGGAAACGGATCCTTTTTAAGACAGCAGTGTTTTTCTTTCCTATTTTATAATAATAAAAAGAACTCAATTAACATTGCATTTTCTCCTCCATGCAGCGGGACCTCTTAAATAAAGATGTATGCTATATATGTAGGGACTTGGAACTGGAGCTGCCAGAGCCCATTAGTTATCCACATTTGCTTCAGACTTGGCCAGCCACCTAGAAAACCTGCCAAGACCTCTCTGGCAGCCTTTCCCCAACTGTTCCAGGAAAACATGGACTATTCAAAGAATTTTAGGGCCTCACAACTCAGTTTGTCACACTCTCCCCATCTACTTAAAACTAAATCACTGACAAATTGCTCTAATACCCTATTAAAGATTTTAAAATATATTTTAAATGTTCTTCTTCACACTGGGTTTTCTGAGGACAAATGCACATTAATACATTGGTTCAATATCTATGTTGCTATATAATGCAGCCTCAAACAGTACGAGCTTTTTCACAATCAATAGGGCACAAAGATGCCGTGGCACTCTTCCATAACCTCAGCAGAGTTTTGCATGTGAATTCTCCCTCCTGATCACATTTTTAAAGAGGGAAAAACAGTAGAGGTTAATAAATATTATCCTTTCAGTTTTAAGTCTGTGATATCCAAGCAAGAGCAGACATCATTTTGAGACAAATAGTAAATGAATCCACTGGTTTTTTTTTTCTCTCTCTCTCTCTCTCCCTGCTACCACTACACTTCTCAGGCTGTGGTTGAGCAAAGCAGCTGAGCAGGTGCTGGAGTCCATATGGCTTCCAGTTAAACACATGCATAAATGCTTTGCTGAATCAGTGCCCCAGTCAACAGCATACTCTTACCGCCACTATTAAGAAATGAATTGGAAGTGGATTCTGTCTTGGGGGATCGCACCCTGGTTGGCAACCTTCTCTGAAGCCCAGGAGAGCAATCTGAGATCATCCATGCCAACAACAGCAGGGCTTAAGTCAGGGAGGCGGACATGGGTAGATAAGAGCAGAGTTTGCTGCACCTAACATATACAATCTTCTCGTAAGGTTTAAACAAAGAAAGACACCTGCTTTATATAATTTAGGAAGTAGGAGCGGGGTTGGAGGCGAGGGATTTGATTTCTGTTCTTGTTTTTTTTAACAGTTCTTCCTTGCTTAGGTGTCATATATAATGCTAAAAATCATCATATAATTCTGTGTATTAATTTATGGAATAACTTTTCACCATTGGCATTAAAGTGTATTGAAAACCACCCACCATGCAGCCCAAGCAGAGCTCCTACGGATAGACACTAGGCCTGTGAGAAGCGGCTAGCATTCGCTTCAGATTTGGCTGATTCAGGGGACAGTGATTCGAATCACTGTCCTGAATTGATTCGGCTGCTGCCGAATCTCTGAATCAGCCAGGTCCATCCCCCACAGCTGGCAATGGCTGCCCTGCCCACCCCAGCTCCCGGCACTTGGGGGAAAAAAGCCCCGACTCAGCAAGTGCTGCTGGGCAGGGGGGCGATCCCTGCTGTCCCCCACTGCCCCATGCTGTATGGGGGGCTCTGCATGAACCCCCCAATCCCCCCCTTTGCTCCCCCAGACCCCCCACGGGTAACCCACCCGGGCCAGCTCTGGCCCTTTAAGAAAAAAAACCCCAAGGAAAACCTCTGGACTCACTGCTTCTACTGGAGGGGGGCGATCCCCGCTGCCCCACACTGCCCTGCACCACGTGGGGGCTCTTCACAAGCCCCCAAAGCCCCGAGGACGCTGCAGGAGTGATGAGTCCTGGGGTTTTGGGGGTTGGACCTGGCCCAGGCGGGGCACCCATGGGGGGGGCAGGGGAGGGTTGGGGGGCTCATGCAGAGCCCCCCATGCAGTGTGGGGCGGTGGGGGGAAGCAGGGATCGCCACC
>NW_005841952.1:1618285-1630636 GCF_000455745.1 Alligator sinensis
TCCCCCCTCCCCCAGCCCCTAGTATTAAATCAGCTTGGAGTCCAGCTCCAGCTCCCAGCTGCAGCCACTGGGGACTGCCCAAATCATCGAAGCTCTCTGAAACTTTTCTGAAGATATAGGAAGATTTGAATCGATTCGGACCTTTAAACTGGTCCCCTGATTCTATTCAGATTTGGAGATTCGGCCACCGAATCGGGCTGTATCTCCTCCGAATCGAATCACCACCCGAAGCTTTGCACAGCCCTAATGGGCACTATCCGGTTTCTGTCTGCCTGCCCGCCACAGAGTCAGGACTTTGCAGCTCGGCTGCTTGGGAACCAGCTCTAATTCCAAGACACACCAGTGATCCAAGCGCACCCCTTCCCAGTCTTGTGAGCGCTCTGGGTTTGCAATTCACTTCTTCAGGGGCTTGCGATAGTTGAAGCAAATAGAAAATGGACTTTGTAAGAGTTACCCAAGATCCATCACCCTTACATCAATTAGCAGAAAGCCCAGGCAGTTCTGCACACAAGGCCAGACCCCATCCATAAGCATTTTCCAGCTCTTTCACCTCTCTGAACAATTATTTTAATTCAGAACAAAAAGTCGTCCAGGTAGTCCACAAGTCCATCTGCAAATACCTGCTCCTCCCAGTGATGGGATCTCTTTCTTGTGCAGCCAGTTTATTTGTTCCTTGGGTAGTCCTGCAGTTCAAACTGGACCCCTCTGCTATGACACCTCACCCCTTTGTGCCCATTCTCTGCCCAAGATTTCTGTAACTATATGAGTATCTCCAATTTTCCCTCAAGTCTCACAGACTCGGTGTTTAAGACCCTTCATTGAACCCAATCTTTGCTCACCGTTCATCTCCTCTGGGAAAATCCACTACCCATGCCCCTGTCTGCAGACAAGCTTGACTGGACATTTTTTCTTGGGTTTAAATTATCCCGTTGTCCTCAGGTGCTGCTACTTGAATAGGAATCAGCTGTCCGACAACCCTCCATTTTCCTAAGTCGGGGAGATACAGCCCTGACGGCATGTGGCTGACTTCACCTACACTGAGGTATCTGTGATGCAGCAACTTCATAACCTCAGCCCACATTCATAAGTCGGATGTAGAAAGATCCCCAAATTATCATATCACTAAACAGCTGAATGATAAAAGGGCTGGAATACGTAGCACTCTTTCACTCAGTCATTTGTATTTGAGGATTACCTCGAGACTCACAAGGAGATCAGGGAACCAGTTTTAGCACCGTAAAAACACATTGGGAGAGCATCCGTTTCTTAAAGGGCTTGCAATCTAAATGGGAAAGTCAAACTCAGGACAGAGGGGAAGCAGATATAAAGGGACCTGGTCACCATGTACTGAGCAAGAACTGACCTCAAGCGTCTTGACTGCTATATTTTGTCCTGCTCACTAGCCTGTATCCCCTATCTAGCCCCACTGAGGCTCTATTATATTGAAAAAGAACTTATAATGTCTGTTAGCGTTGCTCAGGCCATGGGCTAAGGGACTGTTTCACCAAATGCACTTATTTTCTCTTCATATGCTCAGCAAAAAGCCCTTTGTCTCAGAATCTTATTTCCACATGTTTGCACATCAAGGAAAGCCTGTGTAATGTTCTGCACTTGGGACAGGACTCCCTTGCCAGCATTTGGGGAAACTTGGCTCAAGTCTAATGAATGTAATTATATTTCAATTGTAAAGAGGCCATTTCCTTCTTTCTAATGTAGGGGTTATAATGACCAATTAAATATACATAAGGTGTAGGCAGAAATGGTTTAAGAAAGTTACACATTTTTAATACAGAGTGTTAGCCAGCGCTAACTATTTGCACGTAACAGCATATTATGGTAACCCGATGTCCTTTTACTCTAAAATACTTTTCAGTGAGCTGACAAAAGGCGTGTGCGCTCAGTGTTTCTGCGTATGAGCCTATGTGTATGTATCTGTATGTGTGTGTGTGCGCGCTTTGCATTTGTCTATGAAATTGTCCTTTACTGAATACAATTCAGAACCGTGTGACAGGCCCCATCAGGCTAACAAAGAGATTTAGCTTTGCTCAAGACAAAAGTGGGGCTTGCACTCCTGAATGATCAGGATCATATAGTTCTGTCCTTGATGCTGATATGAAGTCTTAAAGCATACCAAAGCCACAACGTCCCTATGAGCTTGTTACACTATTGTGATTATTCCTTGCAAATTGAGGACTATTCTGTAAATGCGTATTCTAGACCTAGCTAAAGAATGAATTAGCAGGCTAGCATTACTGGGGTGCTACTCCGAGATAGCACATAGATAGTTTGTTTCCTGAATGACCTGTACTGTTGACAGCTTTATTCACCAGTTAGTCTCCTTTTTATAAATGAGGAAAACTTCATGGCTGAAACAACTTATGGGTAATTAAAATAGATTTCCATATTTCAGGAGCTGTTGCAAAAGGAGATCAAAGCCCACAATGAACTCTAACATCGTTTTTTGTCTCATAACAGGAACATATTTGCTTCCATCTTCCAGATCCTAGCTGCCCTGACATCCAAAGGCGCTACTTCACAGTCAGGGCAGCTAGGATCTGGAACCTACTTCCAAGGGAAGTGATGATGGCTCCTACCCTGGGGGTCTTTAAGAGGAGGCTTGATGTCTACCTGACTGGGGTCATTTGAGCCCAGTTCTCTCTCCTGCCCAGGGCAGGGGGTCAGACTTGATGAGCTACAAGGTCCCTTCCGACCCGACTTCTGTGAATCTATGAATCCTTCCCATTCTTCCTTCCATCCCTCTTTTATTTTCATTCCTTTCTATATTTTCCCAGTTAAAGGTAGCAGCTTCTTTCATGAACGCAAAGGAACGCCAAGTGGAGAGGGATACTGTTGGACAAGCTGCGAAAGCTATTTCTTGTGAACCATCTTCTGATATCACAAGTGTTATTTCTTGTCATGGAAGATGAAAAAACAACAGAAACTGAAGAAAACCAGAACTCTTTTTTTCCCCCCCTGATAGAGCTGCTTATAAAGAAAAGAGCCAAAATCAACTTTGGTTTGACTCTACAGAAGCCCTATACAGAAGGCAGGCCTTCTCCAAAGCCCACTGAAGTCAGCTGATATCAGTCAAGTATTGAAATCAGGCCCAAAGACTATTGTGAGAGTCGAATCAAGCCCCAACTCTTTTCTCAGCATTCCTGTATGTTTTAATAGTTATGATAATGCTGTGGTTCCAAGAACTGGTTTTTAATGAGGTGGTAAAAAGGTCAGAGCATGTGTTTGAGGTTAAGATGCAGGCTTGCAAGCCAAATGACCTGGCTTCTATTCCTGGCCCCTCTCGTGATATGTTTCGTGTCCTTGGGTAAGTAGCTTCAACCCTCTGTGCATTAGTTTCTTCATCTGCGATCATAAAAATATGGCCTTGACTCACATTTACAGCTGTAAAGAACTTTGGGATCTTCGTATGGAAAGTACGATATGAACGTTTATTGCTACAATATCACGTTAAGTTAGGAAAGTCCGTTTCAATTAAACTTGAAAGGACAAGAGGGTGGCTGATTTCTCTCCCTTTATTCAGATTTATGCTCCAAGGGCCAACTGTGTGAAGGAGCACAGGGAGTACCAGATTAGACAGGACTGCAGGTCCATGTGTTCTGGTATTGCATATGCACCAGAGGCCAATACTAGATGCTTTAAAAGAAGTGTAAGCACCCCGACCAAGAGAAATATGGGATAACCTGCTCCCTCTACTAGGTCTTATTCCTGGTCTCAAATAACTAGAAACTGGCTTTAAAAGACTCAAGCTCTAGGGCTCATCTCTTTTCCAAAAGTCTCAGAGTGCTTCAGCACTCAGTTAATCTGAGTGTGTTCAAAAAAGCCCGAGCAGACTGACATGCAGCCCCTGTCCCAAACAGGTTGCCGTCCATGGCCCCAATAATCCAATGGGCTCCACACGTGCTTAGACCAGGATTCAGATTGGCTCCTTAGGTGCCTAAATGTGGCTTAGATGGAGCTGAGCTGCCTACATTCAAAAACAGTCATTCCTACTGGCCTTATGCCAGCAGACACAAAACCTAGTAGGGTCCCTGAATTCATCAGACACCTCCATTAGGATTGTGAAGTTCCTCACGGCCTACACTACTTCTTGTGCTCAGGCTAAGTGGTGGTTTGGGTGGTGCACTGCGGTGCCTAATTCCTGCCTAAGCTCTGCTGCGATTCAGATTCTTGCAGGGAAGTCCCTGGACTCCACCTGAGCCCTGAGAAAGCCCTGCAAATGGGTGCACAAAAACCTTGCCTAACTCCTACTGACAGCACTGAACTCAATGCAAAGACAATGGTGGATAGGTTGTTACCCACCAAATCGTTGAGCCCAGGAAGTGGGAGATTAGTGCACAGCTCCCCTCTTTAAAAGTTTCAAATCCACATCCCCTTTGGGCAGAAGAATGCCCTAACCCCTGAGCTCTAGAATAGGCCAACTAGGGATGCCATCTGCCTCTTCCTGTTGAAGCAGGGCCATCAAGATTGCAAGACTTTTTGGGCCACGACAAAGAAAACAAGAGGGAACCTCCCTCAGGGATCCTAGTGGTTATGGCTCTATTTTGGAAAAGGGGAGTCTCAAGCTCCTGGCTCAGTTACTTATTTATTGGATAAAAACCAGTTTATTCAAACTATTTTATCGTCTCATTTGCTGAGGGATGTTGCAATCTGGACACATCCTAGCGGCATGTGTAAAAACGGCCCATTCACAAAAATGCTGTGCTCCTACTAGTGCTAGGCATGCCATTTATACATCACTTAACTATAAATAACTTGATTCTGACATTTAGCTAATACATTATGAAAGCAATACCAGAACGTGAGCTGGAGGTGTCACATCTGTAACAAAGACAAGCGCTTGAGAATCACAGTCTTGTTACAGACCTTGGGAAAAAAGGTGAAACTTCTGGCAGCACTAGGGTGACACACTTCATAATGAAGGGTTGGGAACATTCCTCTGTGGGGATAGATCTTCAAGGGAGACAGGAAATCGTACACCACATCATTCCCTCAGGGACTGGCTTTTCCTCTGTCTCTTCCCTAAATCCGTGGATCTGCTGCTAGCCAGGGTCAGTATGGAGAGCCTGTGACTGCGCTCTTCCATTGCAGAAGCACCTAAAACCAAGAAGAATGGAAGCAGCCAGCTCTCGGCCCATCTTCCAAATGCAGAGAGGCCAGCTCCACCTTCCTGCCCATATATTACTTTAAATATATGAGCCTAAGCATATGCAACATGGAGCAACTGCAAGCTTTCCACCAAGTCAGGGCTACTGGGACAGTTTTCCTTTGGAAAAATTGCATGGGAATGCCATTTTGGAAAAATTGCAACAAAGACCTTTGGGGTCTCCTCCCTAGGAGAAATTTCTCGTGTTCTACTTGTTCTATTCAGGGCTAGAATCACTTGCAAAAATGTCAAAATTCCCACTAGCTCCATTTCACATGTGCATGCGTTTGCCTCTGCCTGTGCCTGCAGGAACTCAGCAGCCTCACCACAATAGTCAACTTAAAACACAGAGTTTTGCTTGGTTTCTTAAACAAATCACCAGGCTTTTCATGGTTTGGCACTGAAACCATCAACGGGGCAACAGAAGGGAGAAGATGGTTCTGAGAGTAAAGCAGAAGGGGCGATCTGGGTTGAGTTCCCAGCTTTACTGCTCACTTATTGTAGGGCCCTGCATCAGTCTCTTCACGGATCTGTATTTGGATCCTGATCTCATTGACACAAATGTAATTCTACTGGCTTCCATTCACACCAGTGTAAATCAATCAATACATGTGTCTAATTGATAAGGACAGATCTCTTGCTTATTGATTACGTTTTGGTACACACACACAACACACGTATCCACCCACTTCCCTCCAGCGTCAAAAGGAAAGACTATCAGTGTTCCTCAGGTCTGAGTTCTGAATCTTTGTAATGAAACGGTCTTATTTTTAACACTGTCTGAGTAGCTTTCAAGCAGCAGCAGTCAGAATCCGTATTATGTTGTGCAGTACCCTATCATCATCATAATTTAGCTTACAAGGTTGCTGTGCTTGGAATTCCAGTTATGACATGAATTCTATACATTTTATACAGATTTATAAATGGCATCAACAGAACACTCAGGCCCTTATTCATTAAACAATGAGTCATTCTGGCATTCCTTTCTATTTCATCCCAGTTCTTACAAAACTTTTATGTACAAATTTGGCTCTACTTGATGCATCTGATTCAGCAACAGAAGTGTTGCGGCACAGTTCGGACTCGGCGTGAAAACAGATGAAAGGCAGGTTTTAAATCCCCACTGAAGTTCTACACTAGTGCAACGAGTTGGTGGGTTTTACTGCGCTTGCTTGCAGATGAGGGGTCACATTATAAAAACTGCCTTTTGGTGGGGGTAGTCTTAGCCTAGATAACAAGGACTAAAGGGTTAATGAAGAGCAAATCTCTCTCCCCCTAATCGGTGAAGCCTCTGAAGTCAGGTTTGAGATGCACTGAGGGAACAGCTGGAAGGAGGTCTGCCTTGCTGCCACCTGTGACACTTTGTAGATTCATAGACATTCGGGCTGGAAGGGACCCCGGAGGATCATCGAGTTCAGCCCCCTGCCCCAGGGTAGGAAGTCAGCAGGGGTCATAGGATCCCTTGTTCTGTAAACATAGCTCTTCCTAGTGTGGCATTTTTCACCAGCATTAAATTCAAAGGAAATGTGGAATAATAATAATAATAATAAAAAAACCCAGCAGTGTACCTGCTTGAGACTTGTTGATTGCTGACATGGAAAAAAAAAAAAAAGAGTCAGTCTAAGAAGTAAAAGGGAGGGTTTGGCCTTATCTTTTCTCACACCACTGAAAGAGCTTGCTAAAAAGAGCTGCTGAAGACTCAACCAGCCAAAGAATTAATCTCCAATTTATTTTCTGCCCGTGGCACCAGTACCCAAGCCTGCATTTTCCAAATACATTCCAGATGGTCTAGAATATTAACCTGAAGTGGAGGGTTTCCCCCTCCCTTGCCCATCCCCGCCCCCTCCAAAAAAAAAGAGAGGAATAGGGCCAACCCCATTACGGCCCTATCTATCAGGAGCTGCCTATGCCAGTAAATGCACAGTACTACTGTACTCCATTGTCTGCAGCAGAGACACAGGGGCACTGTTGTTCAGCTAGAGTACACTATCCTATTTTCTTTTGTTCTGCCACCCGTGCAAATTTTTGGCACTTTGCTTTTGACTCCAGGATTAAAGGGACCGATCTGGGCTCAACATTTCAGTGTATTTGGTAACAAACATTTTTGTCGTGAGTTTTGTTTAAATCTTCTCCTGAACTGGCACTGGTGTACGACATACCAACCTGGGAGAAGGAATGGACTGGAAATTAAACATGAACGCAAGTGAAACTTTTCACTTTGCTCATTGTCCAAGCCGAGAATAACCAATCTGGCAATTAAAAGAATTAGTCACCTTCCTTCTGTTTCATCCTCCTTTAATCTACAGCTCATGGGCTACGATGTACGTTATGACTGCTCTCGTACTCAAGGCAAGAGGTCCATAGTTGTAACACTGCCATATACTTCTGGAAGTCTTTTAAATGACAGATGATGGAAGCCATATGATAGAAGCTTAATTATATAAAGGGCATATGGAAGACATGTGACACAAGGACATATGGAGGACATATGATAAAAGGGCATCTGAGGACATGATGAAAACCTAATTAGCTGAAAATCTAATACTTCTATCAGGGGAGACCTGGAATGGTATTTTCTTTCATAACAAAATAGACATCTTGGATAACAATTGTTGCCACCGCCACTCCTGAAATGCTCATTTTTTTCCTGTATAGATAACACGCCTTTTTTTCTTTGGAGCCATAGAAGTTCTCTGACTTGCACAGCTATCTTGTACATAATCATAAGGCCTGGTAAATTAAAAGGTTTTAAGCAGCAAATATATATGTGAATGAACCTGATGATCCATTACTTTGCACCTTATGCTGGGAAAGTAAAACAGATTAAAAATGCTACCACCAATAAGCAGGTGAAGCATTTTGATTTAGTTACACTCTACATCCATCTGCACTTGCTTTGCACAGGTGATCACAAAATGGAAGACAAGGGGAACAGTTCTGCAGTGCATAGAAGTCAGTGTGACTTGTCAGTTTTATACCAGCTGAGAATCTGGACTTCCAATATTAAAAGATTAGGGACAAAGGCTTTCAAAAGCATTGCATTGGAAGAGTCCTGCTTGCAGATGTTGAATGCACTTGCCCTTATAAGATACCACTAGCTCCAATATTTGCCCTGTTCTAAAGAACCATGGAGTTATTTACACGGCACAGTAATGAGACCCATATCCTGTTGGAAACAAAGTACAAGTAGAACCTCACTAATCCACACTTTTTGAGCCACATGCTTTATAAGCTGCTCAAGAAACTGGCAGGCTCTTTCGCATTCTGCAAACATTTAGCAATAGAGAGTTGTGGTGAGGTCTCATATGACTCCAACTCGTCTTTTTTGTGAAATGGACCTCTGCACACTTATTCCTTATGCCTTCAGGTACCATCATAAATTATGATGTTGTTTTAGAGTTTTCCAAACAAATGAACTAAGTGCATTTCCCACCATTTTCAAGGTATCTATTCTTTTAACTCACTAACTTTGCAAAATTATCTCATTAGCAATAGCCCCCAGGAGTGCATGTGAATTTGCTATGTTCTCCCACCTGCCATTTTTGTCATAGGTTATAGAAAACTTCTTCTGGGCCTTGATTAAACTTTAGGAAAACCAATCCCCACCAGGCCATCAATGGGGTCAGAGCCCTCATCATTCAAAACTAAACACCTAAGCCTGTACTGCTAGGGTTATAAAATTAAGGGCTGATTTTTTAAGGTATCTAGGTTTCTAAAGATGATAGTTTGAATGGGAGTTGGGTGCCTAAGCACTTATGTAAAGCCTACCAGTTACCTAAATCTATGTGAACAAGTTGCAGATTCATAAACTTTTACAGTCCTTGTTACCAGAGAAGGATGAAGAACCATGCTTGGGTAGTATATGCTGCATTAACACAGTCAGTCTCAGCCCGTACCCATTCTCCATATCTTGAAATGTGCAACTCTCTTATCAGAACTGCAATGGGGAGAGGTGTGGCTGGATGTCTTATGACCTTGACATGCATAACAAAACTGCAGACCTAGAAAAAAAAGCATGGGGATTGGTACTCTGACTTTGTAGCCAGCTCACCTCCCCTGTGCAGCTTTGGTGGTGCAAGGAATAGCCTTACCCTGAACTGTCTTGTCTTGTGCTACCAGCACTAGTCACCATCCACTCGTTGTTCCCTCTACAAGTATACCTAGGCCTCACTCTTTCTCTCCCTGAGCACGTGATCACAAAGTGAGGCATAATTTAGTGTCTGGTGCCCAGAATAACTAAGTGACCCATAATCACTAGTCACAAGGCTAACAAAGGGACATACAATCATCCAGCGCAAGGATGGATAAAGCATGTGATGCTTTTCATGTTACCTTTGGAGCCTTCTGATGGTTGACCATAAAGTCAATACCATTGCGAGGTTGTCATGGTGCATTTTAGGAATGTTACACATTCGCATGATCAAATACTAATAAAGGAAAACAAGAGTTACCAGTCCACTGATTTTCTAAATACTTATTGATAAGGTGTCAAAGAAAAAAAAAGCTGAGAATGAACATTTGACGTCCATAGGGGCGAAACAGCTTTTCCAGCTGCATCTTACCTGCTCCTCCATGTTCCATGTGTCCAGAGCAAGCATTGCTGAGGAATAACGGTCTGTCACCACGCCGTTTTGTGCAAGACCCAAGGAAAGCTAGGAGGTTGTACAGTTATCTCCCTTGGTGTCATTCTAAACTATACAACCTACTACCTCAACCTGGATGCATGCAGTCAAAAATGCTGAAAGCTACCCACCAGTTCACAGCCAATACAATGTCTACTTCAAAAAAACTAAGTACTCTCATCATGCCACCTGCTAATTTAGCAATATTGAATGCTTTGCATATAAATATCTATGATGAAGCAGAAACTTAACATTGCCTTTGAACATGGCCCTTGGCTCTTGAAGGCCACAGCAGATTATTGTGGATCTTTGAGCAGTAGAGACAGAAGTACTTGAAAGCAGCAGAAAGTTGTAGCAGATTTTTACCTTGTATTGAGCCCCCATTAAGGCTATTGTTAGCAAATGAAAAGGATCCATTAGGTCCGCTGAGTTCATCTCACCAGCAAGAATAAAATACTGTCTTTTCATAAGGAAGACCTGGCATATTACATTCTACTAGATCATAACCAAGCAGCCAGGATGCTCTCGTTTTAAAACTCATTCCTATTAACCACCAAGGTGTTACTTAGGGCAGTAGTCTATTTATTACAGCTTGCAAATAGGGATGAGCTTCATCCTGAATGCAATATGCTTGTCCCGATACCGGGACCAAATCAGTTCTTCCGCCCTCAGGTGAATGCCTACTTGGGCATATCTGCTCTGAGTTGGAAGGGGATGAAGAACAAACCACACTTTTTAAATCTGTAGTTGTGCCTAGTGACAGACACCTCTTCTATATACTGTTTTGGGACAATACAGTGATGGCACTGACTCATGCAAAGAGCACTACCATTGCTAATTAATTACCTTGATGTCCTTAAGTCTGTCTAGATATGAGTAAATTGGGGGGAAAAATAACTCCTCCCTCTAAAGTCTGACCAGTGCCAGTTGAAGCATTTATGAAAAAAAAAAGGGATTGATCTTGAAAGATTTAAATCTATAGCCTGTGATCAGTGTAACTGGAGTTTTCCATGGACTAAGTTCAAGGAGGGACCTTCTAGCTTATATTGTCACTGAAAAAATATCTAGGCTTTATCATAGTCAGCAGCGCACTTTAGTGCAGTATAGTCAAATGGAAGCATGTCAACTTTTCCAAACTGAGATGTTTCAATGGTATCACCTAGAAGAATGAATCGCTGTTAGAGAGGGGATAAGAGCCCGGCCACACGCGACTCCCCAGCCCAATGCCCAGACCAGTAACCTTGCTGCTGCCGACAAGGTACTGTTGGATCTGGTTTCATGCTGAAACCAGCCCAACTTCTTATTATGGGTGACCGCAATACTCTCATTCTTAAGCATTGGATTTCACATCTAGGGACAGATGCTCAGAGGGTGGGATTAACACCACACGGTTGAAGTCGATGGAGCCGCGCTGATGTACAGGGCCTGTGAATCTAGAATCTCATTGAATTTCCATAAGAGCAAGGCACTTAATTCCGCTTTTCACCTTTGCAAGTTCCCTCTCTCTCTTTCCTTTTCTACAAATAATACAAGTTCACAGACTGACCCACTGGAATACCCAACCCTGGATGTAATCATCTTTTCCAGCAGCTCATCTTGGACAAATATTTTCTCTCATCTAAATCTTGCCATTGCTGTTACATCTCATTGCAAATAATAAGGACTATGTAGTGTGATTAAGCAGTAAAAATATTGACATCATTACTGCATTTTGACTAATGCTGGCATTCTGGTCCATGTATTACATATTGAAAAGCTTTTACACGGAGCTGAGTAAATAATCCCAAACTATTTCCTCAAACATTTGCTCTAATTAAAAAAGAAAATAAGAAGCTTTGTTTCAGTTGTGCTCTCAGTCCTGTAGTGGTCACCACACATGAATGAATATTATACCAAAGGGGTTTCATAGAAGTAACATTTCTGAAAACAATGAACTTTGAGTCGAAATTACAGAAAGTCATGTTAAAGGCTTTGCTTAACCGAGGCAGCTGAGAGTTTAGCTCATCTGATCACTGCGAGGAGATAACAGCAATAGAAAACGAGTCTTAAATCAAAATTAGCCACAGCGCGGCTCAGCTACAAAATAAGGAGTGAACGCTCCTGGTTGTTTTTATCAGCATACAATACACTGAGAATTATTAGTAGAAATTATTATGGGTCAGATCCCGCTCACCACATCCAAACTGGTCAGTGCTGGGACTTTCCTGCACCAGTGTACACCTAGAAATCCACATCAGTGAACGATGTGATAACCATGTCCTCAGTGAATTATTCTGGATGTATAAATGAATGGGGCTATCACAGGATGATCCTAAACAAAGAAGGATGCCACGTTTCATTCAGGAGCAGTCCTGTTTTTCAGCTGGATTACTGAAATGGCCGTATTTGTATTGCAAAAACTCAAAAATTTGAAATAGGTTTGAAAATTTCTGCGATTTTTTTTTTTTTGCCCACCTCTTCCTCCTCCCTTTCCCAACCTCCACCAATGCATCTGATAAATCCCAAAGGGTTTAACAGGTGACTCCTGCAAGCGTGGAGCACTCTCTTGGTGTCGACAGCTCGTCCTGC
>NW_005841952.1:1630667-1640989 GCF_000455745.1 Alligator sinensis
ACCTCTGCTTGCAGGAACACCAGCACCACCTGGGGTGACGAGGAACAATAGTAATAAGCTGATGGAGAATAGGTTTAGGTTAGAGATCAGAAGGCAATATTTTACCGTTAGGGTGGCCAAAATCCGGAACCAACTTCCCAGGGAAGTGGTCCTCACCCCTACCTTGGGCAAATTCAAGAGGAGGTTGTGTGATCACCTGTCTGGGGTCTTGTGAACCCAGCATCCATTCCTGCCTGTGGCAGGGGATCAGGCTAGATGATCTGTTCAGGTCCCTCCTGGCCCTAGCTACTATGAAACTATGAAGCTAACTCTTCCCTCCCCTTACCACACCACTATACTGAGTAGGGGAGTTGAGCTTCACTTAAAACAAATACTTCCACCAAAAAGACCTTGGACCTGGCTCTCAGTCCTCGTTCAGGAGATCAATGGACATTTTTGTCCAAAGAGGTCCTCGAGAGGGCACATATATCTACTTTAATGCTCCTAAAGTAGACCTGTGAATAGGGGCCTGAGTATAAAGAAGCATCAAGCCCTAGGATTAAAGGAGCCTTCATCTCCAGGCCTGATTCTTGGCTCACCCTAGATGTATTGTTTTTTGCAGCTCCAATCTCCTGCTGATCAGATTATCCTATTTGTCTTCTCCATCCCCATGTTCCTGACATCAAAACCTCAGAAATGTATCTGTCATAGCCTTGCGCCTTCGGCAGATCCAGGAAAGTGGCATCATTCAAGAAGATGACCGCCTACTCAGTACTGCTCCACTCAGCTGGGTCAGCTAGAGTCTCCAGCGATAGCTGATTTAGTTGAGCAATTACTATCGAATATGAAAGCATGGGTCACCTAATTACGTTCCACCTTAACTGCACCCTGCAATTGCTTGTGTATATGGTGTATGCTGTCATTTATGGCGTTAGACTTACAGCACTGGTGCTTTTCAATGTACCATCTTCTGGTTGTGTGAATTTCCTTGTTTGTTTTACAGTGATTTTAGTCAATTATGTCTTTACCCAATTAGTGCAATTATAGGTAATTATGTAATTAGGGTAAATATGTGCAGTCATGTAATGACAATGTTCAATTATGATATGTATTGATGTCATAAAAATCCGTATTAAATATAGTGGTAGGGGAAAGTGCTCCAGTTGGGAAAAGAGTCTTTTCAAGTTTGTGCACCTCTAGGTCTTTTTTAGAGCACTTTGCTTCTTCATAATTCAGGAAGTGATTCACACAGTTATGGACAAGGGAAATCTGTGCCATAGCTGAGCTAATTTTCTGGAGAACTGTTTTCAAGCAGCACTGTCACCAGAAATGCGCCTCTTTAAAAATGGTGCCTTCTTACTTGTGGTTTCCAGGATATATGGAGTAGCTGTACTGAAAAATCAGAATCAACCTGTAATTAATACCTTAGTCTAGACACAATCAGACCCAGGGGTTCTAGCTATAAAATCAGTACAGGTTGTACCATAGATGGCAATATTTCACAAAATTGAAGGGATATTGGATTAGGATGTATGACTTGGTCTGGAGAAGGGTATCACAGAGAGTACTACTGGCAGACTTTAAGTCAGGGTGGTTCTGGGCCTGAATCTGAATTCTGGCTCCTGATGTGGCAAAGAAACTCCATTGAAGGTCGGGAAAGTTCAGATCTGGAGCTGAACTTTATGGCTTTAACCATTTTGTTAATGCTGCACCAGTAGATTTGTTCCTCCTTACAAATATGAAAGCAATCCCATTTCTACCCAAAGGTCATAAACATTGGTGATTTTTTTTGGACAAGCAATAATGTGGCCTCATTTCTGAGTGATCACTTCCGTCTCGAATATTTCAAAATTCCTTTTAAAAACACATCTTTTGATGCAAAAATTGCTCTGTCAAAATGCAAAAGAAGTATAATTTCAAGGAGGGTAAGCCTCTCAGTTCCCCCCCCCCCCGCAAAAAATAGAAAAAGAGTAGATATTCAAAGGAAATGTTGCCTGAAAAAAATCACTAGTTCTGTACAACTCTGAACATTTCTACTGATCATTTCTGCTGACTTGCAGCAAATGAGGGGCATAAAACATTAGTGATGCCAGGTCAATACAGCTCTGGGAAAGAGAAACTGGGTTCTGTTCTGTCTCATGTATCCTCAGCTGAGATTCGACTATAAAATGTGCATTTTGGGAAAGATGTAAAAAGGAAAGAATGGACCCACCTTTATTTTCAGATCTCAACTAGGCTTTGTAGGTCTTGCAATTGGGGGGGTGGAAATCTCTCGCACTGTGCAAGTTTGCTTAAGTCATGGAGAAAAAACGAATACAGAAGCCCAGAAATACCCCAATTTGAGGTCCATTTTAGTCTGGAGTGATCTTTTTCACATCTGACTTTTGAAAACCTCAGGCATAAGGGAATTTACAATGGAAATGGTGATATGATTGTTAATGGTCTACTCATTAAGCAGTGAGTAATCGTTCAGATGTGTTTGATGACACACCATCACTGACACTTCGAACTTCAAGAGGCTCAAAGGTTCCCTCCAGCTCAGAGGAGTTTGGATGAGGCATCAAACTCCACTGAATTATCACAGACGTACAGCATTCATTTAGAAATCCCCCTCTATTCAGCACTGTTGAGGCCACATCTGTAGTGCTGTGTCCAGTTTTGGGCCCCGCACTACAGAAATCAGGTGGACAAATAAGAGAGAGTCCAGCGGAGGGTAATGGAAATGATTCGGGGGCTGTGACATGACTTGTGAAGAAAGGCTGAGGGAACTGGGCTTATTTAATCTGGAGAAGAGAAGACTGAGTGGGGGATTTGATAGCAGCCTTCAACTATCTGAAGAGTGGTTACAAAGAATCATAAAAAGTTAGGGCTGGACGGGACCTCAGGAGGTCACATCTAGTGCAACCCCCTGCTCCAAGCAGGACCAGCCCCAACTACAGCATCCCAGCCAAGGTTTTGTCAATCTCAGAGGATGGAGAATCCACCACCTCTCTGGGTAACCTCTTCCAGTGTTTTACTACCCTCCTAGCGAGAAAATTCTTCCCAATATCTAACCTAAACTCCCTTTGCTGCAACATGGGACGGTTGTTCCTTGCTCTGTCGTCTGCCACCTCTGAGAACAGTCCAGCTCCATCCTCTTTGGAGCCACCCTTCAGGTAGTTGAAGGCTGCTATTAAATTCCCTCTCAGTCTCCTCTTCTCTAGACTAAATAAGCCCAGTTCCCTCAGTGTTTCCTCATTAGTCCTGTACCCCAGCCCCTGACCCATTTTTGTCTCCCTCCACTGAACTCTCTCCAATTTGTCCACATCCTTCCTCTATTGGGGGGCTCAAAACTGAACACATTACTCCAGATGTAGCCTCACCAGTGTTGAATAGAGGGGAATAATCCCTTCCCTTGACCTGCTGGCAACACACCTACCAATGCAGCCCAGGATGCCGTAGGCCTTCTTGGCAGCAAGGGCACACTGCTGGCTCATGTTCAGCTTATTGTCCCCTGGTCCACTGTAACCCCCAGGACCTTTTCTGCAGAGTCAGCCCCCGGCCTGTACTGGGGCATGGGGTTATTCTGTCCTGAGTGCAGGACTTTGCACTTGTCCTTGTGGAACCTCATGATATCCCCTTTTGGCCCAATCCTCCAGTTTGTCTAGGTCACTCTGAATCCTGGCCCTACCCTCCAGTGTATCTACTACTCCCTGCAGCTCGGTGCCATCTGCAGACTTGCTGAGGGTCCACTTTGTGCCATCTTCCAGGTCTTTGATGAAGACGTTGAACAAAACTGGCCCCTGGTATCAAGGGACACTCCACTTGATACTGGCTGCCAACTAGACATTGAGCCATTGATTACTACCCTCCGAGCCCAATGCTCCAGCCAGTTTTGTATCTACCTTACAGTCCATTCATCCAGCCTGTACTTCCTTAGCTTGCCTGGGAGAACATTGTGGGAAACCATATCTAAAGTCTTGCTAAAATCAAAGTATACCACATCCACCAGTCTCCCCACATCCACAGAGCCAGTCATCTCATCACAGAAGGCAATCAGGTTGGCCAGGCATGACTTACCGCTGGTGAACCCATGCTGACTGCTCCTAATCATCTTTTTCTCCTCCAAGTGCTTAGAAATGGATTCCTTGAGGATCTGGCTCCATGATTTTTTCAGGGACTCAGGTGAGGCTGACTGCTCTGTAGTTCCCTGGATCCTCCTTCTTCCCTTGAGGATGGAGCTGGGCTGTTCTCAGAGGGGGCAGATGACAGAACAAGGAGCAATGGGCTCAAATTGCAGCAAGGGAAGTTTAGGTTAGATATTAGGAAAAACTCTCTCACTAGGAGGGAAGTAAAGCACTGGAACAGGTTACACAGAGAGATGGTGGAATATCCATTCTTGGAGGTTTTTAGGACCTGGCTAGACAAAGCCTCGGCTGGGATGATATAGTTGGGGCTGGCCCTGCTTTGAGGAGGGGGTTGGACTAGACGTGACCTCCTGAAGTCTCTTCTAATCCTAATTTCCTATGGATTCCATGATAAATTTCATTTGGATTCAGCTAAGACTCAGAAAAGCAGACCCTTTTCCCAAATAGATTTTCTTTTGAAAGTTGTCGGCATCTTTCCAAAGCAAGCAAACAAACAAAAATTAGCTTTAGGCTGCATTTTTATTTGTTTATTTATTTTTGCAAACGGGGCTTGGTGGTCAAGTGCTCTGAATCAGCTCTGATTTACCTAACATGGAGCTTTGTATTTCCTAGGCCCAGTTGACTTGAGTTTAACTTGGAGACAAAACTGGTTCTGCTTGCCCACCAGGAAGTGCGAGAGGAATGCTAAGATGCCACATCAGAGCTTGGTGTCACTCACAACACCATCGCATGACCACGTTTTGTCATGACGAGGTGGCGCAGACTGTAAACTCTGCAACAGAATGACGTATGCGCTAGCAAGTGTGCACCAACTTTTTCCTCCCTGCAGATTACTATGGCCCTTTCTATCAAGAGATGCAATGTCTGCATAGCTCTTGGGGATTTCTTGCACCCAGAGTTTGAACTGGCCCAATGTTTCCAGTTATAATTTGCTTGGCAGCTAGTTCTCAGATTTGCAATTCATTTACCAGCTCTAATCACTGTCCTGGATTTACAGATGCCGACCAGAGGCAACTGAAAATAAAGGGACTTCTCCATGGTCAGAGAGGAAGTTTAAAACAGGTCCTGAAATGCAATGCAGAACTGGGTCCCAGTTTAATATCTGAACCATAAGATACATCATCCTCTCTTTTTCCCTTCTTGATAGAACAAAAAGACTTGCTATCTGGTTTTAAAAGAGCAAGCCACAGGGTATTGCTTTGTATTTTAAAAGTTTAAACACATTTGATTATTTTGAACAAGTCTGTTTGGCTCAGTTTCAAACTCCAGTAAGGGTAACTGCATTCTGCCTACCCAAATTCCCTCTTGCAGTTGCAATTGGATACAGTGGTCTGTAGTTCTGGTCCTAAACTTTAGGGCTGTGTGAAGCTTCGGGTGGTGATTTGATTCAGAGGAGATTCGGCCCGATTCAGTGGCGAATCTCCAAATCCGAATCGAATTGGGGGACCAACTTAAAGGTCCGAATGGATTCAAAGCTTTCCGAATCTTCGGAAAAGATTTGGAGAGCTTTGATGATTCGGGCAGTCCCCGGTGGCTGCAGCAGGGAGCCGCAGCCAACTCCAAACTGGAAAGTACTGGGGCAGGGGAGGGGACATGGGGGGACCCCTGCCAGCCCTCCCACCCCCCACGGCTGCACCTGCTTGCCCCAGCTCTGTACTTTAAAAAAAAGCCCCGGTGCTCACTGGGTGCTGCTGGGCAGGGGGGTGATCTCCACTGCCCCCCACTGTCCCTGCTGCCCCCCACATTGCATGGGGGGTTCTTCCACGAGCTCCCCAATTCCCCCCCATGGGTGGCCTGCCCAGGCCAGCTTCTTTAAGGAAAAAAACCAAAAAAAGGAGAAAAGTCCGGGGACTTACGGCTCCTCCAGTGGCCTCAGGGCTTTGGGGGCTCATGCAGAGCCTCCCATGTGGTGCAGGGCAATGGGGTGTCAGGGGGGAATCGCCCCCCGCCAGCAGGAACAGTGAGTGCAGAGGTTTTTTGCATTTTTTTTTCTTAAAGGGCTGGAGCTGGCCTGGGCAGGACACCTGTGGGGGGGCTGGGAGGGTGGGGGTTGGGGGCCTTGTGCAGAGCTCCCCATGCAATGTGGGGGGCAGCAGGGATCGCCCCCTGCCCGGCAGCACCCGGGGAGTCGGGGCTTTGTTTTTAACAAGTGCCAGGAGCTGGGGCGGGCGGTGCAGGCATTGCCCGGCTGGGAGAGTGGGCGAGGGATGGGCCTGGGCGATTCGAAGATTTAGCAGCAGTCGAATCTCCGAATCAGATTAGGCCGAATCAAAATCGGGACAGTGATTCAAATTGGGACAGTGCTTCGGCTGAATCCGAATCCAAAGCAAATACTAGCCAGTTCGCAAAGGCCTACTAAATGTATTGTGCAGTGTTGGCTATGGCTCAATAAACCCTGGCCATGTTTCACCCCAGCATGATTACATTTTAGTAGTAGATAAATGATTTCTGTATCTCTATGTGCATGGGTGTAATATTAGGCTATTTGCGACAGGGCTTTAGCTCCCCCCTTCAGTGAGAGGTGCAACGTATCCAGAAATTACCTTGTCATTTTGAAGGGAAAAATAGAGTTGTGACTTGACTTAACCCAAAGCCAGAATAAGAGGGCAGGTTTGGAATAGCGTGTTTTCCGTCTCTAAGCAAATGTGATTACTTGTAGACACATCGGTATCTTTCCTGAATTGAAATGTAATGCTATTCATTCCCATATCTAATGTAGGCATATCTATTGCCCAGCCACCTTCCTACAAGCTATCTAGAGGTGCATAAAGAGGCGTTTTTCCCTGCTGACTAGACACTAACCAAGTGACGCAGCAACCTGGCGTTAGGGGAAGGGCACTGTGACACTGGAGATGCTGTCTTCTGGATAAGCGGATAAGATCTTTAGACCTTTTATGCTGTCCTTGAGGATCCCAATGATACTCTCCAAAAGAGTGAGTATGTGCTTAGGTCCGTTTCTAGATTGTCTCCCTAGTTCCACTCGCAGTTTTGAACTGAGGAAGTATTCCGTACTTCCTCCCCCTAACTGCTGTTATGCAGAGTCCATGAATAATTATGCAGTTGCTGCATCTCAGTGGAAGATGAAGGGATCTTCATGCACAGTGTAAGATTCTTGGATCAAGGCTGCTGCATTAATCTAACTTGATCAGCAAAGTTGGGACATCTAGTCAAGGCTGGAGGCTCTATAGACTCTACTTGCACAGTCCAGCCTGTTGAGAAGACACGGTTGAAGTTTTGCACAGTTGTGCCAAAATCAAATTACTTTATGAAGTTCAGGGAAATATGAGCAAACAGGAAACAAAACATAATACTCATGTAGGAAATATCATGCGGCTTGGTTTCAAATGGCTGAACTGAAAAACGGAGGCAGTAGGATTGTCAGAGAACTGAAAATCTGAAAGACCAAGAAATGCAAGAAACCAGACAAAAACCCCAACAGAGCCATTAAAAATAGCAAGTAAGGATAAGAAGAAAAAAAAAAATTGTGTGTTGGCAGGGCGGGGGTAGAGGGATAGGGAATGGTTAAGTGGCTAGAAAACAGGATTTGACGTCGGAAAACCTAAGCTTTAATCTTAGCTCTGAATCCCAAGCCTTCACACCACCAAGAAAACAGTGGCTGTGGAACTGAGGCTGAAATGATTTGATGGCCAGGACCACAGCTGGGTTCAGCCCCGTTTCAAAAACCATGACTCAAAGTCAACTTGACAATGCACTCAAAGGGCATTAACTCCATCTACACTTACATTACAATTATTGTCAGCACCAGTGCAGCTGCCCCTGTCACACACAACATATGTGCACAGGCAAGGTTTCTCTGTGATCCTGGGCATCTGAAAGGTTCGGGGCACTCAGCTCCCTTGGAGGGAGCTTCACAGCTCCCAAGCATTCAGCACTTTGTGGTGGGAGGACCTTCCTCTCTCCCTCCGGAGATAATTATGCTTATGTACCTCACTGGTATGTAGCAACACTGAAAATACATTTTTTTCAGTTACATTTTCATTTATTCTTTATGGTAATGACAGTCCCATAACTGGAATTTAGCAAAGCAGCCCTCTCTGTAAGGAAATCTTGCTACCCAAAGCAATGATTCATTCATACTTGAAAAGTCCCTTTTGGAAGGCTAGCACTAGGGATTACGGGAACAGATTCACACAAGAATGGTGTATCACATGGTACAGAGCTCCTGGCACATTTAAAGCCATGACACTAAGTGCCAGCTTTCAGCGGCTCCAGAAACTCAGAGCTCAGCACCTGCAATTGATGCCAGGTTTTCCAAACAGGTCAGCTCAGATGTGCACCCAATGTGCTGTGGAAAATCTGTGGGCCTCAGTGGTGCCGGAGCTGTTTTGAAAACCTGACTCATTTTATAATGTGAGCCAATGTACCATATATGGCAGGTAAATCTACTCTGGAATTGGAGAGGGGGGCGCTAATATTATTTAGCTCTTAGATGCAGCTATTCCTTTATATATCACCACGTACTGCACGGAAAAGGGATCATTCATTTTTCCATTTTCTAGAAAGGGAAAGCGATGTGCAGGAAGGGAAAGGGACTTGCCCAGGGTCACAGTGAGGCAGGTCTAGGTCTGCGGCATTCAGAAGCACGTGGCGCCCAGAACGGCATTCAGCATCGCGTAGCCCCAGAAAGGAAAATGAGGTCATTCTGCACGGAGCAGTGTGGTGCCCACGTTCTCCATCCCAAAGGAGACATTTTAAGTATCCTTTCTAGACACCAGTCAAATTTAGATCAATTTTTCCCCACAAAAAAAAAAAAAAAAGGGATATTTATAAGCAGGTTCCAGCAAAGTAAATAGGGAAAAAAAAAAGCCCCAAACCTGAACTAAACTATGTGAAAAGGGCAGATTTTTTCCTTCCTCCTGGCTCAAGTATTTATTTAATCCAAAAATATGTTTAAAAAAAAAAATACCCTGAAAAACCAACAGCAACGACTCATTTTATTACACAGGACCCGGCAGCTCCTCTGATGGAGAGTCTGGCATTAACAAAGTAATGCCACTGGAAGTGCCAGCATCCAGAAACTCTAGAAACTCTTCGGTGATTAACTGGGGTCTTCTCGATAAGCTCAGTTAGCAGACCAATGTCTGCAAATGCCATATTTGGATTAAAAAAACTGAATTCCAAAGCACCTAAAGCTTTGGAGGATTTTATTTGCATCCCTTCTCATTGGAGGTTAAACAAGATAATCTAGGAGTCCCTTTTGACTTTAAACTCTGTGCATTAAAGATTGCCTTTAAAGTATTAAAAGCAATCCATATGCTCAGCGTTCCTAGGATAAACCCATCCCGTTGTGTCCATCAGGTACCGCGTCATTTTGACCTTATCGTGTCAATGGCAAAACTCCCTCTGACTCTGATTGTGATGCTTGATCCAAGACTGTTGAGGCCAATGGGAACTGTACTATTTATTTCAGTAATGAGAGACTTGTTCACAAGCTGGCATTTTGGGAAGTGTCCCTAACTGAGCCTCATCATGGCCTTGAAGTAACAGAGAATAACTGAAAAGGATGCATCAAAAAGTTACCCCATTGCCCATTCTCTGAAAAGCCAACATACAAATTAACAACATGTATCATCACAGATACTTCATCTATGCAATTCTGAGAACAAGCGACCAGAATGATGGACCACAACCTTGAAGCTGCTCTATCAATAGGGAGCAACTGTACACCTGAAGAATAGCTACCTTATATAATCCATTGCATATCCTCTGTTGTACACAAGTTCTTATAGTAACCACATAGATATGAAAGATACTCAATTAAAACCTTTCAATCCAAGCACATGGGGAAGGACATTGGCACTTCAAGAGCAAACTGGATGCTCATCTTGCTGGGATCCTATGACCCCAGCTGACTTCCTGCCCTTGGGGCAGGGGGCTGGACTCGATGACCTTCCGAGGTCCCTTCCAGCCCTAATGTCTATGAAATCTATGAAATCATTATAAAAGCAAACATCCTGCCAAAATGGTGTAGGTTAACTATAAAGATGATTTCTATTTCTAGGGACATAGAAAAGCATTTGGATTGTTTAGAAGAATAAAAAAACCTCTCTCTGCTATTATTTTGCCTGCATACAATATAAAACAGGCAATCCAGCAAAGCGGGGGGAGACCCTCATTTCTGGACTGGAGACATCTACCCAAAGTTCAGACAAAAGTCAAATTAAAAAATGGATATGCAGACCCACACTTCAGCAG
>NW_005841952.1:1641020-1646859 GCF_000455745.1 Alligator sinensis
CATGGAAAGCTGCTAAAAGAAACCATTGACAATTTTGTGTCTATACAGCTTTAAGTGTTAATATGTAGAAGCTCTAGGTTACTTTGCTTTTAATGCTCCCCAGTTTTAAAAGCAATTGTTTTACTTTTCATGACAAAAATTTTGCAGCTCTTTTACAGTGGTTTTCATGTTAAGTGTTTGTTTACACATTTTTTCCCATTTTAGTAATCCTCCGAGATTTGCTCTTTTTTCTACAAACTGCTTTGAAAGAAATAGATAACATCTTTCGCATGAAGGAAAGGGAATGGGGGTATGCAACAAGTTCATTTTTGAGAGATTAAGAGTTGGAGAGCTCTATCCAATGCCTCCAGTGAAGTCACTTCAGATTGATACTGGTCTAATGAGAACAGAATTTGTGCTTTAGAGAGGTTTTCAATCTACAGAGGTAAAACTGTTGGACAAATGCTCACAGAACAACTCGCTTTCCAGAAGAGGCCTTTGTTTCCTCACTGTAACAACGAAGTCAACTTATTTTATAAATGAAGTAAGTTTTTTGTTATTTGTTGACCCGACATCACAAAGAAATATGAACAACCAGAATAAAATATTCAGACCATACGCAAGGCATCAGAGATTTAATTTCTTTAGCCTAATGTCAAATAACTCTCGGCGTCCCACTTTACTCAGACACAAATAAGTTGCTGGTTTTGGATGACCACGAGTGCATTTTAATAATAATAATCAAAGCAAAAAACCGACATGATGATTGCAGAACAAGATTTTCAGCTCTCATTTTCTATTTCTTAAAAAGAGGGAGAGGAGGGAGAGGAGGTGCTATTAGCAAAGTTGGACATTGTCAGGTTAAACACAACAGACCCACATTTTGTGCGTTTGCCATGAAGACACATACCTATAGATACAAGCTTGTGTGGAATATCACCACAAGTTCGGATCTACGGGTTTGTGGCAACGGGCATCGATTTCTTCTTTATTAATTAGTTTGTTAATTTTACTTTGTTAAAACATTCTGCAAATAAAATGTCAGTTCTGTTAGTAAGTAGCAGCGTTCCAACTCTTCAGTACATTAAAAAGGCAACTTTTAGGAAGACCTACTTGTTTTACAGCAATTGCTAATGTTATCTGCATTACACCAGAGCAAAGGAAACAATAGTAACATCTTTTTAAAAAATAGCAGCAAAATAACTTATGAATAATATGGTGGGAACCAAAAAGTAACTGTTTCTGTTTCGTCACTACTTTTGGGATGGAATCATGGATGATGATGATGATGATATGACACTAAATAACCAATGACCGGCTTTACTGATTTATTGAAAATTGTCGGGTGAGCCAACAACAGGGAAGAGTTCCTACTTGTGTTAGATTATAACAGGAGAGTGCTTTAAAAAAAATTAAAAAAAAAAACAAATCAGTGAGAGTTTGTACTTCTTTAAAATATATTAACTTTTTTGTTTGTTTGTTTAAGAAAAGGATCGTCTTTCCTTTCATTCTGGTATCCTGACTAAACCGCCAAAAGAAACACCCATACAAAAGAAAGATGAGTTTCACTGACTTTCAGAACAGTCACTAATAGTACGTAACTACTAACTACTGCCTTTTAAAAAAAATCATTAAGAACAATTAAGATTTGAAGGGCAGGCAAAAAATATAATCTCTGCTAATATACATAACAATGCATTCATCCCTAAATATCTTGCAAATGCTGGCTATAGTTCTACCTAAAGAGCTAGAGGCAGAAAAAGCCATGTGAATATTTTACCGGTTTCTAATAAGATTTAACTTCATTTAGAAGCAAACGTCAGCCATTGCAACTAAAAAAAAATTCCTCTGAAGTCCTCTCTCTTGTATAATTAGTGTGTACTTAAAGTTAATGGAATTACATTGGGTGTGTGCAGTGCTGAAGATGAGAAGAAAATTAAACATAAGTCACTTTGCTGAAGATCTGAATGGAATTTTTGAACAAACTTATTAACATTAACCTCACTTCTCTCCCTTTTCCCCCTTCCTCCCCCCCCCGAAAAAAAATCCATCTTCCCTTTTCTACTCCTCCCAAATCTCAGATGAAAGATAAGATTTGGAAAAACTGTGTATTTTTTCATTAAAGTATAATGTCATCAACTTCTCTAAAATAATTATGCAACAGGGATTATTTTGCTCATTTCTGTTCATGTGCAGGTTCTTGAAATGAAATGCTTTACCCCTCTAGCCTGATAAATGGACCCAATTCAGAGAACTGCACTTTCCTTTTTGGAACTACTTGTGTGGGCCGGTTACAGGAACCTCCTGGATCTCTATTCATCCTCTACCCAGAAATGGAGATGTTAAACTATGGCTAATATCTGCAAACACAACTGGCTCAAGTTCAGCTCCTGTACAGATCTGGGGGTACCTACCTAAAACGTGACCAGGTTTTCATAAGGTCTAAGAGCTCAAAAATCATCCCATGATCAGGTGTTTGGTGCCTTGCAAAAATCAGAGCAGCTTTTATATGGAAGCCTGTATAGGAATCTAGGAGCGCCGGCAATTAAAAGTTCTGGCCTACCATTAAGTATAATATGGTCAAGAAAGTGGGACAATGTATATATGTTACGGAGCCACAACCAGAGACTATACATACCTACATTTACATAGACATATCTCTCTCTCAGGGAATAGCCGACTGAATATGGCACACTTGAACCTTTTCTACAATGAATTTCACCAAGGTGATATATTTTAGAGGACCTGAAGTGTAAAATGCAAAATACTTTCTGACACTTCTACGATTCCCAAGAGTGGTCTGTAATTAGAAAGAGTTAATAGAGCGGCTGCTACACGTACGAGGATCGATTACAACTGCTAGGAATTTTGCTTTAGACTTGCAAGTATCTTTAAGGATGCAACACAGGGGTCTGTAACTGTTGATGCTCTTTATAATGGCACTCGTAGTTCTATATATCTGGTGCACAGTGTTTTTGGAGGTCCCAAAACATGTGCCTGGGTCTCTGGGGAAGATATTAAATGATATTTCTTAAATGCTTGCCTTGTATTCTTATGTAATACCCTTACTGTAAAGTGTATATAGTACATAAAACATTAACTATGATTCCTTTCTTCTAATAATTCTTTCTTTGAACCTAATATTCTTCTCCCCCAATCACTGCTATGTTCATTACTGTCCTTAACAAAAATTAAACTAAATGGGGAGTTAAGCATTTTGGTGCCCTCTGAACATTATGATATGATGCCTGCCTTCAGCTCTCATTGGTTTTAATGGACGTCGAGGGTATTGGACACACCAAAACTGGTGGACCCCATCAGCCAGATTTCCACAGCAATTCAGCTCCATTTTAGGCCACCTGAAATACGTAGATTTTGCAAGAGCTCTGCACTTGTTCGCAATGGGAGCTTCTGGATACTGGGCAATGTTGAAAATCTGGCCCTCCATCTATTGCTGTCTTGATCAATGGCTTTTTGAAGCAGAATAAAAGGAAAACTTGGGAGTGTACAAAAATTCATTTTCATAGCTATACGTGTTTAAAAGTTATAATAAAACTCTCCAGAATTGCAAATGTATGTGTCAAAACAGTACCGTAAGTCACTCCAGTGAGTCCCCACCATGGATCTTATGGAACTACTACTGTATTCTTTTGGGACTAGAGAAAGGCACTTTGGTAGGCATGCCCTTTTCATTTTGTGATATCTATATCCTCTAACAAAGTGTCCAGGGCCAAGCTAGCACTTCCTAGGGCTTGTAAAATAAATACACTCTAAACAAATAAATAGTTTAAAATTTCTGAACCAGTAAAAGCAGAAGCAAATAGGGAGGGGAGAGGGGGATACAAAGCAACAAATATTCTTTTGAACTGGGATCCTACGTTTCTAAATCTGATTTTTTCTAAATTGCATGCCATTGTTTTCCATCGAATGCATTCAGGGTGCTAGGAGGAAAACTATGGATTACAGGAAAGGTGAGTTTTGAAACATTTCACCACATAGATCAATTATGCAGTGGTTAATATCTTCTGGAGACCTGGCGAGCGATTAAAAAAAGTGGCAAAAACCTCTGGCAGAGGAATGCACCAATTGTCTCGAGGACATATTTGCACGTTAAATTAGAAATCAAAAGCGTCGACTGACACGGTAGAGATTCTGCAGTCTCTTCTAATATATTTTGCTCAACTATTATTTAAGAACCAAAAAGTGATCATAATAAATCACCAAAAACTTAAGTCATAGAAAATAGGGATAGTAAAAATAAGAGACATGCTGATTAACACTAACCCTTTAGAAGACTGGCATTTTCCAGTCTTTCAGTCAAGGGAATGTATAGCGGAATATGTACAAATTATATATATATTTATATATGTCTCTAAAAGCATTAGGCTGGATTTGGTCTGTGGGTGGTTCTCTAGCAAACCACACTGCACAAATGCACTTTCCAAGAAAATCGATCAATGTGGAATGCATTGTGTGTCTGAATAAGAGCTGTTTGCAGCCATTTCATATTTCAGCCGTAAAAATCAGACAAATAAGAAACGTTACTCCTAAACAATTCCCCTCCCCCCCAGTTTTAACTCCGTTGAATACAGGCCTTTAGAAAAAAATGATTTTTTATCTGTTTTTTTCCCCGAGATCTATGTTGATATACCTGTAGGTTGAAGTACTTCACAATAAAAATAAATAAAAACATAGTCAAAGAAGAATTTAATAGAAATCACTTTACCTTCGCGGCGGCACTTCATAAGAATTCTTATTGTACACGCGCTGCCATCTTGCTAGGCCCAACGCTTCTAGAAATACATCCTAGAAAATAAAACATTTAGGGAGATTTTTTTGTGGCATTTTAAATCATCTGCACTGCCCTTTGTACACTGTGTTCTGTACTTTTAGGAGCAGAAAACCAAAAGGAGAAAGACAGGATCTCAAAGGCAAAAACCCGGTTGCTCATAATAGAAGGCGGCGTTGATGTTACCCCTCTGCTCAATTTGCCCCTAGCATAACAGGTTAAATCTCCGAGAATAAACCCCATTTCTGATGATACGTAAAATGTATAAGAAATCTGCCAAATCTAATGCCACCAACACGAATAATGCAAATCAAGCCAAAGTTGGAGCTTGCAGCAGCAAATGCGTTTTGGGTTAGTTGCATGCATCAACTTCTTTAAAAAAAGATTAGTTAGCAAGTATAGTTCCTTACACAGTTAAATTTTGGCAAGACAGAATCAAATCGGAAGATCGTTACCTGCTTTTGAGAAGATTCACCAAGCAAGCATTTTAAGCTTTTTGACCCTTTAAACCTGATTCAAGGAATAATTATTTCTCTCTGCCGACGCGATTGTTAAAAGAAGAGAAACCCCTGATTGTGGTGGCTTCGTGGATGCTATTCTTTTTGCACCACAGCAGGATTCTTGGCTGCCAGTCCAAGCTGCTTTCACTTGCCAAGTTTTGAGATGCTGGTTTTGCCTTTCATTTTATTGTTCCTTTCGCAACGTTACAGAGCGACTTAAAACCGTGCACAGCTGCTAACAGGAGAAAAATTATTTGAATTTCGCCCGAGAACGGAGCTGGGGAAGGAGCGCGCCGTGATGTAACTATAATGACACCCATAGAAATGTCGCTGGTATTTTGGGGGTGCTCCTTTTGCTCAGAGCCCTGACAAGCTCCGATAAAATAGGGGGGGGTGGGGAACACTACTAAGAACAAGACACGATAAATGTCCAGGTCTATGATCCACCATAGTCACATAAGGGGTGGAGGGTGCAATTTCTTATATAATCCCCATTTTCTCTCACTCCTATTCTCTCTTTCACTCATGTATTTTTGGAGAGGGGATTTTGCTGGGGGGTGGGGAGGGGGGG
>NW_005841952.1:1646890-1657447 GCF_000455745.1 Alligator sinensis
ATATTTTTTAGCCTAACAAAGAAGGTTCTCCCCATCAACACCCTTATGCTGCTTTCCTCTGATAGGAGCTCATCCATACCCAAGCATCGTGGCCTTTCTGTTGACGCAACACCGCCACGAAAAGACTCGGCATCACGGCGCAGAAGCCTCCATCAAAATTCAATAAGGGGCTGCAATTCTTTCACCAAACACATTCATTTATTATGAGCTAAGTGACTTTTTTTTTTTTTTTTTTTTTAAAGGAAGGTTGTATAAATTGAAGACGGCAACAGACAAAACAACCTCCCCAATGCTTTATTTTACTTTATTTTATGGAACGTAGCTACCCCTCCCCAAAAAAACCCTACCCAAACTTGAATTTATATTCAAATGCACTAAATGAACCAACAAAAACATTATTTATGGATTCTTTTCAGGCTTTAAATAGCCAGGAAAAATTTGATGGAATAAATATGATATATTTAGCACATTCTAAGAATTAAAGGATAGAAACTTTCAGTCTGTGCACACATGTATACACACAAAGTTAGTATACAATGAGATCGGGATATACATCAGGTATATCCAACAATGCATCGTCATCTATAGATTACATATTAGTTGTTGATCACCATCAAATATTGTATCTTGAGTTAGTCTTGTACATTTACACATATGTGTGTATACAAAGTGCATGTTTAGCAACCCAGGACAGCTAGGGACTAATATTTTACATAGCACATTGATGATAGTTTATATAGTCTGCACATGGAAATATTAAATTTTATTTCCAACAAAATAATAATGAAGAAGAAAAACTCTGCCACTGCAAGCTGTTGTATGTGCAGAGGTTTATAGTCGACTGTTTACGGTAGTGGTAAGTGCAATATGTATAAATAGCAAATGAAGACTACACCACAACACACAGACATATGCTATGTATACAGTAAGGGGAAAAAAGTCTGACTATAGACAAAGTTTCTATGAAAAATCAACAGACAAACAAGAGCAGCGTTGATTAATCAAGGGGAAAGGAAAATGGAAGATTTGTTTTAAAGTGGAAGCATAATGTGAAATTTCAAAATCAGATGGCTTGGTCTGTGATTTCTTTCATTTAAATGAATTGATCTGTTGCTAAACTGCTGCTTTCGTGCCAAGAAACTTTTAACTCTTTCAGTTCAAAACTCCCATGTTTTTATCTCCCCCCGAGCATGCCGCAATTAGATTAGAAAAGCGGAAAAATATAAAGAAGAGGGAAATTTTTAAAAAGAGCATAAAAAAAAAAACCAGGGGGATTAAATCCGCAAGCACATGCAGCACACAAAAGAGCGACAATATGGAGAGTATCCGTGTTTCGTTAGAATTTCTACTGTATAAACAATGTGATTCTTGTTCTTACAATGTTGCTAAAACTTGGAAAGGCGACAAAAAGGCCTTCAACTTTCACAATTATACTTACAGAGAACTTAGTTGCAAACCCGTCAGAAACGGGGTCTGCAGCAAGAAAAACGACAGAAACCCTGACCTAATTCATTGTAAACATTCACTTACCGAGAATGCCTTAAGCATTTCCAACAGAACCCCCTTTCCTATACATGTTCACCTACATGCAAAAAAAAATAAAAAATAAAAAAAAATAAAACCCCGTAAAAAAAAAAAAACAAACAAACCCCAAAAGCAACAAGAACAAAAAGCAACAAATACAAAAAAAGCAAAAAGCCGCTTTGGTAAATTAGGGTGAGCTGCTAATGCTTTTTCCGCTTTTGTTTTGGGTTTCTTTTGCCCCCTAAAAAAATTTTTTTGGATGAAAAAAAAAAAATTAAATAACCATTCAAATAGGCTCTGTTGTAATTAAAGGTAATTCCGGGGGAAAAATATTTATGTGCACAGCAGAAAAAAAAATTATATATATATATTTATATATATTTCCCTCCCACTTTCCAACTCCGCTGCAGTTCCCCCTAAACTGCTGCTTGCTCCAATCTGGTGCCTGCTTAACAACGGAATGACAGGCAACATCTGTTTGTATAGAAGCCAAGATCAAGCCTTCAAAATTTTTTTGGCTTGGTTTCTTTCCCCCCCCTACCTCTATGGAAAGCTTTAAAAAAAAAAAAAAAAAAAGAAGGAAAAGGAAAAAAAATGCACAGCAAGATTTTGAAAGCAGCTCAAGTGAGGCAGCAACTATTTTCCCTTGAGTTATTTCAAGGTATAGCATTTCTAGGGTAATTCATCCCCCCACCCCTTCACCCCCCGTCCAGTACCTCCGAGTCAAGTCTCTTCCCCACACTATTAACATAGTAACACACAACTTAAAAAAAAAAATCCAACATACCTTGATCACTAAAAGGCCACTCCCTCCTATGGGGGGGTGGTATTAATTCTCCGGTAGTCAACTAAAAAAAAAAAAAAAAAAATGAAGGGGGGGGGTGAAAAATGGGAGGGGTCAGGGGACCATCTTGCCACAATTTTCTTTTGTTTTACAAGCCCTGGTTGGAAATAAAATAAATTAAAAAAAAAAATCAAATCAAACCCAAATAAGTTTCAAATGACTAACAATGTCAGGCGACTGCCAATTCTGTGGCAAATCGGGAGAAAGCACAATAATTCCACATGCTGAGATGTGAACAACTGGAAAGAGACCAACTCTGTAGAAGTCACAATGAAAACTATTAAGCCCCCACCCCGGTCTCTCTTCCCTCCTGGCATCTTACCCCCCCCCAAAAATTAAAAAAAAGTCAGGCAACCAATTTAACCCACTAATTTAACAAAAGGAAAAAGGGTGGGGAGGGGAAGACCGGGGGGAAATGAGACTGTTTAAAAGCTGGAAGAATGTTTTATTCACTGGCCATTTGGGGACGGACACACACACACACACACACACACACACACGCACACACACGTACAGGAGGACACACACGCATACACCACGTTTAAAAAAAAAAAAAAATCAGACAAGTTGCTAAAGAGGACTTGTGTAAACTCAGAACACAGGCACAATTCTTGGCCTTTTCCCCCTATATTCCATCTTGTATTCCGATCACGCACCACTGCGACACCACTGCACCAATCCACTGCATTAATCTTGGCCTTAAACGGGCTGACTGGCAAAGCAAACTGTGTGTATATATCATCTTTCAAAGTGAACAAGTTAAAGGGAGAGAGGGTGGTGGTAGGTGGGGAGGAGTGTGGGGGGCAGGGGGGCGGGGACCTTCGTTCTGAATATAAAATATAGGAGCTGAGCTTAGTAAGGGAATTTTAAAGAGGACGTGTTACACAGGCGTATGTAGAGAGCTGCAAACCTCCCTAAGCTTTCTTGTGTCTCTCTCGCTGTGTGTCAGTCGTGCTCTCTCACTCCCTCTCCCTCTCTCCCACTTCTTATAACAAAATCCCACATCCCCTGGCAGATGTCTGAATCCCTGCCAGATCTAACAATGTCGGACCCAGCCTATGCCACCAGACGTTCTGTACCACAAAGTATCTCATTCTCCCAGCACAGTGGGGTCAGACATACATATTAAACAACCATTTTTCTTTTCTAATGTGCAGATTCATAAGCTGTAAATTTGAGGGAGTGGGGGGAGGAGGGAGGAAATCATTTTCCTTTTTTTAAAAAAAAAAAAAAAAGGAGAGAGAAAAGCTCATTAAAAAATAAATAAAACCACAGACAGTTGGGAATGTCACTCACCTTAAATGGGAGCTGACATAAGTCAGCGTTTGGTTTGGGCAAAATTAACATTTTCGTTCAGTTAAAAGGCTACAGGCAATACTTTTACAGTCTTTGCTCTCAGGTCAGGATCTCTAAACTCCTCTTTCGCCGATGGATGGGTTGGTATAACTGCCCCCTGAATACTCCTGGGATGTGCATCTAGGAGCATTAAGCAGGGTTTAGGCTTTCAGACTCTGGGGGTTTTTTTTGAGATTCTTCCCCCCGCAGATGAAATCCTTTTATTGCTATGGTTATAGAAATCTAAAGTCAAATATTGGGTGCCTGCTTCCATCAGCTTCATGGGGGGGAATGCTATAACCTTATGAAACGCACCTTCCTCCTGATCCCTGAGGGTTGTCTTGTTCCTCTAGCTTCACACAACCCTGGTTTTAACTCAAAGCTTCCCAAGAGCTCGGTAAAGTTGAGGTTAACAACAATGCTCAGCAGTTTTAGGGCATCCAAAAACCCCACCATGTTTTAAGGAGCATTATAATGGCCATTGCAGAACCATGTAAATGAAGCCAGAGAGATAAGATGATTTGCTCTGTCACGGAGCAGCTCAGAGCTGTTTCCAATTTCAGTGTGGTAGCCACTGAGCCATTGTTCTCCTCTCCTGAAAAAACAGGGCCACATGGGCTCAATTTCACTTAAGTAACTTATTTGTGTAGGGGAGCCAAGTCCTCGGCCCATGTCCAGAGGCTAGTGTCTGAGCAGATGTACAGCCCAGACACCTGGTATTACGGGCTCTGGACTGTAGCAGGACCCGCTGCCTCCAGGTTGTGGTGAACAGATCTGAGCAGAGCCCCTGGATACACTCCTCCTCATGCACCTGCCTGCAAACGTTTGTTGTGTGCCACTGGAGAAAGCCAGCATAATGCCACCATCTGCAAAACAGGAGATGCAATGATGTCCCTTTTGCTGCCTCCCTCCTATAAACAGGTAGAGGAGTGTTACAGCAGCTCCAATGCTTTCATCACATTGTTTGTCCTCTCGTACCAATGGGGTAGGACTTGCCCATCAATCTGTAGCAATAGGATCCACCGGCAACTGCACAGTCTCTTTGGTTCCACAGGCAGCTTCACACTGACAGTAATGGGAATCCCGTAGGTTGGGCAGAAAAGTAGATTCAGCTTCCGAGGCCCTGCAAGACTCGCAACCAAGCACCACAAAACTGTGGGACAGTCCTAAATTTGTCATAGCGATGGGCTTTCTGACTTTTAGTTTTCACTCTGCTGAACTTTAAGTAATGACTTTATGTAGGTGGAAGGAGGACTGGAAAAACCGAATGCATCAGCTTGACGGGAAGCATAACTTGGCTGGCATCTTCCATCAAAACCAATATAAGCAAGGCCTATATAAGCAAGAGCTTCCTTTGTGGCGTTTAGTGGGTTTATTTCTGCCATTGCAGCAATTTACTGTCCTTTGCACCATACACCACTGTTAACTTAACAAGGCAAGGGTTTCACTCCTCAAGGAGAGATTCTCACAGGCCAGGAAGTTAGACGCAACGTTAGAGTGCACGTTGCCGGCAACATTGCAATCCAAAACTTTTAGTGACACGTCATGAAGGTCAGAGAGCCTGGAGAACTGAAGGGGCACTTTTAGGAAATTACCTTAAATGAGTGAAGGCCTATGTGGCTACGGGTGGGTATGATAAGGGGTCTTAAATCCTGAGTTAGAAAGATGGGTCTCTTTGGAGAGGATCCCCATTGCACGCTGGACACCCAAGTTCTACTAGGACTTCTACCCCCAACTTACTATGGTCTTGTGCAGGTTAACTAACACCTTCTCATCTGCAATTACCCATCCCATAAAGTGGGTATAATAACATTCGGCCATTTTTTAAAAAGCTCTTGGGGCATTAATGGATGGAGACACTCAAATAATAAATCCAACGAAGGTATTTCAACTAGGCAAGCAAGGTTCTTTGGGTAGATGTGATACCTGTTAGTGGACCAACTAAATAGTTAGAAAAAGGTCTTTGCAAGCTTTCGGGCACAAACACCCTTTGTCAGGCATTGGGAGACTGCTGCTGTTCTGAGGTCTCCAAGGCATCACATCTACCCAAAGACCCTTGCCCAACTATGTCTGTAGACCAACACAGTTACAACCAACAACCCTGCAACATGGAAGGTATTTCAACTAGGTGGGCAATTAATCAATCTATAGGCTAGAAGGTCTTGAGCAGTCAGGTCAGGTCATCATCATTGTAAGGGCTGAGTTTTTCAAAATGTTAAAGGTAGGCTTGAAATACTAAGCTGGATCTACATTTTTGTGAATATTTTTTTGGCGGGGTGGGGGGTCTTATCTGCAAAGTATTTGCTCAGGCAAATGCAAACAAACCTCTGGTTCAGACTGCAGTTGAAGACTTCTGAACCTCTTTCTACGCAGATTGCATGCAGAACCGCCTCTAATTGTTAAGAATAAAGTCTGCAGGGGAGAAGGACATTTGACTCACCTGAGTTGCTGAGCTTTAGGTTTGGTATCAACCATCTGAAACAAAATAGGAAGGGAACGAGTTAAGGAAGTGACCACTCAACAAGGAAGTGATTGCTTAAGAAAAGAGGTGAATTAAGAACTCCTCCAAATTGAAGTCATCCATATCTTCCCTCAAACCTACTAGAGCGCTCTACAAATTACTCTCTCTGGACTTTGAACTGTCCACGGGCAGCTGTTCCTTTGCTGAGCTCTCGTTACCAAATTCTCACCCCTGTGTAGAAGAAAGGGGTATAAGCTGGGTACACCGTGGTATGACCTTGTGCCCCGTCTTAATGCTTGTACCTGTGTCTGGTGCATTTGCCTGCAGTGTTCTGGGGATGACTTGGCAGCTTACTGGTTTGCCTTTGAAACACCAACTCTCCCTGCACCCAGCTCTCACAAACACAGTAGATTCAGTCCTTCATCAGCCAGATCCACTGAGCCCTATGCAGCCTGCCCCATGCTAAATCATTTAACATCTTAGCACCTTCTTTTCCTCACCTGCAAGAAGGGGATAATATTATATAATCCCCCTGTGAAACACTTTCAGATTTATTCATGAGCATTGCCATGCTGTACAGTGATGGAGAAAGAAACAGACTGTACGCCCTCCAAAACCAGCAGGCTCATCACAAGGCTCAAGGGTACCACATTTTGTGTCCCCCTCTCTGCCTTTGATAGATCTGGGAACAAAAATGTCTCCCCACAGGCTTGGTCTGCAAGCTCATGACGTGCTCTCGTTAGCACCAACAAACTGGATGCCTCCCATGTCAGAAATAGCAGCTTGTAAACCAGGTTCAAGCCAGAAGTGGGTGAAGGCTCAAAGATTTGACCATCTGTGGTAAAGCATCTTAACAAAAAAAGTCTTACAGCTTCACTCAGGCTATTTGTTTAGTGAATCCCGTGGCCAGGAGAAAGAGTCTGGTCTCAACATCTTGGTATCTGTTTCCTATTTTGGCTGAAAAACAGAAAGTCTAGTGTTTTGTGGCTTTTTTTTTTTTTTTTTTTTTTTTTTTAAGTTTACCAAACTGCTATAAATTGCAAAAAAGACTGAGTCTAATTTAATTCAAGCAACAGACACAAGTTGGAGTCAAGCCTTACTGCCCTCAACCCAGATTTTGCAGTTTTAACTTCCAGAGATCATTTTAAGTCATCAAATGTTTTTTTTCCTGCTGTTGAAACGCGCTGAACTGATAGTTAAGGGGAACCGTCTGCTCATCTACAGGAGTCCAACATTGGTTATGGAAAAGAGAGTAGCCTAGTTTCCTGTCCATTAAAAGCAATGACTGAGCACCAAGAAAGAGGCAGGTATAACAATGGTTCATGGCAACCCTCGTGAACACTGCCGCTGCCCAGCCTTTGAATGGCATTACCTTTCAACCACTACCACGCCATCCAGTGCTCCAGCCCCTTGTTCTGGAAACCACAGCCTTCTCCTCCTCCTCAAGTCAGGGAATGCAGCAAAGTACTGAGTCAAAGTCCATGGGCTTTCATGTGGTTTGGATCAGAATCCAAACAAGTATGCGCTGCCTGGAGGGTAACACCGAGTATTTTAACCCCAGAAACAACCCTGTGTCTAATTAAATTCCTTCACTCAGGCTCTTAGCTTGCCTCTGTGCCTGCGAGATCTGCACAAGAACAGGAAGAGAGATTTAGCAATAGGAATAGCAATACTTCATGGCCGAAATAAGATCAAGACCACCCCGACAGGTATTTTACAAAACACAAACCCTTTCAGTTCTGGTCAATTTTGCACGATGTTTGCAAAGGGGCTCCCAGTCCACAGGGCAATGAGACACAAGCACATCTTCATTTTGGTTGTGAGCTAAATGAGAATTTTTCAAAGCCACTATATATATTTATTCCCATGTCCCCAAAGCACCTGTTTCTTACTCAGCCTGAAGAAAGCAGATAGTTAAGACTTCCTTTTATAGGACCTAGCTGGAGGTATATCATTATTTTTAAATGTTACTCTTCACTGTCATGTGCACCTTTTATCTTCATTGCATGTCTCTCTGGCTACGTGTTTGAACTGTGTCACTGGAAAACTAGGAGAGGAAATCCAAGCAGGGGGTCTTGGGCAAATATAGTTGGAGAACACCTACAGCTCTGTGCAAGCAGGCAGGCGCATCCCTGCGGCAAAAGCCAAAACTTGCTTATAAGTCATGGAGAAAAGCCATCCAGTGGCAAAGTTGGCTTAGAAATATGCAAAGAGGGGATGAATCCCCAGTCGAGGTAGAAATACTCAGCACATTCCTAGCATTCTACTCAAGTGCCAACTAGCTAGGAAAAAAGGTGTTAAACCAGAAATAACATATTAGCAGCGAATTATGTTTTAAAAAGGAGTAAAAAGCAAGGACACTTTGAACTATTGCTATATAGGTTAGGTTGACAGTAGAGTTGGTCCCTGGGCACATTTACCACAGGTTTGGCATGTGTTCTTCTCTCCGCCTGGATGGGATGTTCAATAGGTTATGTGAAATTAGAACTAGAACAACCTAGTAACAGGGCAGGTCCTGGAGCACTTCAGATCCTTGGACCAGTGGATCCAAAATTGCTTGCTTTATGAGTCCACCTCTTCTTTTTTGTTATATTACAATACCTCAATCATCTTGCTGCTGCTAACATGTTAGAATCGCTCAAGATTTGTCATGCCCGTCACCGTAGGAGCCAAGCAATGGACAAGCAAATAAAAGTTGCGTTAGGCATGCCAGGCAAGAAAAGCATGCCTGCATGGATGCTTGATGTTCTAGGTCCACCAGGAGGTTTCACAATGATTGCAATAGAATAATGGCACGATGCTAACCCAGCACAGCACAGCAGGTGCGCCTGGGTCTAGTCTGCCACGCTGACATAACTGTGTGCTTTTAAATTCCCATTCTAGGAAAGAAGGGGTCTGAATGACTGCCAGGGTTAGGAAAGGGCATAGGTTGAATTGCAGCTCAGTTCCAGAGACCAGATGCCAGCCTGTCACTCGATGGTCTGTGCAGAGAAAGTGGTGGTGTGCAATAGCTGGGTTACCCCAGGAAGAGGCCATCTAAATAACACAGTGGAAGTCCAGACGTCAGGTTGATAGTTAAGATTTCAGTGAGGCAGGGAACAATAAGACCCAGATGCCAATACAGAGGGCTTATGGCATCACACTTGCCATGGCTTTTGCTAAAACCTTCATATACTTGGATAACTACTGTAGTAAAACTCTTATCTTGTGGCCCTTGCAGGGGGGTTGTAACTAGGAATGAGTTGAGACAAAAGGGAAATTCTAGGCTAAACATCAAGAAAATGTTCGGTGATAGTGAAACCCAGCTGCCCTGACCAGGGGACAGACTGAATAAGAACTGAGCAAGTCTCTCTTCCATCCATTATCCCAACTCTATACAATATTCATGACCTGCAGGATCAATATTAGAACAGCCACATGAGTGCCCCGGGCTGTACACTGCACACAGGCAAGCTAGCGTCCAAATCAACAGTAAGGGGCCCTTCAGTGAATAGTTTGGAGAGGGATACTTTGGAGAAGGCCAATTAGGGTCTGGTTTTACAAGGTGCCATATGCTAACAAGAGGTGCTTAGCAGCCTCAGAAGCCAAGGGGAAGTGCAAGTGCCCATCCCGTAACGAGCATGTGTGCGCAGCTGGGACAAGTTACAGAGCTCCACCCAAGTGTTAGACCTTGAGCTGCCACTGCCTGCAATGTGCCTTGCAGGGAGAAGAGAAATGCTCACACCGACGCGTGGATAATGTAAAAAGAATGTAAGGTTCATTCTTCCAGCCACTTCTTCATGGCAAAAAAATACCTTTCTGCCAAAAAATATAAAGTTTGCATTGATATCCAACTGCATTTAGAAATTAGAAAAATAAAAGAAGATGACCTTTAATAAAATGAGTGGCTGCCCTATATTTCTATTAGTCAACCTTCAAAATAGTACCAGTGGAATTGAGCATTATTCTGTCAACACATCTGTCATTGTATCAAATGGCCTGAAACAACTGGTATTAGTCGCGTTATATATGTCCATGCCTCATGTAAAATCGGCTCCAGTAGATGATTCTCTTTCCAGCGCTGGCAGCAACGTCTGCCTCATCTATCAGAAGGTCATGTCTATAGCCCATCAAGTCCTGTCACTTGTTTAGCATCTGTCATTTAGTACTAGCTTTCTGCAATGAGGCAGCTGATACCAATAGGACTGATTTATCATGAGCTTGTTAAAATAAAACCCTGGGAGTATGTAAAGTTTGCCTCTCTGATCCATTCTGTGAGACTTGTTCATGGACACCCCATGAAAATGAGGAGCAATACATGTTTTACTTTTACTTTATGGTAAATCACTAACCTCAGCTGTTCTCATGTTCTTTTTTATTAGTCGCCTTTTTGGGGGGGGGGGGGGGGGGGGGA
>NW_005841952.1:1657478-1667559 GCF_000455745.1 Alligator sinensis
TTTTTTTTTTTTGTGCCCTTTTGGGGGGGGGGGGGGTGAAGAGGAGCTTTATGTTTTATGTTACAATGTCCCTCTCCCCCCCCAAAATAAAAGGAAAATTCCAGCTGACTCCCTCACATAACAAGAACATGACTCCAGGAGCTATGACTTGACAACATTAAATGTTACTAATGAAGAACAGAGGCACAGAGAGAATGAGCAACTCCCCAAGGTCAGAGAGGAAGTGTGCGAGAGTGCCAGGAATGTATTTCATATCTCCTGGGTCTCATCCACTGCTTAAGACACAAGAGCATTTTCCAGCCCTGGGACACTGCGAAGCTTTGAGTCTGATGAAAAATGTCCTAGAACCTTTCCAGTATAAACTGTTTTTGCAGCCTCGATCTACAGAGCTGGGATCTGGATTGGGATCCAATTGCTCGAAGAAGTCCTAGCTTTCAAAGTCTGCTCTGATAGCCCCTCATGGGGTAATGCGCCCCAGTCAATGAGTCGTCCACAGTGGGGTGAAGAGCTACATCACTTTGTTGGGAGTGTAAGGGTTTCAGACACGGTTTTTAGAAAAATAAGTCCTTGCCCCACACAACCAGCTATGCAGAGATGCAGAACAAAAAAGAGCTTCACTCTAATTCTTCATGAAAATTCCCATAAAAGAAGCTAACGGGATTTCCACATTTCTTGGAAGGAAAGGAAAGAGTCCCACACCGACTTCACAAGAAGAAAGTGCTTTATTATCTTGAAGATTTCTTCTGGTAGGTATAAAAGCAGCGACGGCTCCATTCCCTCCCACACTGAAACTGGAGTTCAAATAAAAAGGAATGTGTTGATTCTGGTAGCACCAGTGGTGGCTGGGGGGAAAAGGCATGTAAATACACGTTCAATACCAGAAGCAAGGAGGACAGAACAAAGCAGCAGTGTTTCTGAAAGCTGCAGCTATTATCAGGAGAGGGGAAAAAAAAAAAAAAAAAAAAATTCAGGGCCACTTCTCTGTCCACTCTTGGAAACACAGAAGAGAGAAACAGCAAGTGCAAGAGTGAAACAAGGGGGAACAGGAGGCTTCGAGTCAATGCAGCTACATAAGGAAAGGACTAAAATCCCCTTTTCTTCAGTGATGCAGTGAGAGAAATTGCTTCACTGCTCTGGCTTTTGGCTTCATGTCCCCTAGAACAGAGCAGAGAAAGCGTTTTATCTCATCTTCGCTTTCAAAATCTAGGTCACCTCAATCTGTGCCTGCGCTTCCAGTGATACTTTCCTGACTAGTCGCATGAACCTTGGCCGGGGCTGGCTTAGAAGCAGCTTTGCTGATGCTTATGCTCTGGGTTTGCAGAGCTGGCTGAAGGGGAGTCATTTTCTTGCAAGCTCACGGCAATTAAAGGACGGCTGATTTTGGGTTGGGAGACGGTTTGAAGGAGGAATGCCTCTGAGCCCATCATCAGGGGAAAAAAAGAGGAGTCATTAATTAACTTTTGCGGTTGAATATAGCAGCAAGCGAACCCTGCATCTTATAGCTTTTTGCCACAGTTCTTCTTGCTTCCAGGTTCTGGGAAAAGAGAGAGCAGACCTAAGAAGTGGTTCATGTCTTAACAGGGTTTACACCAGTCACAACCTCCAGCAGCGTAAATGAAACGAGACTCAGGCTCTCGCGATTCAAGCATCAGGTCCTGCTGCCCATCTTTCTGCCAGCAAGGGTCTTTCCCTCAAAAATTCCCCAGTAAATGCTCACTGCTGGATGTCTTGCACCTTCCTCTGAAGCAGATGGCACTGACCCTTGTTGGGAACCAGCTCCTGGGCGAGGTGAATATCCCTGCTCTGACCTAGCCTGGCAATCCTTATTACCCGAACATGAACAGGAGACAAGGGCTCCTACCCCGCTGAGGGTGTGAAACAGAGAGAGGAAAGAAAGCAGCATCTGATGGAAAAAAGAAAGAACATTTCAGTCGTTGCAGTCTCCCTTGTTTTAAATGAAGCAATTGTGAGTTACGTTTGTTTTGCATTCATAATTAGCAGACAGAACAGATGGCAAAGGCGCCACTTAAAGCGACACGTCCGACAAAATAACCCTGGCTGCCAACGCAATTTTTCACTGGGAGCAAGGACTACACTTCTCTCTATTGAAATAAAGCTGGGAGAGAGAAAAAATAAAAGTCTAGCAAGCATTCGCACCAAGCTGGGAAATCACCAGAAGAGAAACCCTTTGTATTTTGGAGCAGGTTTATTATGAGTTGGGTGGGAAATAAAAAGGGCAATGGCAAATTGATTGCTAGGAGGGAACACAAATGGGAATGGAAACTCATGTTGCCAACTTTATAACAAGGGGCTCAGACAAATATATAACTGTCTCCACCTCACTCGTGTGGTGAAGGCACAAGCTGGGAGTCAGGAACTCTGCAATGAATTCAGAGGGAGCGGAGTATAGGAAAAGCTACTTGAATCTAGGCAGATGCTCGTGCCCATTGTACCCGAGGCCTCATAAACATGAATGCATGCATTCCCAAAATGCCCCTGCAGGGTAGGGATAATCAGCATCCCCATTCTACAAATGGGAGAAAGGAAGCACCAAAAGGCTGAGGGATTTGCCCAAAGCCATAAGGGAAGTAGGTGGCAGAGCCAGGAATTAAATCCACATTGGCAATCTCAGTCAAGAGCTTTAATCACCAGGCTACCCTTCCCCACCTGCCCCCTGTCCCATGACAGAGCTGGGCAAGGGCATATGCAAGCTACTCTTAGTGTTTTTCCCTTTAGTCAGAAATGCTCTCCAACATAAGCAAGCAGGGAGGCACCATTGCTCACCAAGCATAGACATACCAAGTGCTACGTTGCTGGAAATGTTTATACATTGCTCCTGAAAAGTCTCTTGAGCATATCCGAGAACAACAGCATTCAGCCTATGGGATTGGGAACGCAGGTGTGTGAACGCCTTGTAGGGGGGTCTGGACCATGAGCTTCTCTGGGGAAATGCTTTTTGACAGTGCCTGACATGCAAAGCTAATAAGGGAAAGCCACATACTCGCGGAGGACCCAATAATCCAACCTGCAAGAACAGGGGGGCTGTGGAGAAAGCAGACAGACTGAAACCAATTTTTTTTCTTGTTTTTATGTTCTTGGGAGACATTCTGACTACAGAAGGGGGGATGGAAACCAAAGAAGGGTTTCTGTTGAACCCCAAGAGCAAAGTCCTCTCTATTGTGGAAAGTTGAGCCATAGCCAGGAATAGGATGGCAAGCAAAAAAAATGAGAGAGAAAAATCATTCTAAGTCACACTGCAATTTATTAGACAAACTTAAAAGTTTGGCTGATGATAGCTCTTTCCAGCACAACGATGACAGAACCAATACTTGATGAAGGTACCTGGCCTTAGCTTCTTTATTTTGCTACCTCCATTATGAGATACTTGCATCCAATATAGCAGCAATCAAAGTGATTCTACCAGACATACATCTTCACCTTCAGGAGGATATATCCTACCACTAAACACAGATGCTTTTAAACTTGGTCTGTCCCTCAGACCTAGATCCTGACCCAAAAGCCATGATTAGGCCCTTTTTAGGTTAAGCACCCTCATTCTCAGGGGATCTTAAAACCCCGACCTGAATTTTGTACACTCAGACTCTTTTCCAACATAAAAACACTACCCACTAAAATCATGAGCTGTTCCCTAACAGCTATTGCAGTATAAATTGTTGATCTCTAACTGAAAGAACAAGAATCCCTGCAAACTGATCTGAGCTTCTCCCCACACCTTTACTCCCTCCTTGCATACTACCCATAAGAAAAAAGTGACCCTGCAGGTTGCAGATATATTAAGCTCAAGTCCCACCCATCTCCAGGTGTTTGCAGTTTATGGTGATGGGAAGGTTGTTCTGGTCCACGTCCTACCTAACAAGCTCCAGGTGAACCTGAGCATGTCTTGGGCTTGTTAATGCTTTCTTCCTAGGTCTTTTTCCTAGAGGTTTTTTTTTTTTTTTTTTAATAATCTTTGTTTAAATCCAAGATCACACATCCTAAAAGCATCCATGGCTATGCTGGTTCAGCTAATCAGTTCCATTATAGATGATTAAAATAAATACTTTACTTACCAATGTGGAATGGGGCTCATGCATTGTGATGAAGAGTTTTATTTGCACCGCAGAAGCAGGAACAGCTTATTCCCCAGCTCCCCTTTCAGGTCTGTGCCAAAGAATTTTTGTTTTGTCATATGTCTCTTAAGCCCTAGAAGACTCCTTGCACCAGGGCTCTGTACAATTTATAACAACAGCACAGACTAAATTCAGGTTTTATCTGCATATGTTTTTCATGGACATTTTTATTGTCTTAGGGAGCCGGTGTTGGAGCAATCTACCAAGAGGCTTTGGGGTCTGCAGTGCCTTGCCTTTCCTCAGATTTATATTGGGTAACTGCAAGAACTTCATCTAAGTTGTTCTGCATTTTTATCAGGTGTCAGTTGAGGAGCTGGTCTTTGAGCGTTTTGAAAGGTAAGACCCAGCTGAGGGTTTTTGGCCCAACCCTGATCCTCACTTTACCATCCCTTGCTGTTTAACATGTAAAAGGGGTCAATAGACTTTAAAAAAAATCCAGTTATGGGATCCTAGTGCGTGTTTACTCTGATTTTTTTTTAAACAAAAAACCATAATATTGGTGTAGAAAGGGATTTCAACTTCTAGCAAATGAAGCCCCATACTACATATGATTCCATAATACTGTAATATATTATTCAAAACACATTAAACTTTGAATGTTCCAGAAGCAGCACAGTTATGGCATTTCATGGATGGAAGCACATAATACAAAGCAGCTATGTTACTGCTAGATGCATCTAATTCATCATCCTAAGCCCAGATGGCTCTAACTTTTCAGACACCTTGTTCATATTTCCTCTGCACCATATAGGGGAGATTTAACTTCGCGTTCATTTTTTTCCTGCTATAATCTGAGAATTTATAAGCAAAGAGCACCAGTGAGACACACGTGCCACAGAAATATCAGTTTGGCTGCCAGTTTTGTTTCAGCGCCTGTCGCACACCACTCATACTTTTTGTTCGCTTAGGTGGGAAAGGAGTGATGCATGATCTTCATGATCTGTTATCAGGAGCTGAACAAACACAGCAAGAGCCAAAGGGAAGGACTCAATGCTGGGTCATCATGGGCAAGGGGCAAAAATGGCTTCATGCCCAACTTGGGGCTGTCTGCATTCGGGGCACTGTGATCATTGGCATAATTTAGAACAGCACAGCAGTTGCTCTAAATGATGACATAACCTCACAACTGCCCCCAGACTGCTCTGCCATTGCTGGGAATACCCACATGAGGTCAAACTATGTGGGATCTCGCTGCCAATATGCCTTTGCCTGCATCTGTGCCTTGCAAAAAGACCCGTGAAGGATATATTTCACTGTCTTTGCAAGGCTCTGAATTTAGACACAGGGCATCTGGGGCAGAATTTAGGAGCCTAAGTCCAAGTGGGCATGCCTCAAATCACTGTCCCCAGCCCCTGAGATGCTTTCAGTCTGCAGGTGCCTACATTTTTGCCAGTAAAGTTTCCTCAAGTTCTGCTTCTAGGCATGCCCAGAGTGTTGCCATCTTGGAAAGGCTACGAAATTCAGCCACTATCCTGCAACCTGTAGGGTCGGCCAACATTAGGTGTTCCTCCACTCATCTCTACTGGGAAGCCTGATCAATAGGAGTTTGGGCCCAGATTTCAACAGCAGCAGAATTAGATGTACATGTGCCATACACATGCCCGCATGTACGTACGTACGCGCACACACACACACACGCACATACGAGTCTACACCAATGCCATATTTAGAGTGCCTTTTTATATTATTTACACATCTACATGTCATAAATGCTGTCGTACAGTTGGTATATACACACTTAATATGCACGCTGCTGTAGCGCTCAGGGATTTCAATTAGACGTGGTCTTCACATAGATACATTTATAGTAGAGATTATTTTCATCCTTCTGCAGAATGCCCATGCTAGTGGTAAGTAGTAAGTACCATTATGAAGACTTAAATGGTGCACAGGGTATGGTAGTGCTTTCTGCACAATATGAATTTGGCCCCACCTGCATAATAAGGCCCAGTGTCTGCCCTCGCTTACAGCAGTAGCACTCTGCTGGCATCAATAACTTTTAGCCCACGAGTGAGATTTTCAGAAGTGCCACAATGTGTTCAGCACCTGACTTCCATTGAAAGTCTGTTCGTAACGCAGCACCAGTCTTTCCATTAGGAAATTTGTCCTGCTTTTCAACCTGGCTTGCCCTTTCTTCATTTCATCCCATTACTTCTAGTTATAGCTATAATCTTGGGCAATGCTCATCACTGAGAGATCTGAGTGCCTATGCACTCACTCCCTCATTGCAACCTAATTTCAACTTTTCTTTTGCAGGGGAAAAAAAAAAATCTCTCATCGGTGCGATAGTGACCGAGGATTACATCCTTCAAACAACTACAGGTAGCTACTGGGTACCCTATCCAGTGCTCATTGCAATCAGTGTAAAGCCAGGAATATATCTGAGCTAGGGCCTTAATCATATGAGCTCTCAGGGCACAAATGGTCTTTGTCCTTCATTTTTATCCCTCCCCCCAAGTACCTTAAGGCTTTTGATGTCCATCATGAGACACCTTAATGGGACCTACCTTGCTTTTCAGAGGACAGGCTCTTAGCACTTCTGAAAATCAAGCCCTTTTAAGTGTTTTAAATTGAGCAAAGTAAAACCTGAAACGCTGGAAGTTACTAGTCACTTATGACAGTGAGGATAATAATCGTGCTTATGGCTTCCATGTGCTCATGAAATATAAATAAATAAATACCTAAATCTCCCCATTAAGACATTGCCTTAATCCGCCTAAATTTTCTTATTCTTTCTTTCATCCTATTACTCCTTGTCATACTCCTTGCACAAATTTCTCAGGAAGTAACACTCAACTACAATAAAGGTACCCACACAATAATAAATAATATACTAATTAATAAGCAGATAAAGACTCTTCATATTTAAGGCGCAGGGCAAATGTTAATTAAATAATCATCAGGTTGGCATGAACTTATCTGTTGGAACCTACCACACAGTGTAAAACTAAAATGAGGAATAGGAAAAAAAAGAAGCTGACAATAGTCTCAGAAACGGATAACAAAATCCAAATGTTCCACCTCGCTGCTGCTAAATTAGGGCCAGTGTTATCATTACACAGATAAAACTAGGGAGATATTCCTCTGAACCTACCAACAAACTTCTTTGCTGCACCATAAAGGACGGCAATGATACAAGACAACAGATTTGACTCACCCTGAAAATGAGTGGAAAAAACAAATACTCTTCCATCCTTGATCTCTTCCCATACCGTCCTGCAAAATATAGATTGAAGGAAGGAAAGAAAGACATTAGTTTAATGCTCTGTCTGGTAGCCAGAACAAACCCACCCGCGCCCACACTTTGTCATGGGATTGTGACCAATCAGCTCTTTCCATACTGCCATCTGAGAGGAGAGAGGGGCTCCAGGGAAATGTCTGTTTGGGGTGGAGAGAGCTTCTGGGGGAGATCCTGGGTAAGGAAAATGCTGAGAAAGTCTTCTTTACCCCATCTCAGCAGAAGCTCTCAAACTGCTGAATAAACATTGATGAACAAAAGTGCCTAAACTCAGATACACTCTTCACCATTTCTTCGCTTGGCTTTCTCTGGCTGAAATCCATCTCTGTGCAGAGAGCTGCTGGCTATTTCTTTTTTAACCAAAAAACAGTGGGAAAACCATAGTCACTGAACTAAAAAGGCAGGATCCTTCTTGATCATTCACCTTCTACCTCCATATCACTTGCAGTCTTGGTTGGCCATGACCCAGTGTAAGGACAAGGGCGGAGGGCACGGGGGACAGACAATTTTTCCCATGTCCTGGGTGCATGCTCTAAGCTCTAGGGAGACAAGGTTCTTTGGGTAGATGTGATATTTTTTATTACACCAACTAAATAAATGTCCTTAGACTAATACCCCTAAGCTCTAGGGACAACACTACTGTGTCAGCGAATCACTTTAAGAAACCTCATGTGTGTCTATCTCAGAAGTGGCAGTAGACCTTGCGAATCACAAGTGAACAGAGATGCATAAAGGGTAGCAATTCAGACATACCTCTGTGTTTCAGCACTCCCCAAGCTACTGCTAAGGGTCTGGTCTGCAGGCTCTCTGATATGCCCGCTGGAGGCATGCACCATATTTCATTCTCTGTATAGACCATCTAGATGGCCAGATGCCTCACCAAACAGGTATGCAATAGTTAGGTGGAACAAGACCTACGTTTAGGTGCACAGTGAGGCAATCTGACTGCTGGTCACAGTCCATCTGTGCTCTGGCTCCATCTATAAAGGATACCACCCCAGACTATACCTCAGAGTGACAATTGGAGGATGCATGTATTGAGGATTGGGAAAAGCTATAATATTAGCGAAACAGTGAGACCATATCTAAGACCTATCTAAGATGGACAGATGGGCTTTGAAGGGCTTTCTGTTAGGTGCTCAATCTTAGCTCTATCATTGCTTTATTCTTTGGGAAAACCACTTAACATCCCTGTGGTTCAGTTTGTTCCTGCAATTAGTATGGCAACATGTCCACACCTCAAGGAAGAATGGTGGAAATAGCTCATGCTTGGGAGGGAAGGAAGGAAGGAAGAAAGTGACAAAATATTTCAACTACTTTTGTCCCAAACCCAGAAGAAAAGCATCAAGAAAGAAGGGAAATGGCTATTCACATTACTTTCAAAACTACAATAATCAAAAAAAAAATCAACTGGATTTCAACTCAAGCTTTTTGCAATCAATTGTCAATTTTTACTTGATCTGAATGGTTCCCCCCATTCCTGCCTAGAAGATGGGGCCAAACAGATCGTTGTCATGTGAGAAGGATGGGCCGGGGGTGGAATTTGCACCCCTCTCAACTCTCCTTGTTTCAGAAACAACCTGGGAATAAAGGCTGTGGCCAATATAACATTAAGTTGCCTTCATTCCTCCCCGCATACTTTGGGATGTTGTAAACTGTTTGCCTTCAGCACTCCCTTTTAGCTTTACCAGCATCCAGAATATCTGGGATATTGAATAGTCTGCACACACCCAGAAGCTGTGAAGGCACCTAACACACAGCTCTTCCCGCAGCCCTATGATGCTCAAGAGCGAAGCTTCCCCAGGGCTAGTTTTACTATGTAGAGATAAACAGTGGTATAAACAGGCCGATGTGGATTATGGGATAGCCCCTGGACCTTGCCAGCAGGTTCCCTATATCCATGTTCAAATGAAATAAAAAACTACCAGCTCTATACGCTACCCCTGCTGTCTCCCAACCCACACGCTATGAAATCCAGGAAGTTGGCATCTTGAGAATGAAAGCACAAAACCCACCGAGACCTTATTTCAGCTGCACCAAACTCAGTCCAGAGGCTATGGTTTTCTTCCAAGTTCTCCAGCCACCATGACTCGTACGTCCACAGAAAGGAGAGGGGAAACTGTTTCTGGATCTTTAAAGACACAGAGGATGCATTTTTTTCAGAGAATCTTGCAATTCATTAATTTCCATTTCAAGAATGAAGTCAGATTGTTACATTGCTGGGTATTTGACGAATGAAGCGTTATATTTGTGAGTTGATCTGCAAGCCAAAACATGCTCCCTTTCATTCATAACACTGAGCTGCTCTGCATTAAACAGCCGATTATCATGAATGAAGTGGGTGTAACTTCCTTGAAATCCTCCAAAGACCTGTCAAAGCAGAGCTACTGCAGCTCAGTTTTCTCCTTGAAGCATAGAGATCATTGGTTTAATTGTTCCATGCTGATCTTGAAATATGCTTTCCTGGTCCAAAGAATTAGGCAGGATCCTTAGTTCTGAGCAGGGAGGGCCAGGGCGGGGAGTGCTGCCTGGGGATAGAGAGAGAAGAGGGTGTATATGTCTCAACCACCAAATTTAGATTTTCTTTGGGAGCTTTGTCCAGTTTAAAGTGCATCAGGCAACAACACACTAAATCCCTAGCCTACTTGCATGGACATTTAAAATCCCTCAGCACTTTTTCCTATAAGGGAAGTTTTAACGCCATACAGAGGAA
>NW_005841952.1:1667680-1675876 GCF_000455745.1 Alligator sinensis
GAGCGGTTGTCTGTACAAGGCACCGATCCGCGAGTCAGAAAACCTCAGCTTGACCCTACCTCTATCATCTCTCTTCTCCTGCTTTCCCTCCCCAAGCCCCCTGGAGCTGCATCATTATTATTAACAAACAAATATGTTCATTTGGGAACAATGAAGCACTTTGGGAGCTTGCCAACTGAAAGATGATGGGTGAATGTATATGGTATTAATAAAGAGAAATACAACCAAAGCCTCTCTCGGAGAATTCGTTTAGCATAAGGACTTTACAGACAGGCGTATTGCTGAACAGACTCTCCACACTGTCTCTTAAGGAACTGGTCTTATGGTGTTCAAGCAGATTTCTAAACTCTCATAAATTGCCAGTGCTTCATTGACTTTAATGGCCAAACCCTGGTTTACAACAGCCAAGGATCTGGTACCTACTTCTGATCTCTCACCTCTATTTTTCAGCCCTGCAGGTAAGTACAGCTACCTTAGTACACTGAAAAGAGATCTTGAAAACCAATCAACTCATCTTTACACTCTAGGGAAAGTAGATCTGGTTGAAAAGTTTCAGCTTTTGATGTTTGGCTCAAGTTTTTCACTAAAAATTTATATTTTATCCACAAATTGTAAAAAAATAAAAAATAAATTGTTGGTCATTTTAGATCAACGATTTTTAAACATTTTTAAATTGATCTAGTGCTGACTACAGTTTTATGTTGTTATCTTTGCAACTAGAAGGTTCCTCTCTGAAATTTTGGAAACTTCAAAACATAGTTTAAATTTTTTACTTTATTATTATGTATTTTTTTCTTTTCTTTCTTTCTTTCTTTTTTTTTTTTTAACCAGCTGAGGAAAAAATCCTAATCCTTCCCCACCCACAGTCTCTGCTGCCAAAATAGTCCATTTCTGGCTGGAAAGTTTTACTCTCCCTCAATTTCAGTCTCTCCTAGGCAGGACACCAACCCAAAAGCATGGAGTGGATTCCAAAGCAAAGAGTTTACCCATATTTTGGATTTAAGTCAAATAAACTAAGCAGGGCAGAGGCAGTATGAGACTCACAGGAAGAGTTCAGTCTTCCCAGGTTCTCACTACCCTTAACTCCTTTGATGACTAGTGGGGAACCAGAGGACTGAGTCCCGATAGGGTCCATCTGAAGATGGTGGGAGAGCTGACATCAAGTTAAAGGGATACAAGATGAGGTTGGAAGTAGAAGGACATTAACAGGTAGCCTTTTCATTCTTACTACTACTATGGGAATGAGGTCCCGTTACTCAGTTTAACTTCGGCTGGCATTCACTGCTGGGTTGAAACTGCATCTGCGGTTGCATTGCAGTGAAATGTATCACTGATTATGACTCACGCTGCAAAGGACACATTTGTAAACTGACCCACCATTGACAAAATCCTCTCTCTCCCATTTGTAAGAGTGGAGATGAGGAATAAGTTACTCCTCTGATTCATTTCCTGAGGAAATTTTTACTCTTTCCCTCTTTTTTTTTTTTTTCTCTGCCCTTTTTCAGTCATAGAGTAACTCGGTGATTAATCCAAAATTTATGCTTGACGCATACTGGAAGACTGAACTGAGCTCTTTTAAACCCAACACTTAATTAATTGCTTAGAAAAACGACCCGTTGCCAACAATGTGGGTTGTTTTTTTTTAAGTTGTGAAAGCTTTTTGGGAGAGAAAAAGTGATTCCAGACCGCAGCAGACAGAACGACATACAAATTACAAATATAGGGAATCTTGATCCGCTATCAAATGAAACCACGCCTTAAGGAGCAGGGTTAAATCAACCACATGGAATCCAAGGTATGGTAGCTGGTTTGCTTTGACATCTCATCTAGATAGCTCACGTGTCACTGTATGGCACTGCATTTTGCAGCGTAGACTCACTTTTGGAGCTTCAGTGGGAGACAGATGTTCAACCCCCAAAGGCAAGTGCCAGCAACCTTTAAGAATGACTGGCTGCTTCTTGTGATCCAGGTGTTGCTACCGACTGCCAGGTCCCTCCACGGTGCCCTCCTCTGCAATGTCCCACTGCCCACCCCCTTGCTCTGGGCTCTACTTACCTTTGCCGTTTACTACCACTAATTTCCATTGCCAAAGGCAATGGGGAGTCACAGGTTTGATAGCACAGGGCAACATAGGATGCTTCAGCATAGAGTTGGGACACGATGCTGACAACAGGAATGGCGGCACATGACAGGAGTGCATGGTGCAGGTCACCGAAGGTGTCCTCGCTGCTGTGTACCATTGATCCCCACAGATGTGTGCCAAATCTAATCTCTTCATGGGCCAGATCCAGCCCATGAGCCATAGGTTGCCAACCTCTGCCCAAAGGTATCTTTGAAAAGCCTGGACAATGCCTATGAATAAACTTTAAGGAAATGATAATGTATTTGATGTTAACTTCTCTCTCTCTCTGAATACTTTGAGACGAGCTTTAAAGTTCAGATCAAGATCTTTATTTTTTTATTTAATTTTTTGTATTCCAAGCCAAATTGGCCAAATCAATTCCAAATCCACGAGTCAGTCCAGAGCCCAAAGTGGCCCTGCTACCGGCAAACATCCTCCACCCCCACCTGGGGCTTCAGATGTTCCCAAATCCTTTGGCGAGCATCCTACTTGCAGGTCCAAGCCCAGAGGCTTGGAGTTCGAATGCCCTTGAGCTTCACTTGCCCTCAGCCATAAGGCCCCAGGAGCAACCTAGGGACGAGTCTCCCATTTCCATAAAGTGGGCATAAAGCAAGGTTAATTTACTATCCCATGTCAGCAGAGCGGTCTTCCCTGGGTGGTGATCATAGTATTTCCCCTAGGTAAGCATAGACTATGCTTGATCTGAGCCTTCAAGAGATCTAAACTGAGACTTTTCCCAAAGCGTGGAAGGGAGTTTGCGTTTGGGATTCTGCTTCATGACGGAGTCCATGGTGTTAGCACCGGAGTCCGAGAGAGAAATTAGTTTGCAATTTCCTTTCATTTCTCCTCTTATACTCCATGTTCTCTTCCTCCTTTTGCTGCTTCGTGAGCAGCTTACGATTGAATCGTAGAATTTTTGACATCAAAATAAAGTCATTCCTTCTCCACCCCTGTATTTCCTCTTCCTATTCTTCTGTTCATTGGAATACTACATCCCTACTGGAAGAATTGAGCCCGGTGATCAAACCGCAATGTAGGACACCATCTAAAGAGGTGTCCTATATCTTGCCCAAAAGCAAACCAGACTAACTGGTTCATTTAATCTGGCATCCCGTTACCAGAAAGACTTTCAAGTGCATTTTGTAACTGCTGTGTCTGTTGTCTGGCACTGACAACAGCAAAGCTCTCATTACCTAAGGTAAAGTGACCTGTGTTTACTTAGACAACTAGGTTGCCTTCAGGGAATAACTGGATTTGAGATAAGTGAAAATTTATCAAGCAGGATTCACTCTGGCTGCGCTGATGCTTAGATTCTTGGTCAGTTCATGGCCTTTTAGTGCAGGCTGTTCAGCCCTGTGATTTATTACCAGACACTGGATGTTAAATGACCCTATGTGCTCTCACTGATTCTATGGTGAGCTGAGGACAGATACATTGTGTACCGAGAAAGGAGAGACATTTAATTAAATATATTTCATGAACTGTAATAAATAGCTAGTTGATTATCATAATACTGCCAAGCACCTGCCTTGTGCTGTTTATTAGCGTATTAAAAACAGTATTAATTAAGTCAGATTTGTTCGATGAAGCTTCTCACTTTGTGCCTGCAAATAACTCTAGGCATCATTTTGTAAGTGCAAATAATTGCAGGTGCCATTTACAGGGTAGATTGTGACTTTAGGCATAGCCATGAACCGGGCTGGTATGTGAGCTCGCACCACCCGGGAGTGACGTACAACGTGACTCAGGCATGCCTCTGAGTCACGATGCTTCTCATGCTTCCTCTGGGCTTCGGGGGCTGGAGGGAGGAATTTCCTGTTGGTCCATACCAACAATAAATTACAAAGTCCCTGGCATCAAGTTTGCTGTGTGGGCCTGTGAATGGGAGAGGTGGGACTGGTTCCTATTCCACCTGCCCTGGGAGGAGTGAATGGTTCCTAGTCCTGCTCATCCCTGTGCACTGGAAAGCCTGTGTACTCCTTCACAATCTATCCCTAGCCCATCTAGCTACTCAGCCACCCCGGCTAATCATGCAGTCAAGAGCATTTGTTTCCCATCTTTTACCTGACTTACACTGGTGAGATCCTATTGCCTCCGATGAGTCTAAAGGACTTTATTATTACGTGACTAAAAGAAATCTCCACTCTGCTGTGTATGGTAGGAATTTTCAAAGCTTAAAGATACATTAATGCATGTCCATAAGAAAATGGGTCAAATCTGGGTAATATCATGCATCGGGTGGAGTAAGCTCAGACTCGCAAAAAACTCATGCTATACATTTCTGATTTAGTCTGTCTGTAATAAGATCTAAATCTACCCTGTCTTCTGCCTGACTTCAAGCTAACACAGCTAACTACCTACCTCTCTAATATCACAGAACCATAATAGGGAAGAGTCCATCCCAGAGCCGATATTAGATTTTAAAGACAAAATTAGTTCTCAGTGTAATAACTGAAGAGGGAAGGAAGGAAGGGACAATGACAGAGGGAGAAAGTATGTGGAAGAGAGAAAAATCAGGCAAATGATAATTATTCCACGTCCCAGCCCAATACTCACTGAAGTCAATGGATGTGTTCCCATTGATTTTTTCAAGTACTGTTTTGTGGTTTTAGCCTATAGTTGCTTTACAATCCAAAAGATCCCGCAACACTTGCCCAGCTAACATAAGATTGTACCGTACGGTAGGCTGGAAGGTTTAATACACTCTTTGATATAACTGTTTAATATAGCAGAGGAGCAAGTGATGTTACACAACAATGTGAAGGCTGGTCGAGACACAAATGTTGTGCTACTGTAAGTATCCTGATGCAGAGTGGTGCCACCCCACAGATTATGGACACAGTAATACCAATATAACTGTATTTACACAGGTATCGACATTCCTGTACTAGAAGGCCATAGTCTTACTTGGTACCAGGCACACTCATACCAGTGGAATTGCATCCATACTGCAACTTGCAGTGATATATCAGTAGGAAAAAAAACCCAGGATTGTAGTCCTAGCAAACAGAATCAAACTGATGCAAAACTGTGTATCGGCAATGACTTAAGTTTGGAGCTGAAGAGGAACCCCATGGATAACAAGCGTCGCAGGAAGAAGTTTCAAGACAAAGTCAGCCAAATCAGAACGTAGCCAGAATGCTGAACTGAACGCTCCCAGGCTTGCAAAAAGATGGATCTTTAAATGAGCATAAGTGGTCAAGACAGCTGTCTTACATCTCATCTCAAAAACAACAGCTCTTAAGATAATGGCCGACCCTCGCATCACACCGGAACAGCAGTGACTCGATTGCAGCCTGCACACTTCTACATGGGGATAAAAAGTTGATGATAAAGTGTTCTTCAGTTTGGCTAGCAGAAGCATAACAAGATCCAAAGGCTGGAAGCTGAAGTTAGACAAACCCCCACTGTAAATAAGGCACGCACAGTTTCAGCAGTGAGGATAATTAACCAGAGGACCAATTTATCGATGATGGTGGTGGATTCTCCATCTCTGGAAACGTTTCTGAAAGGAATGCCCTAGTTTGAACAGAAATTAATTCAGGGAAGCATCATGACCTGCTTTATGGAGGAGGGCAGACTAGATAATGACAGTGCCTTATAATCTATAATTCACCTATCAAATCCCCCCACAACACTTCCTACATGGCTTACCATAGGTGTTCCTAGTAAGTCTGTTTCCCAAGGGATGACCTGACCTGACCTGACCCTGCTTAGCTTGAGAAAGCTGACGGGATCAAAAAGGGGAATCACAGTGCTTGTTCAGAAAAAAAATGGTAATCCAAACAGGGGAAATCTCAGGGACAATGTTTCCTAACAAACATCTTCAGAACCAGCTCTCAGTTAGACAACAGCTGTCTTCATGGCATCTAAAAAAGGACCACCCTATGATTAGACTAGTATGATGAGGGCTACATTTCTACCGTTTCTATTCTTGTTACTATTATTTGGCATGAGTATTTATCCATGTTGTGACATTTTCCCTCCTCGTTATAATCTTCATCACAAATGAGGTCGCTAATCCACTCCACACGTACAAGGATACACGCACACAAATGTTCTGTGTGCTCTAATTATGTGGGGCACTGAGGGTGTCATTCACCTTTGTGCTTAAAGCCAGCTCAAGGCCCATGGACCACTTAAATCCCACTTCACACCACAAAACAGGGCTTGAGTGGTGCACAGACTTTCTGCTGGCCCTTTCCAAAGAGGAGAATCGTTCCCCGTTGAAGGGCTTGGTAAACTGTGATGTACTATTTAGTTATTAATCACAAAATCTGTGGCTGAATGAACAAGGATCAATTTTGGAAGGACGGGTCAGTAGCTAGAGATGGACACCGAACAGAGTTTGATTTGGGAGAAGACCATCACGACCAACTTCAGGATTCCCCTTTTAATTTTTGTTAATTTTCCCCATTTTTCCCTCCCCTAATTTTTATCAAATCGAAATGTTAAATCCCGCATTTATGGACAGCTGATTGATATGGGCCAAATCTGCCACCGGTATAAACTACCATAGCTCCATCGCCGTCAACACACCACTGAGCATCTAGCCCTATACTTTTAAGGAGCCTGGAGTATAAATGAATGTCTTTTTTAGTTAATGAACAGTTTGTTGGCATCCAAAAATTCAAATTTCAGCCGCCTTTTTAGGCAAAATTTGTCTTTTCTTATCGGGTAACATAGGGAGGGTATATGTGTGCCCTTGTATTGCCATCTAGTGGTGTGAATCTGGAAGGAAAAGAGTTGAATAAAGATGGCTGACCAACAAGGTGTGCCCGAACCAACATGGTAACAGCGGATGTGGCACCAGCACTGGAATCACTGGAGACTATAAAAACCCTGCAAAATACCCAGTGCCCACCAGCATGCCTGACCCATCCATGACCTAACTTCCTGAGAGATGTGGTGCGGTGCAAGTAGTATTGCGCTAAAGAAGTGGTTTCAAGGGCAGGTCTCCAGTATTGGGACGTTATCCGCTGCAAGTGATAGTCAGTATATAGTAGTTTGGACATATGGATCTCAAAACCACATTCCCAAGTGGGCTAAATTGGCAGCGCTATATTGATTTCCACTACGTACGTTTCTAGATATCGGTTTAAAGTTTAACGCACAAGGTTGTTTGTCCTCCCTCCATAATCATAACCGTCCTTCAAGCTTTTAAATGAAATCACTTCAGTCATGGTCTTTTTTTCTCACTTCGTTGGACAAATTGTTCACTAAGAGTCTCTCACTCCATTTTTTTAACCTGCACCAGACCTTTTGGGCCAAACTCATCATTTAAATAATTGACTTCAGTGGAGTAATATCAAAGACCATTTTGATTCTGCATATACACACCCACCGTGGACAGCCAGTGTTTATAAAGTATATGGCAAATTGCATGGTACATGACTTACATGATCTGGAAGGAAAATTCTCCTTCTGATCCTGGTGCACGAGCACCAGGTGACATAGTTAAGGGCAACATGTGAAGCTTAAAGCCAAAGGCAACACACTTTATGATTTAAAACTATAATCCTAGTGTTTTACTAACATCTGGGATATTTGCACTGAATTATCCATGTGTCACAGGGCAGGAAAGTGAGAGTGCCTTGAGGTTAACAATTGCTCATATGCCTCATGGATGAATCACATGATAATACCGCAATGGCATCCTGTATAATTGACAGGAGCCTCTATTTCTGGCAATGTGTCCCTATTTTGTCTCATGAGTAAATGTTGTCCGTGCTTTACTATATAAAAACAAAAACAACCAAAATTGCACAACTCAATACTGTTCTGCAGGAATGGTCCAAAATCCTCAGCGCTCCAATGGACCTGCAGTTTCACGGCTGCCGCGGTGAGTTGTGTGGCACAGGGAATAAGGATGAGACGGATATATTTGTTCTTTGTGCTATAAACACACAAGCATTTCTGCATGTGTGTGTGTAATCCACTCTAAGTTTCCTAACTGACTTCTGAACTATGTGGAACTAGTCCTAAATTTAAGGAGGGGTTATCTCTGTGAGACAGTGTCATCTAACAAAAAGGTCCCTGGACTGGAAATCAGGAGACTTGAGCTCTATTTCCTG
>NW_005841952.1:1675907-1676935 GCF_000455745.1 Alligator sinensis
CTCTTTGTACATCAGTTTCCTCTCCCCTGCTTCGTCTGTTTAGACTGTAAGCTCTCTGGGACAGAGATTGTCTCTTCCCATGTGGCTGTACAGCACCGGGCATCATGGAGCACCAGTCCAGCTTGGCGCCCCTGGGCATCACTGCAGTGTGGGCAAATATTGCAACTCCCATCCATTTAAGCAAAAGAGGGATCTGAGTATTGGGGCAGGGGACATTTATAGTTAGTGTCTATGCCATTTCTAGAGTGACTGGGCAGTGGTCTGTGATTGGGGCTCTGTGGCAATGCTTCAACATAAGCTAATAGTAGTAGTAATCAGGATGACGATAGCGGATGAGGGAAACTGCTGGAACCATATTTGAAAAACGGAGCGACTCTTGGCAGAATTTTGCTTTGGAGGAAAACTGGCAAAAGATTTGATGGTACTGAAATAGCCCATTCCACCATTTTTAGCACGGCGTATTTCATTGTAAATCACTTTTTGTTTTGAATATTTCTGCTTTGTACTATGTTTAATCCAGGCTTTTTTTTTTTTTAAACCGTGACACAGAAACAAAGCGATTTTGACAAAGTGGAACATGTTGATCAACCTTAAACAATGTTTCTTTGGGGGAAATTTCCTTTGGGGCATTTCAAAATTTTTGGTTTGAGGTTTTCTTCAAATAAAGCCACCTTCTAAAATCCCAACGTTCATTCCAAAATGCAACATCCATTGTTTGCACAGCCTTAGTAATAATACAGATTACAAGTGTAACTGCACTGGATAATTAAGGTAGTCTTTTTCATTCGTATCAGAAAAAAAAAACATTCTTTACCTTGTTTAGCCACTGTGGAGACTGGTGACTTTATAGGTTATTTATACAAATAAGTCTGAGATTTATAAAAGTCTACAGGATTAACCACTCATCTTCAGTTAAAATTGAAATACCCCAAGCAGCTTTGAATTCTTAACAGATGAAATCTAGGAAAGTCCATTTTATATTAACATAGTACTGGGTCAAAATTAGCGTCTGCAGTTTCAGCAGGGAT
>NW_005841952.1:1676966-1716311 GCF_000455745.1 Alligator sinensis
GCAAGAATTCATGGGAATTTCTAGACAAGAAACATCCAAAAAAATCTGATCTAGATGTGGATCCCAAATTAGGAGCCTGCAATGATCCCATTCAGTTTCAAAGTGATCAAAAAAGGGACTAAAAAAAGCGACTTTTTCTGGAAATGTCAGCATCAGAGGCAGAAGAGCATAAAGGATGCTACTTGGGGCCAAAGTCTTGGCAAAGCAGCTCAAGACATGATGCTGTTGCCATACCCCAACGTTCACTCAGGTTCAGTCTTGAACCCAATTCTGCAACCTTAGTCTGAAATGAATCCAAATTCAGATTCTTCACCCCAAACAAACTGGTCTCAAGAAACTGTTTTAAATGAAGAAACAACTAGAAGGTGAATTTTCCCTGTTATGAAGTCTAAACATGTCCAGTTAACTTTTAAAAAATATTTTTGTTGCTGCCTCCTCCTTTCCTGGCTTCGGTTGAGACCGGAAATAGCAACATTTCCTGAGAAAAGCTGTTCTCAGGGGGGAAATGTAACCTGGTCTGAGACAGGGAACTCGGAGGACTTCGGAGTGAGTAAAATCTTAGCTGGGTTTTGAACTTGATCATGAAAATCAATATACCAGCATCAATAACACCCAATGACAGTATTCACGTAAAGCATAGGACATCTGGGGTAGGGGTTTAGAGATAGAGAGGGGAAGAGTGGAAAGGGGTCAGGGATAAAAATAAAGTGAAAATGGATCAGAAAGAAATCAAAGGAGCATGAAAAAAAAGAGAGAAAACTAATAACAACACAGGACCAGATTCTCTTATCAGTGAATTCAGGAATCTTTCCCTTGAGTTCATCCCTCAGTCTTTTTTTAAAGCACAGTGGCGTCTCTAGTCTATACTCCATCAGTAGGGCACCTACTTGTGCTGCATCTCTTTTAAAGGGTCAGTCTCTCCTTATTACATTAACCTTCAACTAGAAGCACAATTTCTTTAAAGCAACTTGAATCATTGGGTTTAGCAGGAGGAAGGCCTCAATGGTGTGGAAAAAAGATGACTGATCCCAGGCCGAATTACAGTAACCTCCAACAGCTGGAGAAATGCACAGCCCAATAAACTGAGTGGGTGAAAGCCTCACATTTCCACCCCAGTACTGGAGCTCTTCATTGTCTGACTGTGACCAGAGCACGTTGCTAAGCATCAAAAAAAAGGGATGGAGTCTAAAAAAGTTTACAAACTTTTGAGAGACACCACAGACTACCCCAATTAACAAAGAAGATTAATATTTCACAGTTTTTGACATACTTACCCTCACAATACTTATGGGGAAAAACAAGTATTCTCTCTGCCAAGAGAAAGACCAAAGGGCAGATTTTTAAATAGTACTTAGGTGCCAAACTCCCAATGACTTTAATGAAATAGCTTTAAAAAATCTAGACATCCATTACTTGGCCAAAGTAATCAATGAGGTTGTGGTAGAGCAAAGACTTGAACTCATATCTCCCAAGTCAAAGACTCACAGCTTAACTACTGAACCACCTTCCCCTTTGCTCTTGGTGTTGGCCTGCAAAGGCCAGATCCTCAGCTATTGTCAATCACTGCCTTAACTTAATTTCATAATTGTTAAGAAGTCATCCGTTCAACCTTATGGGTTGCTTAGCTGACTCAGACTCCAAACCTGAATAACTTTTACCTGTGTATCCCATGAAATGTCTTTGCTCTAGTAATTATCAATTATATTTATGCAGAAAGATTCCACCAATTTTTTTAACTGATAAATCCTTTGAGAAAGATGATGTTTAATGGTTTGGATTATTAACGTAAAGGTTGATCCAGAATGGGAGCAATGGAACAATTTGTTAATCATTACTTTTTTTTTTAATATAATTATTTAACATGGGGAGAAAAATATCACCTTAAATGTCACCATGCTGCCTTTTAATTGCCTCAGATGAAATTCAGAATAATCACTGCTTGGTAAATGTATACAAATCTAATTTTAAATACCCCAAGATGCTGGGTATTTATCTAGAAAATGCAAAGTATTTGTGTTCATTACTTGATATGAGGACAAAAAAAAAAAATCAGTCAGCAGTTTATTTGGATTGGTTTGCTTTGTGAATGCATTCTTGGGTCCTAACTTGACAATAAGTATAAGAAATAATGGAAGCAGGAAGAAGCAATGTTAGACTGCTAGTTCATCCAGGTAAAGTAAGGGGGCTAGATTCCCATTGGCTCCTATCTCTTTGAACATGGATTGACTCCTATCCCCCCTTGTATGGGGATATAGGTTTGTGGGTGAAAATACATTAAGTGCATTCATCTGTATGGCTATAAATGGGGAAGCATATGTTGGAAGAGAAAATGTATAGATGTCTACGTACAGGATGGTTATGCATTGGTAGGTGTGCCACAAATGTTTATATTGCAATGATGGATGGATGGAGAGAAGATCTGTGTGTGTATATGAAGGGAAATGTACATAGGGGTATATGTGAGTTCAGTGTAGATCCATGTTATTTCGGCATTTCTTTATGTTAGGGTAGGTACCTTTATACATGGGAGATGTGTGTGCAAGTGTATAGTATTTGTGTGTGTAGGGGGACATCTCTGTGTGTTGGCATATTGGGGAGGGGGTAAGCTATACACAATAATGTATGGTAATGGTGGGCTGTTGGAGTATGCATCAGGGGAGGGCAGGTATAAACACGTATGGGGAAGACCCAGGTATGTACATGCCAGAATTGAACTATGATGCACTCATAATGACCTACGGTCAAATTCAAGTAAAACTGACATTCTTTGCACTCTTCAGAGACACTGAAATTAAAAACCTTTCTTATAAAACCCCACATAATCCAACAAAAAATCCCCAGGTTTCCCATCTTGTGATCACGGCAAAGGACAGAGCAAGTTCTGTAACTGGAAGACTCATCACTTGAAGCAAGCAGGGCGTTCTATTGTATTTCTGATCCATGACACATGGTTAGTGTGGCTTCATGTCTGGACACAGCCAAATAGCATCCAACGCCCTGGACTAACTCAGACATGATACAGCCAGCAAGGACAAAACCATGGAAAACTGCCTGTATCACCAGCTGGAAGGGAGAGTTAGAAGTGGGTGGGGATGATGGAAGGCTCTCAGAATGACCTGCATACTGCTGAATATAAGGTTACACTGCACTGTAACTAACTGACAGATAAATCACCAGTTGGTTAAGATTAATTACTTAATACCCATCTCAAAACTCCCAGTTCAAGATGAGTTCTAGCACCTAGCCTGAATATATTTACTTCAAAAGCTAAAGAATTTGGATTTGGGACCTGATTCCCCTCTCACACATGTGAGCCACGTGTTTCTAGTTGACCCATTATAGAGAAGGGGAGTAAATAAAACTTGGAATTTGAGAGGTAAAACACTGTTGGGCAAGGGACCCGAGTTCAGAGCATCATCAACAATAACCCAAGAGAACAATAAGGTGGAAGGAGAAAAAAGAGCTGGCATTAGTCACAAACAGAAGGCCATTCTCAAAACTGAGCCACTAAATAGGATGCACACGGGCTGCAGTCAGATGCTCAAACTGGCCGTTAAGCATGTAAGCACAAAGAGCACATGGGGTCTAAGGGAGGATCTCTAGAAGTGCCTAAACTTGATTTTTTTTCCCCGATAAAGAGCATAGGACATGCCTTGATGCTCCCACGGTGGGCGTGCTACAAGTGTTTATATATAAACAAATGTGGTGCAATCTGCGGCAATGAGGATCTGAAGGTTAAGGAATTGCTCAGTGGTGTTTAGGAACATTCTGTTGGTGTTTGCATGAGAAAGGGAGAGGAGGGGAACAAATCCCATCTGTCTCATTCATACACGGCCCCTGATTTCAAAATCCAGACATGTGCATACAGTTTTAAAAAAAAAAAAATTAAAAAACACATTTATAATCGAAAAACAGGCTCTGAGGTTGCTTCGCCTTCTGGGCAGTAAGTCAGGCCTGTTCCTTAATCCATCCTTAATTGTTCCTCCATCCTTCTTACTTCTCTCCTTCTAACTCCCTCCAGTTAACTCCCTCCAGCCTATGCAGGATTTCACCTTGCAGCTTCCAGCTAAAACGTTATGTAGGGTCTAAGATATCAGCCTGTGGACCTTGCTGAGCCTACCATTAAATAACAGGTAGGGGACCTTCTGGCAGTCGGGTTAGATCATCACCAACTTTTGCCAGCTCCCTCTTGTGGGGACAAGCACTGCTGTAAAGTTAAGCCTTAGGAACAGGACAGCAAATAAGTATCTGCCCCTGAAATGGAGCAGGAGAAGGGATCAATTTTGGTGTTGTAGCTTGACCTGTGAGCCCAGTAGCCCAGGAACCAGGCAAACACAGACCATGCTCCCCCAAGCACCGACCGTCATGCCTCTTCCAACTCTACTCTCCAAGGGAGCCAAGCCCAGGTTGTTTTTGCTGCCAATGCCCAGCTGTGAGCCTGCAGCGGCTACCCGGCTAGCGGTCCCCGAGCCAACAAGCTCAGAGATGTCACCAGTACACTGCAGTCACAGCTTGCCTGTAGTGCGAGCATATGTAAATCTCCACGCCTCTGAATTTGAGGAAACTTTAGACCTGTGTCCAGCTCTAGCACTAACCTTCACCTCTCTCCAAAAATAAACCCTCCTAATATTTTGTATCTTCAAAGGGTCGTACAGATATCAAGTCACCCGCTAATAATATAACACCCAAAAAGGAAGGTATTATTATAACCCTACCTTGCATGGACAGTGAGACTGAAGGTTCGAAGACTTCCCCAAGTCCCATATTAAGTCTCTGGCAGAGATGAGATTAGAAATACTAGTCCCATACTCTCAGCCCACACTGATTCTCGGGCAAACTTGCAGCAGGTCTCATCCACCAGTCCTGATCCTGCCCCCACGAGTGCCTATAGAGCTGGGCTTTTCATGACGCACCAGTTGCAAACCCTCTGCAACTGCTCCCCACATCTGGAATCCGCCAGGCAGCAGAACCACTGCTGGTTTAGATGCACCAGGGACGCTGCAGCTGTGGAAAAGGGAACAGAATTTGACCCTTAATGAACATGCCAAGTAGGGATGGCCTCTCGAGTCGGTGCATACAGAAACATTCCACAGGGCTGTAGCAAAAGTAAAAGGCAGGAGCATAAAACACGGCAAGGTGATTTATGACCCAGTTATAGCTCTGCCAGGCACTCATCTCAGTACAGCCAACAAAGACAGGAACTTATCTTGCATATTTCTCCTTCCTTCACCCCTCACCCATTAACTGCCATGTGTAGTGGACCTTTAGGATGACCTTACCTTGTAGTCTTAATTACTGCTTCGCTGGGACCACGCAGATGTAACTGAGCTCAGAATTTGATTTCTAACCTATTCGTAGGTTATGGGGACACTCGTGATTCTAAGGGGTCTCTTGCACCTGAGGGCAACAGATCCCATGCTGAGCACGCACAATAAGGAGTCTCAAGAAGATGGGCAGAGCTCCCCCTTAAGTTAAAAATAGAGACCAAAAGTCTTGTGCAAGGGGAGACTGCATTTGTCTCTCACTAAGGAGAAGCTGCTGTTTTCCAGGGGTTTCCAAATGGTACTCTGCACTTCACCCGCCTCTGCCTTATTCTTTATTTTCCATAGCCCTTTGTTTTGAAAACCGGGCGAGATCACAGCCTCCCCGGTTCCCATCACATACACGTCGGCATGCCCTGCTGCTGCTATCAGAGCTGGGGCTCAACCCGTATGAGTGCCTCAGTCTAGGGGAAGCATTTGCATTTTCATTGGCACAGGTACAGCATTCAGAATTCTTTCAGGCCAGGCCAATTAAAACAAGCCAAAAACTGCTGAGCGAAGCAGTTTCAGCTCGGATCTGCTTACATTCCCTCTCTGAAAAAAGCAGGGGGCCCACTTTCTGTAACTCTCTCCCTCTCTGCACAGTGTGGGCTCTTTTTTTTTTTCTTTCTTAAGGTGGAATAATTCATGCCTTTTGCACAAAGCCTACAAGAGAAGGAAGGTAGAATGTCGGGATCTGTCTTCATTATAAGCCCGTAAGCTCCAGCAGAGCGGCGAGAAGCTCTCCTTGGGTTGAAATGTTTCGCTTCCTCCAAAAGCCTCGCACAAGTTTTGAAGGACTAGGCTACATAATTGGCATAATTGGCAATTCCCGTCTGAGGATGTCCCGCTGCATGGAAAGTCCCATAATGCATGCCCCACTGCACAGAAAGCCCAATGTCCTCTGGTGCCAGCAATACACCCACATTATCCAAAATCCCCTTTCTACATCCTCTTCTAGACCTCGTGTATCTTGGAAAGAGGTACTAGCCAACAGGTTAGCAAGGGGCAGCACATTTCTGAACTACCTCCTAGCATCCCAGGGAAGGAGATTTACATTCAGGGAGTCAAACCCTTCCGTGTTTTCTCCTTGCTCCAGAAGGTAGCCATTTGCTACTGGCTTGCAAAAGCCAAAATACAATCACCTGCACACTGGCGCAGCCAGTGCTTTATGAAGGTATAACTAACCATGACTCCATCCCTGCATGTCAGAGCATGTTGGGATCCAATGCCTAAATACATGACAGTATAATGAGGCAGAGAGCGGAGGTCTCATTTCTCCGCTGCCTTTGCATGGACATTTAATCCAAGGAGCAAGCGTCTAGAGATAATACAGTGCAAAAAACCACAGCCCAAACATCTTAAAAGTTTGAGGGCAGATGATGCAAGGACGCTCTCTGGATTGAGCATACGTTTAGGGACCATGTAAAAAACTTGGATCCAGATCTCATTTAGGATTTCAAGCTTGCACAAATCCAAGGGAGTTTGGTTTGAACCCTGATCTGCCAACCACACTCACCTTACTCAGACTGTAAGCACCTTGGGCAGGGGCTATTTTCCTGTTCTGTGCTTCTGCAGCTAATAGCATACTGGGGTCCTTGTCCCCATCGGGGGGCTCCCTGGCATGAACTACAACATAAAATAAATACCAAATGATCTTGAAGCATGGGCACCTAATCATCAGAACTTTTTTTTAATGAAAGGAAAAGTAGAGTAGAAAGAAAAATAAAGATTGTTGAGATACTGTAAATACCCAGTTTCTCAGATCATTGCAGAGAGGAGACATTTCTGTCCTCTTCTTTTTCATTTGCTTTTGGAGATCTACTCTACAATGGAGGTTGGCCCAAGGGAGAAGCAAACTAGGACGTTGCAAGTGTTCTGTATCAAAGCCTGTATTTTTTTCCCCAAAGACTAACAGGACACCGTCTTCACAGGCTGCCCACAGCTCAACTTGTCACCTGCAGGACAGCCAGCCTGAAGAACCACACACTGACCTTAATGGGAAAAATCTGACATAAAATCTCCACTGGGTAGTATATGCAGCCAGGAACTTGGGTCCAAAATCCTATCAACTGGAGAGCGTGGGACCAATATTTTAAAAAAGCTGGAGGCAATGTTTATCATGAAGGATCCCTATGTGGTTGAGAAACGATGCATCCATCTATCTGTCCTTCCTGATCCTATTGTTTCATTGCTGACTTTGTCCCTCACCCAGCTTTGCATCTCTTCTTAAGTATCCTCCACATGTGGAATAATCTCCACCTTTTTTGGAAGCCCAGAAGTCTTTATTCTGGCCCTGGCTGTTATTCTTACTGGACCAGACAAAGAGGAAACCAGGCAACATCCCCACGTGTCCCTGAGCAGCACCTGTGAAGGGACTTCAGGCTTCCTACTATCCCCCAGCATGTGTATAAACCCTCTCTTTGCCTTCTGTACGACTCTAGCTTCTATCTGAGTTCGGCTTAATGAGCCAGGACATGAGATGCCAGGTACTGCAATCTCAGCAGAAGGGTCTGCCTCTCTCAAATGGCTCAGAAAACAGCATTGTCCAGAACTAGACGGCAAAAAGCTGGGTTTTCAAAAGGTCTTCCCAGGTGAAACACTACGTTGGTGGTATTCCAGAAACTGAACTCCTATCTAGACAGAGACCTGTTCTCCCTCTCTCTCTGCATAGCTGTACATACATTAAATCCCTTCAGCTGCTATTGAAATGCAAGCATTTTTACGATGGAAAACGAGAGCCATTTAACAGTGTACTTGAACACTACACAAAACAGTCCGGGGCAGGAAATTAATATTATTGTAACAGTTTGAAATTATGCAGAGAATTTGCAACTATTTAGGATCTGATGACCTGACATACAATCTAGACAGGCGCCACCTATGCAACCCCACAATGCCAAGGCATGTTTGTGGGCATGGAGATTTGTCCTGCGGTAACTGTGCCAACGAGTCCACATTCATCATGCTGTTGTCATTCGGGGGGTATCATTTTTCCCTCGAATGATATATAGAGCATCATGGCATCCGCCCGGGGTAAACAGTTCAGTGGCAAACTGCCTGTCCCATCTGCGGGCCTCCAAATGACCCTGCATGCAGAGGTACAGAAAAACTTTCCAGTCGCATGGCCCATCTCTAGTTACATGATAAGAAATGAAGTTGACACAGCAATATAAACATTATTACTGACAGAGTTAAGATAGACAGCGGGTGCAGGTCAGGACATGGTATCCAGGGGATACCATACAACAGTAGCTGTCATATTTATCTCTGGGTTCTTCTGAGCCGGTCTCAGGAGTCAGAGGGAACGCGCACAAAGAGCTATTCAGCGCAGTACGTGTCCTGAAATAAAGCAGATGCATTTTGGAGTCTGCGTGACTCCACAACACACAAGGATCCCTGCTCTGTTACCAATGCTCATCTTCTTGGCACCATCAGGAAACCCCTTTGCAGCCTTGGTGCTGATACTATTGACTTTTTTTGAGCTGATGGACAGTCTAAAGAAGGATATTATATCCAGCTGAACTGTCAACAGGGATGAAGAACTAAAATAGGAATCAGAGGCGGCCCCCATTTTTAAGTCCTTCTGCCAGGTTGTTGTTTTTTTTTCCAGGGGAATTATCAAGTGGAGTAGAAAAACATGTGGCAACGAAGGCTGGCACTAAACCTACCTCTAGCTTTTCTCGAGTTAAAAACCTGAGAAGGTCAAGTTGCAAAGACCGGATATAGGCATCGTATTTCAGAGGTAGCAGGCTGGGATGAAAGCATTTTGATGATCCAGTGATAGATAATATAGCGAACCAGGAATAAGATCTAGGTTTAATACAAACGAGGTTCCTATCTGGAAGCCAACGAAGATTCAGATGCTTCAATCAGGGCAAAACTCATCAGAGTTTTGAAATGACATGAAATTCAAGCCAATCCACAATGTTTTTGAGTTAGGTATTTCATGGAGGAGTACAACCAAAGCACCTGGCTATGTAGTCAGGAGAGCCTTTGGAAGAAAAAAAAACCCAGCTATGATTTGGACAGAAAAACTGGAAGCTCAGAGACAGCGCCTGCCCTCACCGAGCAAACCAGCTGTCTGTGCAGTTTCAAGCCTAGAAGCGTGATCTTGGATAGAAAGCCAGGGGACCTGTTAGGGGTTTCGGAGACCGATGTTGTGAGCCTGTCCCAGTAGGTGGAGCGAGTGAGCAGGAACAGTCCAGAGAGCAGCATATTCTGGGCTAAAGCAGGACAAGGGTTCCTCACCGTCTCTGACTCTGATTCCCGGCAGAAGGGCAGCCACTCAGAAATGAGGCTGCGACTCAGAACAGGCAACAAGAGCTGTAAATGCAGCAGAGGCAGATTAAAAACAGTGACAAGGGCAAAGATGTAATACTGAAACTAGGGGCAGCAGCAGGAGAAAGCCTGCAAGGGTCTGGGCAGGGGGCACACCTGCTAGTATCTGATAGAGGAGGCTGTGTCTGAAGACAGTGGGTGAGAAACCAGCACAGCTTCATTGTCTTCAACCCAGGTGCACATGTTTACGGCACCTTTACATTTTAAACAACCTCCCAACCACATGGGGTTTGATCCTGCAATGGGCACAGTGTTTCATTAGTAAATGCGATGAGCAGAACAAAAATTCAACCCAACATCCAGAAGAGCTCTGCCTCAAAAACAAGAGAAAATCGTAAGAGTGAAATATATAAGATTACTCCCTTCAAAGATCCCCTTTCACCTTCCTCTGCCAGGATGCCTACAAACTACTCACCAGCATTCAGGTACCTGCTCATCATGGTTGCTTCATGAGTCCCTTGCAGTCTTCTGCTTGCTGTAAAAGTTATAAACAACTTGGGGCCTGAATCATGTTATGCGTGTGTGTGCAGGACCTAGCACAAGGAGACCCTGATCTCTTATTAGAGCCTCCAGGTGCGTACACACGTACTGATTTGCTGACAGTTAACATGACTTAACTTTTTGAAGTTGACTTAACTGACAGAGCGTACACATGTACGTGGAGCAGAGTCAACTTAAATGTGGTGCAGAATAATGCACCTCTGAGGTGTGTTATCTTGAGTCACATTAGTTAAGTTGACTTAGCTCACAAGGGCCAGGTACAGACATTATACATAAACTGGTCTAAGTGATGGCAAGTTGATCTAAACCCATAACCATACAAAAGTTTGGTGCACATAGACCAGGCTAAAAATGCAGAACCCGGTCTGAAATAGACCTGGTTTGCACTCAAATCTAATTGATTTAGGTTATACCAGTGAATTGAACTTCTGTACTAGATCAAGATGACTACCATCATGTCAAGGAGCTGTGCATGTGTTAAGTCACCTTATTTTAAGTCGACTTATTACTTGTGTATGCCTCCCTTGTTTCCGCATCAATATACAAGATAATCATAAATTTCTGTATCATACTTAATTCTGTATCTTCAGGCATGCCAGAGCCCTCTTCTCTCCCTGCACACAAATAAGAAAGGAAGTGGGCACGCAGCGGGCTTCAGACACGCTATCAGTCAGTGTAAGCAACAATGGTTAGTGCTGTTAATTGAACCCATTCCTAACCTCCACTCACACAGGCCAATCCTTGATGAGCATCTTCTGAGCTCATAACGTAGCATGTCTGCAAACCCCATTAGGACTGCTATTCCCATTGGGTTTGGGAACTTCCAATGCTAAATTCAACCGAACACTGGGAACGTTCTGAAGCCAAATGCGCACACAGTGCATGTACAAATAGTGAAGTGGGATTTCTGCAGTGCTGTTTGCCATTGTAGAGATGTGGAGATGAAGGGCAAACAATACACGGTGGATATGCATGCCAACTCATAGTCAGCCCTAGATGTGCTAGAAGAGGTTTCTTAGAGCTTAACTCTTCTAAAAGATAGGAGGACACTGGCTACCTAGCCCAATATGCTGATGCCAAATCCTTGACCCGTGCATGGGTTTTACATTGTTATTATTTAGGCTTGAGAAGGATTAATGGTCTGCAGAGTTTAAACCATTCTTTTCCTAGCTGCAGACAGACACATTTGAGATGGATTTTCCAACGTAGGAGAGGTTACCCTCTACCCTCATCTTCCCTTCAGATAATAAAGAACTGAAAGGATCAAAGGAAATAATGTCCTTGTAACCCAGCCTTCAAGTGATGCTGCCTTGATTTCCAAAAAAGTCCCCAGCTGGAGACACTAAGTGTTAAGATTATTTTTATTACTTTGCAACAATATCCACGGCGTGTAAGGCCTAGCACTAAGACTGCTTATAGCAATGGTGCTCAAGAGACAGATTAGGTCGACAAAGATGACAGAATTTCTAAGCTATCACAATAGGTTTAAAGAGGTAATTCTTCAGTATTGTTACTGGTATCTGCATTGCAAGCACTTTCCAAATACTGAGTAGGACAGAATTCCCGTTCCCTTCCAACCGAAACAAATGACCGACCCAAATTCCCAATGACCCAAGGGGGGGAAGGACTGATCCCTTAAATGTAGTGATACATGTGATGTGTAATAGTGTTTACCTTTGAATCTAACTGTAACCCAGCTTCTGTGATCCTTCTGTCCCAGTCGCAGTCCAGTCAATCTAACTGAGGGAAACATAATAAATACGCATCAGTTATTGCTTTTCACTTCTAAACAGCTGAAAAAAATATATTTTTAAAAATCACTTGGGTAGAAAAGAGGCTGAACTAAAATACTGGATGCGAACAACCCAACAGGTTCCTAGATCTCCAATTTGCACCGGGGGTCTCTTGCTTTGAACCAAATTAACTTATTTCAGAAATACACCCTGGTATCTGGCAGGAGCTGAATCAAATCCTTGGCTGCTGGTTCTCTGATCCACCTCTCCTTTTATACTTCTATATTCCAGTTTTTTCAGGAGCTGCGGTTCCATTAAATCTCTACGCATCCCACCTTAGATTTCTTGTTTCACAACATGGGCTTTCCAAAGCAACACCATGGACAAAGCAATAGACACGCATGCTATTTCGGTGTTCCCACGGCATGTCCTTTCTCCCCCCTGATTTGCCAACAGAGTTACAACTTCTAGACAAAGCGTGGGATTTATTGTGGCATCTGGGACTGCTGGCCCTAGACTTGGCTCTCCAGTGGTTGAGGGTGGGAGGTTGCTGACCTGTGACTGGTCTCCCTTGTCTTCAGAGCCTCTATTTCTATGGAGCTCAAATTTTGGCTGAGAGGGAGTAATTAAAGTTAGACAATCCTGCAGAGATTCCTCATCAGCTCTGGCGAAGAGAAGCCCATTACTATGGTGATACCATATAAAAGGGTTGGGCCCCAAATGTTATTCTGGCAGAGGCGCACACACACGGCCAGAATCTGAAATCCAGGGTGACTGGGTAACTTCAGTGGAGTTACTCCCGCTTCCCTTGGTGTAATGGATGTCAGGATCTGAAGGGCTGTCTTTCAAGGGCACTCCATCCCGTCGCGCAGATGGTTTGTATTCTAATTTGGAGGGCATGCAGGCGGGGCTGAATGACTTTTTAAACCTTTGATTACTGACCGCTGTATTCATTTCAGGAAACACAGAAGCACAAAACCTCAGCATGGAATGACTCTTGTGATTTCTTTCTCTCTTTCTTTCTTTCCCCCTCTCCCCCTGAACGATTTTATCGTGTTGGCATTCGGCCAAGACGTCTGTCCTTGTTAACTTGTGCTGGCTGTGAAACACCTGCAGCCCATTGTAAGCAGGAGGGTAAAATCTACCATTTTTAGGTACAGTAATTACCACTTATCCTTTGGTTTAGCATATTAAAAGGACAGTCTCCAAAAAATGTTGACAGAAATCCCATTTATCATCACACGCATGCCCAACTGGAACCAACTGGAAATATTGGGGTAAATCCTCAGCAGGCAGAAACTGATACAGCTTCACTGGCTTCAGTGGATATATGCCAATTTACACCATCTGCAGACCTGGTACACTCAGTGTGACAAGGTACAGCTGCACTTGAATGCCTTTTTCACTTCTTTTTAAATGTCTTTCTTTATGAATTAACTAAAGAAATATTCATTTCAGGGTAGGTTGGGACGGACTATTGCAAGGTCCTTGGGTTTTCCTTTGAGATATCTAGGTCTGACCGCTGCTGGAGACAGGAGACTGGGCTAGATAAGGCTCTGGTCTGATATAGCATGGAAATTATGTCCCTAGTCTCATGATGCTGCTGCTGCACTATCTTGAATTTCCAGCCTGAGACAGCAAAACATTTGCTACTTATTCAATGATGGGACACAGCTTTTGCAATAGCTTTTCCAGCTTCTTCTACCTCCCCTAGCCAATAAGTCTCCAACCCGACCTAATGAAATCTCCTCAAAAGCTCCCCTGATTGTACTCCCCCTGGGTTTAATCCTCCCCTAGAATGCCAGCCTGTGCTTACATCCCGCATAAGCCTTCAAAATAAGGTGCAAGTGAAGCACTGGCCTCCTGCCGCCAACCCTCTGCACAGGGATGGATTTTACCCACTAAAAGTCAGATTCTGTTTCATGTAGTAGGCATCTAAGTGGTACTTAGACATCAAAGCCACTAAGTGCAATCTTATTCCATTCTGTTCAAGCCCCTTGAAACCATTAACATGTCTATCTTTATAACATGCCTTCATCTTAGCCTTAACACTAAGTCACAAAAAACAAGGAGGAGACCCCACCTATCTTCTGCATTAATAGCTTTTCAGGGACTTGAGCAAGATGAAATACAGTCACACTTAGAGATGCCTAAGAGGGGGGAATAGGATCTGTCTGTAGGAATTTTACCACTGCTTTCTAGGGAAGCAGGTTCTACCTGTAGAGATGAGAGGTGAAGTCAGTCCCTGTGGTGCGTTCAAATCCTCATCCTCTCCACCAAGGCACCGATAGAGAGGGGTCTTTTATTCTGTTTTCTTTTAATCAAACCTACTCCTCTAGCTGCAAGACAGACATGACATTTACCCCAGCAGCCCATGTTGTTATCTCTGTTATAAAGTAGAATGTAGCAATTTAAAAAAAAAAAAGACTGTCACCACCAGTGATGATGCCAAAATATTCCCACTGCTGTCCCGAAGCATGAAAATGAAAGTCTGCTGCTGAACACAGGTCTGACTATTTGCATTTTTAATCATTCAAGAGTTTAATTAGTATCATGGCCTTAATCAGAAGCTGCAAATACAGCTGAAGTCATCAGAGCTTAATTAGTCTGAAAAAAGTTTTGTGCAATCTGAAAATGTCTCCACTGACATGAAGGTAAGAAGCCTCTAGGGTTCCTTGAAGAGAAGAAGAGACAAGGACTTTGATTCAGTGGAGATATATTGCAGGAGTGTTATTTTCTGATTCTAAGAAGGAATAACTTACGGATTTTGATGTTTGTTAAGGAGGACCTGTAAGCAAAGAAGAGGGAGGCCTTATAGTTAAAAATTGTACAGTGATAACCTGAGGTTAATTTACCCCGCTTAAGGGTTATGAGGCTTACTGTTTGTAATGTGCTTTGAGCTCCACAGATGAAGTTCTGAAAAGCCAAATTTACACGAACCTTGTTTGAGGCTCTGAAATGTTTGTACAGCTTTTCACCCTCAAGAACTGTCACCAGTCTGTCATTAAATTTGTCCTAGATCTGCCCTAAAATTGATGGCAGGGGCCCCTGGGAGCCTTTCCTCATTGCTTCATTCTCACTGGGCTAGCACACCTTGAGATGCTCTTTGGCAGAGCAGAAAAACTCAAAACAAGATTAAGTCAAAGCCAATAGATTCTCCATGACATTTCCCTATAAATTACTCCATGTCCCCTTAAGATGCACTCCAATGATGCACAGAATGGAGGGAAGTGGCTAATGAGTGTATGCTCTGCCTTTCCATAATGTGGGAGCGTTTCAGCACTACAGGAGATATGTAACACAGTCTGCCAAGGGTGTTAGGCAGGTTGTACCATATACACGATCTGCCTGTAAAACTCCCAGCAAAGTTGCCTGCAAAGTGCGATTTGTGTGCCAGAGCTAACAAAATCATCCTCCAGTAGCTGTAATGATTACTGGGTTTAATAGATATAGGTATACAAGGGATGAGCAGAACTAAGCACCAGTGAATTTTATACTGGAGATATAGGCAACCTCTGTAGGCCTTCTGACTCTTTCTAACTCACTAACTTAACTAGTTACTCAACTGATGGACCATTTCCCAATTTCCAACTCTCTCAATCTCCTGTTTGGGAGCATCTGTAAATTATAGTTGTTATCACTACAGTATCCATACCATACAGTGGATATAGGAGCTGCCTCTAGTACTGGCTGAAGTAGTTCTCCTTCAGTTCAAGTGGCAATGGGCTGATTTTGTTGAGTGAATGAGTGATGTAATTCTGGACAGAGTGGTTTCACTTTCATAATAGAGCTCCATTTCCAGCAACAAGGACAGCTTCCTAGATAGACTCAGGAGGAGCTAAAATAATGTCGGTTCTTATCCTCTTAAACGTGCGTCACCTTCCTTAAGTAAATACTTAGGGGACATTCCCACCCACAGTTCCATGTAATGGCAAGGAAAGCTAGGGACAAATCCAGAAAACTGATGGGCTGCATGTATCCAGGGAGACCTGGAAGAAGACCAAGCAGGAAGGGGCAACAGGCGGGGTGCTCTCATTCTTCCTGAGAAATCAGGACAATCAACTAGTTATCTCAGGTGCCTGTATACGAATGCACAGAGCCTGGGAAACAAGCAGGAAGAATTGGAAGTCCTTGCACAGCCACCAAACTACGACATGATTGGAGTAACAGAGAATGATGAGATAGCTTGCATGACTGGAGCACCATCATGGATGGGTACAAACTGCTCAGGAAGGACAGGCAGGGGAGAAGAGGAGGAGTTGCACTTTATGTAAAAGAGCCATTTGATTTCTCAGAGCCCCAGTATGAAGCTGGAGACAGGCCTGTTGAGAGTCTGGGTTACGGGCAGAGGGGAAAGCAACAAGGGTGATGTTGTGCTGGGAGTCTGCTGTAGACCACCGGACCAGGAGGAAGTGGTGGATGAGCCTTTCTTTAAACAGCTAGCATGAGTTTTCAGATCAGTAGCCCTGGTTCTCGTGGGGGACCCTCAATCACCATTACATCTACTGGGAGGGGAATACAGCAGTGCGCAAGCAATCCAGGAAGATTTTGGAGAGTGTTGCAACGGCCAACTAGGGGTCATGCTCTTCTTGACCTGCTGCTCACAAACAGGGATGAATTGGTGGGGAAGGTGGTAGTGGATGCCAACTTGGGAATCAGTGACCATGAGATGATTGAGTTCAGGATCCTGAGGAAAGGAAGAATGGAGAGCAGCAGAGTAAGGACACTGGACTTTAGAAAAGCAGACTTTGACTCACTAAGGGAACTGATGGGCAGGATCCCCTGGACAGCCAGTCTGAGGGGGAGAGTAGTCTAGGAGAGGTGGCTCTACTTGAAAGAAGCCTGACTGAGAGTGCAGGAACAAACCATCCCAATGCACAGGCAGACTAGCAAGTATGGCAGAAGACCAGCTTGGCTTTGCAGGGAACTCTTCAGAAAATTAAATCACAAAAAGGAAAAAGTGGAAACTTGGACAAGTAACTAGGAAGGAATATAAGAGCATTGCTCGGGCATGCAGGGATGAAGCCAGGATGGCCAAAGCGCAATTGGAGTTGCAGCTAGCAAAGGATGTGATCGGGAACAAGAAGGGTTTCTACAAGTATATTGGTAGCAAGAAAGTGTGGGTCCCTTACTGAATGGGGGAGGCAACCTTGTGACAGAGGATGCAGAAAAGGCTGAAGTGAGCAATGCCTTTTTTTGCCCCAGTCTTCTCAGCTCCCAGACTACTGCACTGGGCAGCAAAGTGAGAGGGGACTTAATAGCAGCCTTCAACTCCCTGCAGGGGGGCTGCAAAGAGGATGGAGCTGGACTGTTTTCAGTGGTGGCGGATGACAGGACAAGGAGCAATGGGCTCAAGTTGAAGCAAGGGAAGTTTAGCTTAGATATTAGAAAGAATGTACTTACTATGTGGATAGCAAAGCATTGTAACAGGCTACCCAGAGAGGTGGTGGAAGCTCCATCCTTGGAGGTTTTCAAAACCCGGCTAGACAAAGCCTTGGCTGGGATGATGTAGTTGGGGCTGGTCCTGCTTTGAGCAGGGGTTGGACTAGATGTGACCTCCTGAGGTCCCGTCCAGCCCTCGTTTTCTATGATTCGATGATTCTCCCATTCCTGTTCTGCTTTGGGTGCCATAAGTGAGGCACTTTCGTTGACTAGTGGAAAATACATGGTCGACTTCTCAGAGGTTTAAGTGAACTGTAACTGGATTACCATTAACGCCCTGTTCCAATACTTGATTGGATTGTTAAGCAGTTAAGACTTGGATTTTTAAAAGAGCCTATGACAGTTAGGTGCCAAAAATGGCACAGAAATTCAATAGGATTTGAGCATCTAATTTCCTGAAGTTTTCTTGTAATTTCCAGAATGGGAAGCAGCAGAGTTTAGCCACTCGCTCATCAGAGGATATTAAATTATTTGGCTATTACATTATTCCTGACTGACACAGGAATTTTTCTCCTGCTCTGTGTGCCCAGCTCCTATTAAACTGGCTTCATGTTCTCAGCTAGTCCCTCAGTGCTACCATAATAAATGTAATAAATTATAATATTTGAAGACAGAGGGTCACATTTACCATTACATAACTCCATTGATTTTAGAAAAGTTATACCAGGCATGAATCTGGCTCTTTTATTTTGGTATCAAAAGGATCCAAACAATCATTTTTGGGGGTATAATAAACAGAAGAGATATAATTCTCTTTTCACCCTCACTGGTGTAAAACAGGAACGGCTTTCAACAGAATTTGGTAACAGATTCAAAGCAGGCCCAATACATTTCCACCAGTACTTTATTTGGAGAGAGAGAAGCCAGGAAAAAAAATTCCCCTTGCCCTGAAGTGTTAAATTGTTAAATAGCACCTCAGCAAAGTATTCTCTTTTTTGGAGGCGGGGGGAGAAGCAGGGAAGGAAACAGGTTTGCATTTTCATTTCAAAATGCTATTTATCTCCCTCTGCAGCTCCTGGACCTTGGCGTAACCTCTCATCTCTCTGTCCCCTCAGGAATTTCGCAAATAAATTAGTGAAACCTACAGGAAGGTGATAGCTATCAGCGCTATTGCAAAATTTCATTTAGTGGGGAGCGAGGAATCCAATCAGTTATGTACATCAGACCGGGAACTCCCGACTGGACCAAACCCACCGTCCTTTCTGTCCTTGGCAGTGCAGAACGGCCAAAGTAGAAAACTGTGGGTTCATCTGCTCATAAGGTAAGTTTTTTTTCCTCCCAAACCTCAGGAAGCAACTGACTGCCTTTTTTCTGAAGCCTGAGTGTGAGCATCCATATATATATATATATATATATATATATATACACACACACACACACATATACTCACACACATATATACATACATACATACATATAGATAGATAGATAGATATGCTTTATACCATGCCATTAAAAATCCTAGTCCTTGAATCCTGCTAAACCCTTGCCTCAATGTCATCTCACAGCAGTGCGTCCCACAGGTGAGGTACGTGTGGCATGCAAAGGTATTTTCCTCTCTCATATATGGCGTCACCTAAAACCTGCTCTGTTGTCTTTGTACCTGCTAAGTTTATACGCATCGTCTCTCTTTTTGGGGTGAGAAGAAGGGGTGGTTTGGTGGTGAGCAGAGGACAGATGACAAACGAGCTAACACACAGTAGTGGAATGCAAGCACGTCTCAGCTATTTTTAATTAAGAAGTGATGACAGCTGACTAAATTCCCTGACTCTGCAGTTAAAGGCTCCCTGACCTAGACATTATTGGACACACTCCTCAGACCAATATATATTGGTCCCGATGGTGCTTCTATTATTGTACCCATCGTCTCGACAGATGCAAGACTAACAAAATCTATGTCCATTATCAGCATGCAAATAGTGAGATAAAAGTGTGAATGCTTATGAGCTGAGGAAGGCAGCAGGTGAGAAGAGGACAATGAAGGTCGTTTTCAGAGAACAGCAAAGTTTGATTTCCTGCAAATGCTCAGACGGGTTTTGGTTTTAATTGCTTGTTGTATTTTCCCTTGACTAAACTGGGGGGGGGAAAAACAACCCTGTACCTTAGTATACTCTCAGGATACTGCTTCCATTTTCCTGCAAGAGACTGAGGTGTCGTTGTGCTATACAGAGCTGTCGCACGAACTGCCCTCCTCCCCAAAGAGTTTACAATCTAACTAGAAAAGACAAACTAAAGATTGGTGATAAAACAGGTGTGGGGAACTGGAATAACTTACCTAAAGCCACCCAGCAAGGTACTGGTGGCACTGGGCTTCGAACGGCTTTCTCCTAATTCCCTATTCACCGACTGAGCAGCTAGACTGTGCTGCGTCCCCATGCTTTGTACCGTCACTATAAGGACAGTAAGATCTCACCCACGCTGCACGAAAGGGATGACTTTCATGTTATTCAGCAGACTTCGCTCTGCAGGGAATGCCTCTATCATCATAGGATCTCGATGCACTTTGCAAGCTCCGAGACTGGGACTTTTAGGTATCAGCTGTGTTGCGGGGCGGTCTGGATTTTGTATGCTGCAGAGCAGACCCAGGAGGACTTCCAGGGAAAGCAAGGCCAGAGAGGTTAAATGATCTGCCCAAGTTTACTCAGAGAGCTGCTGGAAGAAGCTGAGCAAACAACCGTGACTGCCAACTCTAAGCACTGCGCGAGCCTGCTTCCTTTGAGATTTAACAGATACCAGAGAAAATGGAGTCCTACTGTGGGTCCCTGTTTTGTATTGCTTTCTCTTTTGGAAACGTATCAAAACCCACCTTCATTTTCAGTCACCGCTGCAGACACAAAGGAATTCAAAATGAAGGTAACTAGAAGAATAACTAGTTGGCCAGGAAAAAAAAAACCCTCCAAAAACAAGAAACTCATCCGTCCTTTGTTAAGGATCATGGAGTGAACAGGTAAAGACGGCGAGTCCGTGAGCCAAACTAGTCACGTTCAAATTGGGTTTCAGCGAAACAAAAGCATTAAGAAACATAATCGGGAACTTTCCAGTGTGGCTGTACTGTGGGCATGGAGGGGAGGGGGAAAGAGGTGTTTTCTGCTGTTGCTAAGACAGATCCCCCACCCTTGTTTTACTCTAACCCAATCGGCTGGCTTTGTCTCCCTATTGGCTCGCCAGCTGCATCGAATGATCATGACAGGTTTTCTTTCTCCTCGCCCTATTGGCTTCATCCTATGGCCTATTATCAGGGGAAAGCAAATCAGACACCTAATCAATAGTTTGCAAGAAAGCACAGGGCTGCTAGATGCTACATTTGCATTCAATCTCTTACCGTTTATGTCTCTGCATTCAGATAAGCATCGTGTTATCCTACAAGATGGAGCACTAGCTGCTGCCGTTTGGCCATATTGGCCAGGCTTGCAGAGGTGAGCTTAGATGGCGAACGATTAGCACAAGGGCCCAATGGTCAGCTGCAATGAAGAAAAGGCAGCCTTATCCCAATCCCCGCGTGACCCCTAAAACTAGAATGAGCCCTCCGCTCCCATGCAAATCAACAGGCAACACCTTGACCACGCCCTGTGTCTAGACACTCACGGCCCTGTTGCTTCTCCACTTGATTTATTGTCATAAAACGACTCAGGCGTTGTCTAAGGCAGCAGATTCAGGAAATAAGAAGGAGTATATGGTGGGCGGTCATTTATTGCTGAGCTGTGCATTAGCTGTTCTCTTCACCGGCTTCTTTAGGAATTGCTTGTTATGGTCTTCCACTTCACCCAATCCTCATGAGGCTCTTTTGGGGTAGGCAGGTAGCTTGCACATGCTCCATAATGCAATAGAAAAACCACTGAGGCTATACCAGCGCTCTGCTGAGATACAGCAAAGAGACTGTGCAGGAGCCCAGCTTCCTTGGCTAAGCTTCCTGATCTCGCCATATGCTTGTTGGGAGCGGCCCACCTAATTCATCAAAAGACTTACAAGGCAGAAGGACGTGCTGGGGATGGAGTGACAATGTGATGCTCTTGAAGACTATGCTGAGATATGAAATGAAGTCTCAGGACCCCAGCAGCAATGAGCAGAGAGCAAAAGAGACGGTTGGCAGCTGATCACATAGCAGAGAGGCCTACATCTGGATAGGCAAAGGAAGTGAACTCCTCTCTTATTCCTGCAAGGAGGCCTTCCAGCTTAAGAAGCAAGGCACATTGGTATATCTACTTGGTGAAGCTTGGTGCTTACCTCTAGCTTGTACGGAAACTTGATCGGGAGGAAGTATAACCAAGTTTGGGTGTACAAGAGCACAAAGGAAGAAAACCAAAAAAAATGAGAAAATGTCTAGAGCAGATCAGGAATTTTTCAACCAAGCTTTTCTTTTTTTCTTTTTATTTGTTGGCAAAGGCCTACTTATAAAAACCAAAGCTTTTTGCAGCGGTGCATCTATTTTAATCAAGCTTTCACTGAGATGGTTTCTGGTAAAATCAGAGCAAGCAAGCTGCAAATAACCAATAAGCTGGTGATTAAGGTGCTCACCTCTGGGTGATACGGGCTCAAGACCCAGCTCTGCCTGATGGATAAGGCACTTTAACTTGTCTCTCTCAAATCCCAGGTGAATGCTTGGATCACTAGCCTGTTAGCTGTGGTGGGGTGTCTTTCTTTTGCTTTTCAAGAATAGTTTTGAAAGTTCCCAGTTTGGTCTCAATGCAAAACAGGAAAACATTTTGAGATTTCATAAGTGTTCACAGGCTCAGAAAACCATTTCCCATCCAGCTCTGAGCAGTTCCTATGCTCTCTTTTACCTTCTGCAGCAGTCTCTATGCCTGGCTTCTAATTTCTCCTAACAACACACTGGGCCTGGTATAGATCACCTCAAAGAAAGAAAATCAATGGACCAAGAAAATTTGCTTCTTTTTAGGCCTCTGAAACATGTACCTGGTATGCTCCCTTGATGCCTGTCCAGAGAGGCAACGCATCACATTTAGAAACAGCCAAGCTGCTGAAAATCAACACAATATCAAGAATATTTTAGCAGATTGCAATTGCTGGAATGATGGTGAGCAAGGAGCTGGCAAGTTATTGACTGTGTTGCTATGCCCAGCACGGTGACAAGTTAACTCTTGTTTTCCTACTGCTCCTATTGCTGCACAAGGAGGACGGTTTGGTTCCTTACCTGGAACATATGTTTCTGCTGAGTTCCCCAGGTCAGGCTTGAATGTACATATGCAAGCAAGGGAGACAGAGTGGTCTTGAACCTGCACTTGCTTGCATCCGGCTCTCAGCAGCAGAAGTCTATGCGAACAGAAACACACCTACATGAGATTTGCTTTCCCTGCACTCCTTTGCAGATCAAGGCTCAGATGGAAGAGAACATAAATTCTGTGCATTGGGGTGAGAAGACTTGGCTTGAAATGGCAGAACATGCAGAGAAGGAAACCAGATGTCTTTTCCACTCAAATGGGAATTTCCAAGAGAAGCGGGATTTCTGCCGCAACCTGTTTGCTTGAAGCCATTAGATGTCTCTATGGACTTGTATGGTATTCCAGGCAGAGTGTGGTCCCTGATAAATACAAGGAGACAAAGCTGGAGCACAAGCTGTGTGGTAAGCAGTGTCTGTAACTGTGTTTTCTATCATTTCATATAGCATGAGACAACTTGCTTCCAGTGAAAGCCGTGTTATAAATCACTCTGGGTCAGGGAAGGAATTACCCCAGGCAATGCAATGAGACAGGAGTACAACTGAGAACTGAACCTGGGTCCTAACTCAAGAGTCTCCAGCTCTAACCCTCTGAACAATACTGTCTCCCCTGCTACCATTAAAGAAGCGGTGATTCTCTCTGCAAGACTGTGGGTGGTATCTTGGCCAGCTTTCAACATGGGTAATTACATAATTGAGTACAATATCCTTGACTTCCCATTCTATATTATTGCATGATCTGAACCATTAATGAGCTGCTGCTTCTCACCTTGGAGCTAGCTGTATTTTAGAAATGGGCCAAACAAAATTACATGCACACATGCTGTCTATGCATTGGGCGCTTGACACAACCCATTATTACAATCGGAAATAACTTTGAGGCATGAACACAAGAATAAGAACCCGAGCTCCGTGATGCTTATCCCAAAGCTACGCCACTGATTCACTGTGTGGTCTTGAGCGAGTCGCGCTTACTTTTCTCTGCCTCCGGTTTCCCATCTGTAAAATGTGGTTAATAGAGTTGCCTCTATTGCAAAGCAGCTGTAAAAACTGATTGCTTTAAATTTCACTGTGCTTGGAGCACATAATGGTCCATTTGGATGAAAAGCAAAGGCAAGATTCTTTGCTGAACCTCTTCCTCAGTGGCCACACCTGTTACCTGCCTGTGGTATGTAGCCGTTCGGGTTTAACCCCCTTTCCAAACACACGTCGTCCAGCGACACGGGTCAATTTTCCCACAACACCTGGCTACCTAGCAATTACATTTTCATAATTAAAGTGCAAGCACATCTAGCTAAACTAGGACGTGATGGCTAGATGCGTTTGGTACCGCTGTCAGCACTCTGATGAATGCTGACTCCTAAAGCAAACAAACAGGAATAAGTAAACTACCAAGTTTCTAGACCGGTTTGTTCAGAACGACAGATTGACAAACAGAGGCATTTTTTTTTTTTTACAAAGAGCTTTTTATAACTCGCAACCCAAAATAAGCCCTGACCTAGCTGTGGTGCCATGTTAAACAGCAATTACTCTATATAAGGCTCACCAAATGGGAATATTTGTGGGCCAGTGGGATGAAATTATTTTAGGACTTGCACAAACTTTCTCTGGGAGTGGCGAGACTCGCTGTGGGCACTGTGGTATACCTAGGAAACAAGCAAACACAGTTTTTTCCCCCCCTCCTTCTTCCAGGGCATGATTAAATTCACTAACTGACATGAAATGCCTTCACCAACTTTTTGCTCAGAGGAGAGGGGGGAAATGAAGAACGGTTTGCTTACCCCACTATCAAACAGCCCTCACTGTGGCACTGTGCATGTTTTGAGGTCCTGTCCTGATCTGGCTCCTACCCACCAAACCACACCCAAATATATAGGGCAATGTCGGTAAGCAAAAATGCATAGCAAGACCCTTGTCATCCAGCTTCGTCTCCACTTTTTGCATAACACTCGCCGGGCTGCTTTGCTACGTCAGAACAGTTTGATATCTCCGTGGCTCTGCACCAGCTCTGCCGAAAGCACCGTGTTACAAGCAGCTCCATTTTAAAAGCCTTACACCTTCTATGCAGTAGGAACTGCTGCTCTCAGTGGCCCCAGCATTCGTATTTATGCCAGTCCAAATCCCTGGTGCATTCAGGTAAACTCAAGCGTAGTGGTGGTCAAAATGCATCAGGGTAAAATGCATCACTGCAAATTGCAGATTAACCATTTACTGTGTTGACGCTGGGAGTATTCACTGCACCAATAGATCCCTCTTCCAGACATGGTCTTAGCAACGGGACTATCTCAGGCAGTTTCTTTGCTATTTCGAAGGCTGTATCATCCCTGGTCCTCCAGAGAGGCCATTTAGAAGATCTCCTTCCCCCTGCTTGCCCCTTCCCATTAAAATGAATTCCCTCCTTCCCAACTGAAAAGTTTTAAACTCAAGTGACTTTTCTTTCTCCTTCCCTGGCTGAACCAAAGTGGTCCCTGAGAGCCTGTTCCTGCTGCATGCCCACCTGAAACAGCACGCACGCTCCCTCCAAAGCCGTTCCTTTGGCAATCATGATTACCATACACTGCGGCTGCGGGCTGGCATAGAGTCTGAACTTTACACTCAAGATATAAGGCTATATATTGAAATATCTATTAACAAACACAGCATAATCTTTTCAAAAATGCTGAAATGACTTAAGAATTTAAGTCCTGTTTTCAAAAGTGACCTAGGCCCGTAGGGCCAGCTTTTGAAAGATATTTGGGTAGCAAAGATACTGCTGAACACCTATTTGGATTACCAGAAGCATGTGGGCATTGAGGTAACTAGTGGGATTTTCAGAAGTGTCTAAGGGCCCATCTGTATTTTTTGGCACATAAATACCTTTCAAAATCTGGCTCGCTGGAGCTTTAAGTGGCCAAGGCTGTTTTGAAAAGGGCCTAACCTGAGGCTCTTGCCATCTCTGATGTTAGCCATGGCAGGAGCATCATCCAAAGGCCGAATTCAGGTACAGCACAGAAAGAACCGCCTGGGAAAGGGGCAAAATTGCTTTCACTCCAGCCCTGCCTCGTCTCTCTTTGGAAACACACAACCAACCCTCCTTGGACACGGAGTTCATCTGGGGTTAGCAGGGGGTGTGAAAGCCCTTTGTATGAAGATGTTGACACAGCGCCACAGGAATGGCAGTCAGCTCAAGACCAGAGGAAAATTCATGGTAGGCCATATAGGTGCAAATGGCATTTTTGCAGGTTCCAAAATATCCCAAGTCCTTATGTCATGGTATAAAGGAGCAAAAATGGAAGTGGTTTACAGTGGAATACCATTTAAAATTAAAATAGAAGCAGAGGGGATTAAAGCAAATAGCCAGACAGCCGTAACCTGTGTTTATGGCCCAAATACAGTCCCAATTCCTGTTATTTTCAGGGGTTTGTTCCTAGGCTGTAATATTTTCTCTGAGACGAAACTTGACCCTAGCTACACATGACTCATCTAACTACAGTCACTGGACATATGTTACAAGCTTCTGCAGATGCTGGGTCATTGGCAGGATGTCCTGCAGTCTCTGAGCCCAGCACAGTGGGCTGCATCTGAGTTACAGCAGGAAGGGCATGAAAGTGTTACAAAATGCACTTGACACTGAATTTCACGCAATTTAAGAATGCAAAAATAGGTCAATTTCTACAAAAAAAGGGAAAAGCTATTTTTTTCTGACTTTGTTCAGAAATAAGTCCCTTTTCCAGTTGAAATGGACCCATTCCAAGAGAAATTTCACATTAAAGATCTAAACTATGAAAGTCAAAAGAGCTCTGAGATCTACAAAACTACGTTAAGCATCAAGCATTATTAACGGGTCAAATTAATCCTTGGTGGCATTCCATTGCCTTCAGTGATGTAAAACGGATTAATTGTTCACAGGGCTTGTTTTTAATTCTAGATGATTTTCTGCATTCCAGTGATGTAAAATCATTGGTTAAATGATGGAGGAGTCCCACTGTGTATCAAAGAGATTTCCAACAAAGCAGGAGTTTTATTTCATTTAGAAAAGTAGCCCCACCAAAAATCCTTCATGGTCTGTGTGCAGAGATCAAAATGAGACATTGAGCATACCGCTACTTATTCCACGTTAAACATCCCCTCTATATGCAGGGACACAACTAAAGGAGTGGTACAGTGATACAGAGGTTTTGCTTACCCAGCCCTATGCACAAGGACACACAGCGGGGAAAGAGTACCTTCGTTTTGGGCATATTTGGCTTTATGACGTTCTTCAGCATACCGTTCTCTATTCACTGTCCACTTTGCTGCTTCTCATTTTCTTTAAGTGACCTATGGAAGTGCCAATGCTCTACAATCCTATCCTCAAAGGGACCCAGTGGTGCTTTTGAAGTTACTGTGTGACATGCACAAATGAGATAAATTCTAGTTGTATCAAATCAAAGGAGGCTCAGGAAGTAATTAAGGGTCAGACTGAAAGAAATGAGAGAGAGAGGGGTTAACCACAGAGGAATAAGAAGCCTGTGAGACTGGTAACGGGCTATGGAGCTTTGGCGCTCTCATTCCCTGGTTTGAATTGCACTCGTGTTTATGGGGATTAAACTTATTGATGGCTGTTCAGTGAACGGTATGAAGCCTGCACATCTCACCTGTAGAAATGGCTCCTTCTAGGTCTACCAGCAGAGCAGGTGGGAATGGACAGAGAAGCTTGCAAGAGCTGCAAACTTTGTGGGCTTCACAGGCATCCTCAGGTGCTAGGAGAAAGGGGAGTTCAGACTTGACGAAGTGGAATCAGATGGGCCCAGGAACTTTTATGGGCCATAAGGCTTGTAGGGAGGGCTAACCAAAGGAGTCAAAAAGGAAATGCTGGATTCTCCTTGAACCGCGGCCCTAAGGAATGGAGAGCATGCCAATTCCTTACGTACTAGGGCGGCCAGACCTCGCGGCCTTGCGCACTCGAAATGTGCTTCCACTAGAGACTCCCTTCAGTGACTCACAGCAAGGCTGACTAACTTTACAACATCTCAGAGACCCTTTTTTGTGCTTGTTTGGCTCCGCTCTGCTGAGGGGGCACCCAGGAGATGATTTAACGTGGCTAGCCCATGAGGAACTTGCAATAATGTCAACCCCTGACAGGCTGTGCTCACTCCCCCTTGCTTCCAAATGATGAACCTATCTGGCCTCAATCATTAGTATATTATATTCCTATGGAGAGTTAAAAATTTGCCTCTTTCCCCTTAATTTCTCTACCAACAGCAATGCCTGAAGATCTGTCCTTCTAGGTCACTGTTACATGTTCATGGCTGTAGCTCATGCAAACGTGTGCATCAAGTCCTTGAAATCAATGGAGGTTGCAGGTTCTTGGCCCCTCCTAGCTGGTGCTCAGGACCCTCTGTGGTACTACCCCTGATTCTTGGAAATGCTTAAGCCCCTGGTTAATCTTATGCCTGTGAGCTGTCCACTGGGATCAAGTAAACTATGCATATGCTGAACATTTGATATGTGCTTAAATAGCCAATTTGATGCATCTGGGCCTATGAGATACAAACATGAGGATAACCCAGCTGACTTCAATGAATGCAATGGATCCACACATAGGCTTAAAATGTGCCATGTGTTTAATCACCTTGATGAACCAGGGGCTTTCATTCTGAATGGCCTCAGTCTATGTCTTCTCTCACTTCTGCTAGCATAAGTCAGGACTAATTCTACCAACGGCAGTGACATTACAACCAGCATAAAACTGATGGAAATGAGAGGAAATTCAACTCTATTGTAAATAATGAACCTGTGGCTGATCTTTGACCATTAACAATCCATATCTCACCATTCCTCATCTTATCCCCCGTTATGGAAAAGTATGCCACAAAGAGACTGTTGTCATACCGTATATTGACTGGAAAACAAATGTACTTACATTTGTGCCACTGGGTAGCTTTACACCACACCATCTTTTTTCTTCTTTCTTCTCCTTTTGTTCCCTGCACTTGAAGTGTGATGTCTAGCTAAGTGGAGGAAAATGAATACAAATTAACCTCAAGCTTTAGGACAGGTTCGTTCATGAAGATATAATTAGAGCTGAAGTTCTCTTGGTAGCTACCTAAGAAGAGATCTTGTGTGGATGTCAAAGGGTGCAACTCCCGTGAAGTCAAAGACTGTTAATACCAGCTATGGAGCCTGGCCAGAAAACTACTTCTGTAATAGTTCTGCCACTTCCCCTTGTCCCCAACCAAAAATAATCCTCATAACTTCTTAATGGGACATAATTCAAGTGTGTTGCAGCTGCCAAGTCTAGCATAACAAAAAATGATATGTAGGCAACTTTCTTATAGCATCTGTATACGTTCAAAACACTTGTGCAAACTTTAAGTTAATTTACCTCTACATTACCCCTCAGTGCAGCTCAGTGCTATTAGCACTGATTTAATAAGTAAGTAAATTGAGACATAGGCCAGCAAATGAGCAGAAGAAGCAGGATTCGAACTCAGAAGCTTCATAGCTCACAACTCCTGATCAGGTTGGCTTTCTTTTAAATCAAAAAAATCTTTCTTAATCTCTTTGAGGAACTGACATTATACTCACATCGAAGTCAAAGGAACGAAATGGGCCTTGGAGCTGATCCCAAAACCATCATGCATATCATAAGAATTCTACATATATGTTATCGTTAATATGATGCCTCGGGTTCGGGGCCTGCTTTAATTGCATGCTGTTGTGAGTGATATTCCCCTTATTTACCTCCGGAAAATTTTCCTTTCACCCTCACTTTCTCACTCTTATTTATCTTAGCACATTTAAAACATAGCGCCCGAAAGGCCCTGCAAATGTTAATGTTATTTGTTACACCCAAATGCATGTAAAGGTACAGCTCATTGAATAAAGTATAACCTGCAGTGAACACAAACACTTCCTTAGAAGGATAATTATCCCATGCCTTTTGGAAGATAAGGGCCCAAATGTCAAAATAAATTTTCCTCAGGTCCCAAAACTCTACCCGTACTTTTCCACGTACAAAATCCCCAGGGTGCCAATGCAAGCACCGTCTGCGTGCTTCACTTCAAGAATCTGAAATTCATTACATGCAATACAATCCTTTGCTCCGGTGAAACCAAACCCAGAAGGGATCTGAGAAGGATCAACACACTTCCTCAAGTTCAGAACCATTCAAAACCCCAAGCTTGGCCTCAGACTCTGGTTTTGCACTTGGCTTTTGCACTTTGATTTTCTAGTGGTTAAGGCACGGGTTTGCCTCAAGGAGATTTGTGGTTCGGATTGTGGTCAAGGAGATCTGGATTCAATTCCTGGCTCTGCAACTGATGTCCTGAGTGGCCATGGGCAAGTTACTTAGAGCCAGAATTTTAAAGGTATTTCAATGCCAAAAGTTGCACATGGTGTCTTAGCGGGAGTTTCAGAAGTGCCTGGATGCCTTAATCCAACAGAAAGCAAGGCCTCTTACAGGAATAATGGGCCTGATTTTGATTCCTGGTTTAAAGGTATATAAATCGGTAGGAACCCAATTGAAGCTGATAAATTTACACTGCTAAAAGTGAAATTTCAAGCCAATCCAATGGGTTTATTTTTTTATGCTTATATCATTTTGACAGCAGCCTCACTGAAACTATAATTGAGTTATAGTGTGGACAGACCCAGTGAAGTTCCATTAGAACTACCCAAAATTTGTGCACGTGCATTTTCTACACGAGGTCACTTGGATGGACACACACAGCCAGCTGATTGGTTCAGGATTTGTAAAAAAAATCCTAACTTGATCCTGGATACCTAGTCTTATCTAACAATCTCAAAGCATGTTTCAAGTTTCAAATATCAACCAATTCCCACAATCCCACAGGAAGTGGGAAAATACTGTTATTCCCTCTTAACTACTACTAGGTAAACATGAATCACGGAGAAGCTAGTAGATGACTTGCCCTGAATCATTTAATAATTAATGATGGAAACGTGAATAGAGCCCAGAAGTCCCAACTTTATGGGTAATATCTCCACTGCAATGTATCTGATGTTCTCTGTGAAGAAATAAAAGGAAATTAAGGCTTTCTTTCAACTACTTTCTTCTCCACCCACTCACTCATGCACTTGTGTGCATACACGCACACTCCCCAGTGCTTTATCTAAAAATCTATTTCAATCTCATAGGGTCAGATGTATAGCAGATATAAATTGGCTCTATTGACTTCAATGGAGCCAGACCAATTTATGTCAACTGAAGATCTCACCCGGAGAATGGCAACCCATGTGAAGCGGTGGCACAATAGTTACCCGTTGTATTTACATTACCATATGCTTAGTTCTGGCATGTCATTTTTACCCAAAGAGATGCGAATTCAGGATGGAGACACATTTGGATACCCTCAGCTGGGAATCATGTTCTCTCAACATGCATAGATGATGCACATACTGTCTCTACTCACGCTTATCCTTTCAGATGGCATGATGCCTACATGCAAACTGATTAGTACTTGCCCTGGGCTATCAAGGCAAGGCAATGGTATGTTTAGATCAGTAAACTGCATAGCAATATAAATGTCATGTATTCTGCAAGAAGTCTTGGCAGTATTTATATCTTGGGCCTGATTGCACATACGTGCCAAAAAAGAAACTTGAAGACTCTCAGAAGAAAGGATGGCATGGGATTCACCAGCTCTTCTTACTGCCAAAACATGCTGTATAGCAGTGGGTACCTTGTTAATCCCCGAAGACTATCTAGTGGGAGTCAGATTATATGTAACGTGAATACTACTATATAGCCTTTTTCTGCAGCCAGGCTCCAACGCTGAAAATGAACCTCAAACAGTGAGTCTGGCACAGTTCAAGACATGAGTTGTACATTTGCCCAGAAAAGATGGCAACCAGCCCAAAACAGAATAGCTTTGGGTGGTCAGCAAAGGGCTGTGCGGTATCCTTTCAGATGGGACAAACTGAAGCAATACCTAACAAACATTATGGTTAATGGGCTAAGGCCTCTAAGATAAAGCTGTGGCAAAGCAGTAACATTTGAAGTTACCTGCCCTTATCGTCATCATCGGCTATCCCTTGATACGAGGATGATGTCTGCAAGAGGGGAGTGGGATTACCATTTAATACTTCAGAAGATGGAACAAGGAGAATAATGTAAGATCCAGGATGTAGAACAGGGGGAACACTATGAGATAAAGAAAGGAAGTAAGAGTCTACGGAGCAGCAGAAACCGTAATGGGATAATACAGCAAAGCACATTGTTAAAACATACAGGTCATCGAGTCCAGAAGATGCTCAGTTGCAAACAGGTCAGTAAACAGTATTCTGTATCAAAATCAAGGAATGTTCACAAGGTCTCACATTTATTTTCCAATGTCTGTAGGTTGTTCATATCTGAGAAGTCAATGCAGAGCCATTATTACCAAATTACTGCACCCTTCTCTTTTATCATCCGTCAAATTTTCCAAAAGCCAGACATCTCTCAATCTATCATGTCATAGTAGGTCCCAACGTCAAGATACAAGTAACTTTTCTTGACTTCAGTGGGAGTCTAATTCCACATCTGTGCTTCTACCCTTTCTCCATCATTCTGCCAAAAACATCCAGTGGTGAACAGGTGTGAGGTCCATTGGAAGCTTTTTCAGAGAAATATAATCTTTGCTGCGAATCCCGACAGAACCTCTAAGCCCTTCACCAGAAAGTCAGTATTAACAGTAACTGAGAGATGCATTATTGACCTATTAATTAGGTGGTCTGTGGCCAAATTCTCTGTGATTTGGCGAATTCCTATCAAGCGTGGAGAAACGTGTTTGTTCCCTACTACATTTCTTCCACCAAACATCAGAGCTGTCTAAATAACTTGCAGTTTGGGGAGCAAAATGCTCCATCTCTGCTATGCTCTTTGCAGCGCTTCTCTTTCCACACGTCAATTGAGCAGTGGCATTTTGGTGTGATTTCTTTTCCAAAATTATTTCCCCTCATTGTTTCTATATCCCTTTTTAATTCCTTGAACAATCTGTTGATTAGACCCTTAAAATATAGAGTTAGTCTTAGTGTCAATCCTATTTCTATTAAAGGTTTCAGGAAAACTTTTACTAGCCCCAAAGATGAACCAGAACATAAGAACAGCCATCCTGGGTCAGACCAAATGTTCATCACCCGGTCAGCAACAAAGTTAAACAGTGCTTCTAATTTTAGTTACACGGGTGCAAAGCATAATCTGAATTTACAAAATTAAAATTCATCCCTCACCTTCCTGAGGTTCCTCAAAAAGTCATTTGTGCCATTTATTATCCCTCAGCAATTCATATCTACAATAAGTTATGCTAACAACCTCATCTCTGAAAACAGAAATATGTCTGAAATGCACTTGGTTGATTAGAATTATCCAACAGCCCCTACATTTTGATTGCCTAACTAGATCTGGAGTTTGTATTAAAGTTTAAGGCATGGAAATATTTAAAAATTATGAAATATGCTTGGGGAAAAAAACAACAACAACACTTAAATATATCCACCCAGATTTCAGTCTAAGCTACTGAAGCATCTGAATTCCAAGGGGCAATTATCTTTTGGCATGCATGGCTCCTAGGGTTGATTTTTATGTTTAACCAAAAGATGGTATAATGCTTAATAAATGAGCCTTAATTAAAGTGCTAGGAGAAAAAGCCTGTCATAATTGAATAATGAGATTAATGCATGCATGCTGTGCATTTGTTCAAAAAGCCTTGTCCTCTGACTGTACAAACCAAGAGTGGCCTTCTGTAAAATGTACCACTCACACAAATCTTTAGAGAGGGGCTGATTCTTTTGTGACGACTTGCTAAAGCCCAGGTCCTGATGCTCACAGTAAGCAATATAAAGTCCTGTTGAAGTCAATGGTGCATACCATGGGTGAGGCTCTTGGTATCCGGCTGCATTGTGTTCCTAGGGCATTCAAGGAGGGATGTTCCTAAGCCCAGCTTATGCATCCACCCCTGTTCACACCAACCCATCAAATTGGGAAGTGTGGTGATGCAGCATTTAGGGGGTACGCCCTGGACATGTGTCAAGTACATCAGCTGATAGAGGAAATGCCCTCAGAAAGACTTCACTGCTGCACTTCCTGGTGGGTCGTGTGCGAACTGGAACAAGGGTGTGCACTGAGCTGGACACATGAAGCAGACATACCCCCACAGTCTCATTCAAACACAGTGTGATGTAAAAGGACACAGATTCCTCTCTGAGGTGGGGTTTTTTGGTTTGATCAAAAACTATCCTGTTTATATGCATTATATGTGGCCCTTTTTTTACTGCTCACTACCGTATCCTGGACTTGTGCATGGAGAGAGCATTTTTGGTTGCTTTATTTTTCCTCCTCTCTGGTTGTCTGTTCTGCGCCAAAAGTCATTGATCCATCTGCTTTTCAATGCATCATATACAGCTGTGATAATTGAAATGGTCAATACTGTAGGCTGTGTTTGCAGGGCTTTATTTTTTTTAACACAATAAACCTCTGCAGCTCAGGTTGGAGAAAAGTAATGGGGAACAGATTGAGGAGTCAGGACAAAGGCACCCGTTGGCTTCAACAGGCTTTGGATCAGGCCCTGGGAGAGCCTGAAGGAGGAATATGAAGAGGATTGACTATTGCCTTCCAATGAATATGCAAAGTTCATCTCTCACATACAATGGAAACAGTTTCATACTGATTTACATCACGGTCCATGGATAATCAGCCCACTATTCACTTCACCAGCCTTGAGGAAGTGCAATCAAGAAAGCATTACAGAAAAACCCTGCCCTGCAGGGCTAGAGTTGTTTTAATAATGTTTATGCTTTGCACATAATGTGTTTAGGCCTGGAAGTTGCTTTTTGGGGTTTCCCACTGCTCCCCATGTCATTTCCAGGCTGAGTCCTCGACTGGTGTAAATTAATAAAGGTCCATTGATTTCAATGGGCTGCACTCATCTTTACCAGAGCTCCAGGTCCTCCCTAAAACCACATCCAACTTCATTTAAAATGCAAATCAGGGCTCAACTTACTCCAGAATCACTGATCTGAAAACAAAGTGCACATTTCACAATTTAACAGGTTTGGATGGAAAATGAAAAGCCTTCTCCGGTCAACTGCTGGCATCTTGTCACACTTTTCTTGAAAATAATCCAAGGCCAGGCCAAGGAAATAATGAAATTAAAAGAAAATGACTGAAGACTTCCCAACTTCTCAAGCATCTGGCATGCTTGCGGTTTTTATTGAGCCTTGCATAATGTGTCGTCAATACTAATTCTTTTATATCCATCATTCTTAGTCACCCAGATCTATAACAGGAAATGTGCCCCAGACAGGGACCAATGTATAGAGCAATTGTAAAAAGTAGAGATGTACCAAAACCCATACCACAACGTGTCCAAATACATACAAGCTCAGATCCCTTCACAAGTAGTAATCTGCTATGTCTAGTTTTGTTCCCTGTGATTTGGCATTGAATTTACCCCTCCGTTGTACACATCTTGTCCTAAATATCCAAGTTTTCTAATATTTTAAAGGCTGGCCCAACACCTTGCCCTGATTCTGCTTGAGTGATGGGCAGTTTGATACCATGCAGAAATTTTGATTTAAACCCCAGAGTGATGGTTGGAAAAATTGGATGGACCAGGTTGTGCCTGGTTGGAAAAAAATCCTTTTTTAAAAAAAGGTTTCATGGTTGTCAAAATGTTCAGACCAGCTCTAGTGCAAACCCATGAGAACTGGAATAACTTTCCAAACACACTTGAACTAGTACCACTGGGTTTAGCCCAGCTCCTCGTTGTAAACCCCGAAAGACAACTTGCTGGCAGGCAATGGAATAGGAGAAAAGATCAAGTGCTAGACTGAGAATCAGGACTTCTCATTCCTATTCTCTGTGGTCTTCCACAAGCTACTTACACTAACATTTTTACAACTGGGTATCTCAGTTTTCTAGTGCCCAGTTTGAGGGGAATCCAGTCTGACTTTCAGAGAATCAAAGCACCCGCAGATCCCACTGACTTCAGCTAAATCTAAGCGCTTCTGAACATCAGACCAAAGATGGAGAAGCTAAAATTGAGAGGCTGCTTTTGATGTGTTTGGACTTGCCCCCTCTCAATCTTAATCTCTTTATCTGTAAAAGCAAAATTGATATTTGCTGCTCTTTACAAAGCACACTGAGATCCCTGGATGCAATGTACTATAGAAAGGCTTAGTGTCATTTACAGCTAGCTATAAACCAGGCAAAGAAAATCATGACAATTTTCACTAGAACATTAGTCCTTTTGAGGGTCAAAATTGCAATTCTGAAAGAAAGTCACTGAAGTTGCAGTCCTGACATTTCTTTCCTTTTTATAATTTTAACGGGGATCAAGAGTACCATCCCACCTCCTCCCTTGTCTGGAAGAGCACAGACCCTATCACTTGAGCTATGATCAGTATGGAGCCTACACTACGTAGCTGAGCAATTTTGATCTTGTCCAGCAGAAGGCAATAGCACACTTGGACACAGACTGATTCAACGGGACAACGTTATCTTTTCTGATGCCACAATGATTTTCATCAACTTGTGATACAAAGGGAAGAAAACCTTGAAGAGAATGAGGCTTTGGTCATTGACAGGGGTCTTCCTTGAGAGCAGTATGAAAACCACAGCAGCAAAAGTCAAACTTGGGTGGGGGTTTGGCAGCAGGTACATGCATATAATCAAGGATGGGAAAACAAATGAGCATCTATTTGAGACCAGATAGCTTCACAGGGCCTAAGCCTCCACTCAGTTGTATCCACTAACCTTCCTCCAGAAAACAATAAATATGCATATTAGTCATGTTCTCACCTTCCCACTCTCCCTTTGATGCACAGATTTGGGGAAGAAGCACTGAAAGAAACCATATTTTCTATTTGGCTATTTATTCCTCCTAGTTAAAGCAACCGCGGTTTGGTGCACATTGGGCACGTCTATGCTAAATGCCCATTGGATTAATTCTACTGCACATTAGCACAGCTGGCAAAACCTGTGCTAATACGCTAATGTGTAGTAGATTAATCCAGTAGACATTGTCACACAAAAAGCATTTATCTGTGCTAATGCGCAGTAGCACTGATTACGGTGCATTTAGTACCTGTTATTACAGGTACTAAACTTAATGCACCATAATTATGGCACATCAATAAACATGTAGATGCACCCACTAAAAACAAAACTAAATGAAACTAAAACCCCTTGAGTTCTTGTTCACTACAAATTAACTGTTGGTGCATTAAGCAGATCAGTGAAAATGAAAATCCAAAAATAAGTAACCATCCTGCTGTTGCTATGACAACCAGAAATTTTTACCTGGACAAAGATTTTGTGTTTCACAGATGCAGGGTCAATTTCCTGTTCTTTTTTTTTTTTTTAAGTTCTGATGCATCTTACACACACGCTATTCCCACTCCACCTATAATAAAAGAGATTATTTTTCGTTGAGGACTAGTAAAGACAGAGGATTAGACATGGGAGCTACTTTCCAGTCCCGATGGGATGGGCTGTGCACAAATACAAAATATTACACACTAAGGAAATACTGCAATACTAGTTCCAACTATAGTTTCAGGCCATACCTGCCTGTTTGAAGAAGAAAGTACAACAGAATTACTCTGCTCACGGGAACTGGGGGGGCTTGATGCTGATCATAAAATGAGCATAGCAAAATAGGCACTAAAGGCCTGGATCTCCTCTATTTAGCACCATTCACATGAACAAAATGTGGGCACGAATCATTAACAAAGCACCACGGTACCACTATTACCCCTGCTCTCCACTCCTCACTCAGTATAAACTGCCATAGCCCCATTAACATTGATGAAGCTGAGCTGGTTTACACCAGCTGAAAGCCTGCCCCACTTTGTTCAAGTCTCCACAATGAAAAAAAGCTCTGAAGCACTAGATAATCAAGCCCACCGGTTTTGGTGGAATTAACTCCCAGTGGGTGTATCAGCCCAGCAGTCTCATCCTCAGGAAGGACAGGCCAGATAACTTCTCCATTTGCTATCTAAGCACAGGACTGGCCAAGGGAGGACAGAGGCTCCCCCTGTCTAACCCTAGATCATATGGCAATTGATTGCATAGCTCTAACAAAATCCTCGACTTACATATACCTCATCTCACCTGCTGTAAATGGCTTGGATCATACCTGCCTGCTTCTCTGAGGTTGTTACAAAGATTAAATAATCACAGAACCATAGGACAGTAGCTTTGGAAGGACTAGGAGGTCACCTAGTTCAATCATGGGCAGACGTAAGAAGGGCATAGGAAGGGGGGACCTGCCCCCAGCCCCCACTGTCCCCAGCAGATATGGGGGTAGGGGAAGCACCAGGGCTGCTTGTGCCCCATTCCAGCCAAGGCTTCTGCAGGCAGCAGCATGGGATGCTGGGCTTGCAGTGAAACAGGTCCCTCCCTTCCTCATCCAATGCTGCTTGGAAGCCCCTGGTATCTCCCACCAGCCCCAGACTCCAGTCATGCCTGGACCTTGCTAGTCATCCAAGCATCCGGGTTGTGGGGAACTGGAGCTGCCAGCAGGCAAGCTACCCTGTAGAAGAGAGCTGTGACTGCATCAGGGCACCCCCCGGTCCAGGCAGGTTGGTCCCTGATTAAACCATCCCAGTCAAGTGTCTTTCCAACCTGCTCTCAAAACTTTCAGGGATGGATATTCACAACCTCGAGATGGAGATTCACAACCTCTCTAGTTGGCCTGGGTCAGATAAGGGCCGGACACAAAACTATTTTCTACTCCAGATAATTTGTTTTACGATTAAAAAAAAATAATAATCCCAACCTAAAAACGGATAGTATGCCAGACTCTCCAAAGCTTTTGCAAACTATTTCAGCTTGGGTCCAACAAATCAGTTTGCTTTGATCATTTCCAAACTGTTCCTTCAGATTTTTTAAATTTTATTTTTACCTTTTTTCACTCGAATTTCCTTAGAGTGAATGAAAGAGATACATTTGGAACAGGAAACATTTGCATTTTGAAAACATCAAAACAAAGGGGTTGGGGTTTTTTTTGACAATTTTAACACTTTCTCACCATTTTTGAGAGAGGAAAAGTTTAGCCCAATCCAATCTTTGCCCCTGAGGGTCACGGGCTTTGATGAATTGGCATTTTCTAATGAAAAGTGATTGGTCTGAAAACCTCCTGATCACTTGAGGCCAGACTGTCAGCCGGTGTAAACAATTCAATGGCACAACCTGATACCCACCGAGGTTCAGGCTCAAGGGGTAAAAGCATGAACCGCTCAGTTATGTGATCCTACATGATATCTGGCAACGTGAAACATTTGTAACAGGCAAACCCCTCCACAAATCGCTCGCTAATGTACGCTGGTTTCCCACAAATCTCAATCGATATCAAATGACTGAAATGTGCACGCACACACACGCACACACTCGCGCACACTGATTGTGAAAGTGCTCCAAACAAACGTGGTCATTTGTATCCTTATTTTTCTTAAAAGCCAAGCAGACCGTTCAAGCAGCAGTCGGTGAAAGCAGGCATTCAATTCTACTCAGAGACTTGTTTTCCTCTAAAGGGGCCTCTCATCAGACTCAGTGACAACTCTTAGCTGCCTGAGAAAAAGCACTGGAATAAAAAAAAAAAAAAGGAACCTATTTTTCAGAGCAAAGTAATCTGTATTCCATTGCCATGGCACCAGACATCCGTCTCTTCCTTTCATTGACCAGACGAGGTCCTCCTCAGCTCCTTGCTGCATTACTCCGTGTGTGTGTGTGAGTGTGTGCGAGTGTGTGTGGGTGCACACGTGCGCGTGCGTGTGCATATGCCTGAATTTATTTCCTTGGTAAGAAAAGTAGTCATTAAAGTATTAGTTTAGGTTGATTGATTCTTCAGGAACAGAAGAGGGGTGTGGGGGGGGGGGGGGGGGTACG
>NW_005841952.1:1716342-1772316 GCF_000455745.1 Alligator sinensis
ATGATCTCAAAACAGAGGCCTTTGACATGATACAATATTGGAATAATAACAGGAAGATACAGTCTGCCACTTTGAAATCCAAACAGTACAGTTTATAACCTCATGTCGAATCCCATGTATAGAGAAGGTTAATGATAAAATCGGAGGAGAGTGCACTCCTTCAGTTTTTAAATGCGGTCCTTAGCCGAAGGAAACTAGCAGGTCCTTTGTCTTCGGCAGAGCTACGCTGATTTATTGCAGCCGAGAACCCAGCTCCATATCGCAACGTGATATGAAAAGAAAAATAGCATTAAAAAAAAGCCTGAAAAGGAGCCAGTTTAAAAAGAACAGAAAGTCAATCGAAGCACCTAAACAAAGGTGATGCTGGTGAGGTGAAAGGAAGGCAAGAAACACATACCTGGAATGCAGTCTACATTAATAAATATCCAAGTGCGGGAAAAGGCAGCTGAGGCTGGCAAGTACCTTCATCCCCTACTTTGGAGGTGGGAGAGGACTTTGGGCAAAGTTCTTTTGCTGCACTGAGCTGCGGCTAGGCAGCGCTGGTTGTGGCTCACTGGGTCTGGAGCCAGCTCCATGGTAGTGCTGTTGTAGGGGAGCCTGGATGGTCATGGCAGGGGCAACGAAGGAGCTGGCCATGCCAGGCAATTCCATGCTAAGGAGATCCAACCAATTTCCAACCCCTTTGAGTGACCAGGGTGGAGCAAAGGTGAGGCAGTGCATCCCCAAAGCTGTTCCTTTGTCTGAACAGTATTTTTAAAAGACACCCCTTGTTTCATTTTTAGAGCTGCAGGCACTGGGAGCTGCACCTCTCGGGAGATACTTAGCACCCTTTGAGGAACATTCATTTAGCCGAACTGCTTTCTCGGCTTTCTCTTTGGGTGGATGAGAGTGTCGCCATGCTGCCTAATTCTTGCAGGAAAATATGTCATTTGCTTTTCCTTTTGCATGCGGCAGGCTGGCACTTTGGCTGGGATTTATGTGGATCTTTATTAATGAATAATTCTAAGTAACCACCTTGCTCTGCTTCCCTCCACCACCAGCCCTGACAAGACAGATGGCTTGGAATTGCCGAGTGCCACGGTTCACCTTTTTCATTTCATAAAAATCAATTTTCTGTGGCATCCGCAGGCAGGTGCAGGAGGAAGCGGCTGCGAGTGAATGTATAAGCAATGCGCACACAGACTCCTCCGCCTTGCTGTGGATGGAGCGCGCACATACACACACCCATGCACACACTCACACACGCATACATATATAATAGGTTCCCTGTGACTCCTGCAGTCTGATCAATTTTGCATTCAGTTCAGACCCAGAGTGAATTTATTGTTCTTTGGAAACTTTCTAGCAGGAAGAAAGATGGATCCGTTATGACAAAGCTCAGGGTTTCAATCAGAAAGCTCACCTGTATATTCCGATTGTTTTCTCTTTTGCAGCCCTCCCCCCGCAGTGGCACAGACTCCTTCTTTGAGTGAAGAGGGGAGTTGATTCAATGCCAACCTGTTCAATAGTTGGCAGGTTGCCTTATTGTTATTAGTGCAACAGCAGTCCCTCGCAGCCCCAGCCGAGCTCGATGCCCCGTGGCGCTAGGCACTGCACAAACATGTAGAGCAAGAGACAGCCCATGCTCCACAGAGCTTGCAGTCTAAATAGTCCAGGCAGACAAAGGATGAGAAGGGAACGAGATAGACGGTGCCTTCTCGGAGGGCAAAGAGAGTGCCAGGACCAGTCACAGACCCAGATCTCCTGGGTCCCAGCCAGTTAGCTCACCCAGGCTGTGACTTAATTCTGCCCAAAGACCTGTTGGGTGTCTGTATGCATATGACAAATCACCACCCAGAGCTCTGGGTACCTTGACATTTAAATCTCCAGGTAAATGCATTTAAAGGTCTTCTCCCATATCGATAAAAAAGACACCTCCCCCCAACGGACACAGTAAGAAAGGCTCAGGTTTTGCCATGTGGCCATTGGCAAAGGTAAGATGGTCCATGGAAGGGTCCATAGAAGCCCCTGGGCTCTGGGAAGTGCAGGATGCACTCTGCCCAGGGCGGGTCATGGTTTGGGGTAAGATCCGTGGCTCTTTTCTGCAGATACTGCTGGTTTCTGCCTCCAATATTTTAATTTCATTCCCAATCTGCAGCCAATGTTTAGCGTAGCTTGAAGGATGATGGGAAGTGCGGAGGGGAAGTGCTATTTCCTTAAGCCAGGCAGAATGTGGATGACTGGATGTTTCCCTTTGCTTCCCACAGAACATGGGCCGCAGCCTACCTCAGCCCTGCTCTCCTGTAATGTCAAAAAATTAGTGTCCTGCCTCTGATAAAATGCCAGGTGGAGGTCATCAAGCCCAGGGAAGGCGATGGGGCTATAGTGCCGATGTCAGACACTTAGCAGTGGGCGTCAAGGTCCGTTACCTTCAAGACGAGGCATCTGGATTGAGGTACAAGCTTGGCACCTGGCAGCTATCTCTGTTACGAGCCTGATTTGGCTCTCATGCACCAGTTCCACAAAGCCCATGAACTTCAGTGGAGTTATTCCTGGTTCGCACCGCTGGCCATAGTGCATTCTCCACCTGGATGGGTGCACCGGGGCTAATTCTCAGCTGCCTTGCACACCCTCTTTGTGTTCATCTGTACAGAGTCCGTTTCAAATTCACCCAATTCAAAATGGCAGCATTTCACAGCTGTTTTGCACAGCTGTATATGACGACGGGAGATGCTGCAAAGCAGCAAGCCGGGCCCCCTACTGTCTGTGTTACAAGAAATAAGGATAGAATAACAACAAAAATAGCCAACTTGCAGGAAGCTGCAAGCACAGTTGAAAAGACTAGGTCTAATTCTGCTTGCTTACATCACGGTAACTTAAGAGTGACTCCACTGAACACAATGGAGTTATACAGTTGGCATAAAGCAAGATTCGATTCAGGTGCATTGCCTTTGCAGCCTCCTTTTCCACACTCCTATTGTTGGTGACATTTTACGGGCAGCCAAGCCCACATGCACCCAGCAGAGGGAGCTCATATACAGTAATGACAGCCACATAAGTCACCGCTGGAATCAGTTTTCCTTTTAATAGTTTTTTTTTTTAATTTAATTTTGCACCCTCCCCTTCCAATTCCCAGTGGCAAAGCAAAAAGAAATCTCTCTTGTAAGACTCCCTGTCACACGAACAAAGATTCAGTCAGTCGAGCAAGGTGATAACATAGTAATTTATTGTGGTTTAAGTAAGTAGGGTATGATTTTAAATGAAATGCAACATTCTCTTGCTGGACCAAAGTGATAATGGGTCAGAAAAGGAACATGAAAACTGGAAAGAAATAAGCCTTTGACTAGAGTGTGGGTTTGATTCAGGTTTCACTTGCACAGGTGCAAATTGGGAGTTACTGCCTTGAAGCCAACAAAGTTAAGGTGCTTTTAATTGCAGAAGAATCAGACCAGAACCTATTGATTTTTCATTTTTGCAGCGACTGGGTTTTTTTCTTTAAGAGAACAAAAGATACAGAAGGCGCGGGGCACAGATCTTTGCAGCAGCAGGGTGCACCTCAAGTGATCACCAATCCAGATCCGTCTAACCTCTGGGGAAATTTGGATTGTGATCCAAAATGACTCCATCTGTACAGATGGGGTAGAAGTGAAGATGAAGCCATAGCTCTCCAAGCCCCAGGAAGCTTTCTGTAGCCAAGAAGACTGCAATTCATCCCTTAGTAGAGTGCCCACATGAGCCCAGAGCTCCCACTGAAATCATTCATGCAGGGGTGAATCTCAGCAGAGCCTCATGCTTGGCTCCCCTTGGTTTAACACTGCCAGAACTTAACTAACTTCAGCAAAGTGGATCCTGAGGGCCCACTGGCAAAAGGAAGAGGAGGATCAGGCTCACGGGGGAGGAGAAGCAGACACAGAAGAGGCCTGTGTGCTTGGGAAGGTGCAGAAATCCAAAGGGACCTAAGGGAGCTTGGCTCGGTGGGTTCCTTTGCAAATCCCTCCCTTGTGTCTCCTGTATGCTTCCCTCTAATACATGAAAAACTCCTGTGAAGCCCAGAGGGCCAGGCTCTGCAGAGCTGCCCTGGAATCAGGAATGGATTTGTGTCATTTTATATCAAACAAGGATCTGGCTCTTTTTTAAACATACATTTTCACTTGGCTGGTTTCAAGGCAGAACTAAAGGTAATTTCAGGACTACCCTGGCCAGACCCCCTGGGAAAAAAACCAGACTCCTTATGGTTTATGCAACAGCGATATAGACTGGAGGGGGTGGAAACAGTCTGACCTAAGGGGCGTACAGGACCAAGCCTAGCTAGGACACACAGTACAACCTTAGAGCAATTGGATGAGCAATCTTTGTCAAGAACAAAAGACATCTGCTGAGTAAAACAGGAATTGACTCAGAGCAAGGACAAAGCCAGACGGTGTCACGTGATGCACCAGTCTGTTCCAACAGGATGCCAGGGTCAACGGCAACTAATGCATCCAATAAGTCAAGAGGAATCAATAATGCTAAATAGCCAGCGTCTCCTATATGAAGCAAATCAGTGCAAATGCAGTTAAAATGGTCTCTGTGCTCCACACGCTGCAGCCGAAAATCTGATTGAAGTTTGTCATGTGACACGTTGACATTGGCACTCGGAGGTTCCCACAGCTGCAGCAAAATGACTTTTCAAGCTCGCCACACACACCAGGCAGGTTTGAATATCGGGGTTTGTTATCCATGTTTCAGAGGGGATCAGAAACTGAGGTCCTATGTGGTTTAAATATCCCGTGGCATGGTCTCCACATGGAGGGATGCTAAAAAGCAAACCCCATTTCTAACTCCGGCTGCCTAAAAGTCACTTCCCCATGCACACATATACAGAATACTTATATGTGTGCGTGCATACCACCATTTGAATATGACAGAAAAGGAGCCAGTTTAAAAAGAACAGAAAGTCAATCGAAGCACCTAAACAAAGGTGATGCTGGTGAGGTGAAAGGAAGGCAAGAAACACATACCTGGAATGCAGTCTCCATTAATAAATATCCAAGTGCGGGAAAAGGCAGCTGAGGCTGGCAAGTACCTTCATCCCCTACTTTGGAGGTGGGAGAGGACTTTGGGCAAAGTTCTTTTGCTGCACTGAGCTGCGGCTAGGCAGCGCTGGTTGTGGCTCACTGGGTCTGGAGCCAGCTCCATGGTAGTGCTGTTGTAGGGGAGCCTGGATGGTCATGGCAGGGGCAACGAAGGAGCTGGCCATGCCAGGCAATTCCATGCTAAGGAGATCCAACCAATTTCCAACCCCTTTGAGTGACCAGGGTGGAGCAAAGGTGAGGCAGTGCATCCCCAAAGCTGTTCCTTTGTCTGAACAGTATTTTTAAAAGACACCCCTTGTTTCATTTTTAGAGCTGCAGGCACTGGGAGCTGCACCTCTCGGGAGATACTTAGCACCCTTTGAGGAACATTCATTTAGCCGAACTGCTTTCTCGGCTTTCTCTTTGGGTGGATGAGAGTGTCGCCATGCTGCCTAATTCTTGCAGGAAAATATGTCATTTGCTTTTCCTTTTGCATGCGGCAGGCTGGCACTTTGGCTGGGGTTTATGTGGATCTTTATTAATGAATAATTCTAAGTAACCACCTTGCTCTGCTTCCCTCCACCACCAGCCCTGACAAGACAGATGGCTTGGAATTGCCGAGTGCCACGGTTCACCTTTTTCATTTCATAAAAATCAATTTTCTGTGGCATCCGCAGTTTATGTGGAGCATTATTAATGAATAATTCTAAGTAACCACCTTGCTCTGCTTCCCTCCACCACCAGCCCTGACAAGACAGATGGCTTGGAATTGCCGAGTGCCACGGTTCACCTTTTTCATTTCATAAAAATCAATTTTCTGTGGCATCCGCAGGCAGGTGCAGGAGGAAGCGGCTGCGAGTGAATGTATAAGCAATGCGCACACAGACTCCTCCGCCTTGCTGTGGATGGAGCGCGCACATACACACACCCATGCACACACTCACACACGCATACATATATAATAGGTTCCCTGTGACTCCTGCAGTCTGATCAATTTTGCATTCAGTTCAGACCCAGAGTGAATTTATTGTTCTTTGGAAACTTTCTAGCAGGAAGAAAGATGGATCCGTTATGACAAAGCTCAGGGTTTCAATCAGAAAGCTCACCTGTATATTCCGATTGTTTTCTCTTTTGCAGCCCTCCCCCCGCAGTGGCACAGACTCCTTCTTTGAGTGAAGAGGGGAGTTGATTCAATGCCAACCTGTTCAATAGTTGGCAGGTTGCCTTATTGTTATTAGTGCAACAGCAGTCCCTCGCAGCCCCAGCCGAGCTCGATGCCCCGTGGCGCTAGGCACTGCACAAACATGTAGAGCAAGAGACAGCCCATGCTCCACAGAGCTTGCAGTCTAAATAGTCCAGGCAGACAAAGGATGAGAAGGGAACGAGATAGACGGTGCCTTCTCGGAGGGCAAAGAGAGTGCCAGGACCAGTCACAGACCCAGATCTCCTGGGTCCCAGCCAGTTAGCTCACCCAGGCTGTGACTTAATTCTGCCCAAAGACCTGTTGGGTGTCTGTATGCATATGACAAATCACCACCCAGAGCTCTGGGTACCTTGACATTTAAATCTCCAGGTAAATGCATTTAAAGGTCTTCTCCCATATCGATAAAAAAGACACCTCCCCCCAACGGACACAGTAAGAAAGGCTCAGGTTTTGCCATGTGGCCATTGGCAAAGGTAAGATGGTCCATGGAAGGGTCCATAGAAGCCCCTGGGCTCTGGGAAGTGCAGGATGCACTCTGCCCAGGGCGGGTCATGGTTTGGGGTAAGATCCGTGGCTCTTTTCTGCAGATACTGCTGGTTTCTGCCTCCAATATTTTAATTTCATTCCCAATCTGCAGCCAATGTTTAGCGTAGCTTGAAGGATGATGGGAAGTGCGGAGGGGAAGTGCTATTTCCTTAAGCCAGGCAGAATGTGGATGACTGGATGTTTCCCTTTGCTTCCCACAGAACATGGGCCGCAGCCTACCTCAGCCCTGCTCTCCTGTAATGTCAAAAAATTAGTGTCCTGCCTCTGATAAAATGCCAGGTGGAGGTCATCAAGCCCAGGGAAGGCGATGGGGCTATAGTGCCGATGTCAGACACTTAGCAGTGGGCGTCAAGGTCCGTTACCTTCAAGACGAGGCATCTGGATTGAGGTACAAGCTTGGCACCTGGCAGCTATCTCTGTTACGAGCCTGATTTGGCTCTCATGCACCAGTTCCACAAAGCCCATGAACTTCAGTGGAGTTATTCCTGGTTCGCACCGCTGGCCATAGTGCATTCTCCACCTGGATGGGTGCACCGGGGCTAATTCTCAGCTGCCTTGCACACCCTCTTTGTGTTCATCTGTACAGAGTCCGTTTCAAATTCACCCAATTCAAAATGGCAGCATTTCACAGCTGTTTTGCACAGCTGTATATGACGACGGGAGATGCTGCAAAGCAGCAAGCCGGGCCCCCTACTGTCTGTGTTACAAGAAATAAGGATAGAATAACAACAAAAATAGCCAACTTGCAGGAAGCTGCAAGCACAGTTGAAAAGACTAGGTCTAATTCTGCTTGCTTACATCACGGTAACTTAAGAGTGACTCCACTGAACACAATGGAGTTATACAGTTGGCATAAAGCAAGATTCGATTCAGGTGCATTGCCTTTGCAGCCTCCTTTTCCACACTCCTATTGTTTGTGACATTTTACTGGCAGCCAATCCCACATGCACCCAGCAGAGGGAGCTCATATACAGTAATGACAGCCACATAAGTCACCGCTGGAATCAGTTTTCCTTTTAATAGTTTTTTTTTTTAATTTAATTTTGCACCCTCCCCTTCCAATTCCCAGTGGCAAAGCAAAAAGAAATCTCTCTTGTAAGACTCCCTGTCACACGAACAAAGATTCAGTCAGTCGAGCAAGGTGATAACATAGTAATTTATTGTGGTTTAAGTAAGTAGGGTATGATTTTAAATGAAATGCAACATTCTCTTGCTGGACCAAAGTGATAATGGGTCAGAAAAGGAACATGAAAACTGGAAAGAAATAAGCCTTTGACTAGAGTGTGGGTTTGATTCAGGTTTCACTTGCACAGGTGCAAATTGGGAGTTACTGCCTTGAAGCCAACAAAGTTAAGGTGCTTTTAATTGCAGAAGAATCAGACCAGAACCTATTGATTTTTCATTTTTGCAGCGACTGGGTTTTTTTCTTTAAGAGAACAAAAGATACAGAAGGCGCGGGGCACAGATCTTTGCAGCAGCAGGGTGCACCTCAAGTGATCACCAATCCAGATCCGTCTAACCTCTGGGGAAATTTGGATTGTGATCCAAAATGACTCCATCTGTACAGATGGGGTAGAAGTGAAGATGAAGCCATAGCTCTCCAAGCCCCAGGAAGCTTTCTGTAGCCAAGAAGACTGCAATTCATCCCTTAGTAGAGTGCCCACATGAGCCCAGAGCTCCCACTGAAATCATTCATGCAGGGGTGAATCTCAGCAGAGCCTCATGCTTGGCTCCCCTTGGTTTAACACTGCCAGAACTTAACTAACTTCAGCAAAGTGGATCCTGAGGGCCCACTGGCAAAAGGAAGAGGAGGATCAGGCTCACGGGGGAGGAGAAGCAGACACAGAAGAGGCCTGTGTGCTTGGGAAGGTGCAGAAATCCAAAGGGACCTAAGGGAGCTTGGCTCGGTGGGTTCCTTTGCAAATCCCTCCCTTGTGTCTCCTGTATGCTTCCCTCTAATACATGAAAAACTCCTGTGAAGCCCAGAGGGCCAGGCTCTGCAGAGCTGCCCTGGAATCAGGAATGGATTTGTGTCATTTTATATCAAACAAGGATCTGGCTCTTTTTTAAACATACATTTTCACTTGGCTGGTTTCAAGGCAGAACTAAAGGTAATTTCAGGACTACCCTGGCCAGACCCCCTGGGAAAAAAACCAGACTCCTTATGGTTTATGCAACAGCGATATAGACTGGAGGGGGTGGAAACAGTCTGACCTAAGGGGCGTACAGGACCAAGCCTAGCTAGGACACACAGTACAACCTTAGAGCAATTGGATGAGCAATCTTTGTCAAGAACAAAAGACATCTGCTGAGTAAAACAGGAATTGACTCAGAGCAAGGACAAAGCCAGACGGTGTCACGTGATGCACCAGTCTGTTCCAACAGGATGCCAGGGTCAACGGCAACTAATGCATCCAATAAGTCAAGAGGAATCAATAATGCTAAATAGCCAGCGTCTCCTATATGAAGCAAATCAGTGCAAATGCAGTTAAAATGGTCTCTGTGCTCCACACGCTGCAGCCGAAAATCTGATTGAAGTTTGTCATGTGACACGTTGACATTGGCACTCGGAGGTTCCCACAGCTGCAGCAAAATGACTTTTCAAGCTCGCCACACACACCAGGCAGGTTTGAATATCGGGGTTTGTTATCCATGTTTCAGAGGGGATCAGAAACTGAGGTCCTATGTGGTTTAAATATCCCGTGGCATGGTCTCCACATGGAGGGATGCTAAAAAGCAAACCCCATTTCTAACTCCGGCTGCCTAAAAGTCACTTCCCCATGCACACATATACAGAATACTTATATGTGTGCGTGCATACCACCATTTGAATATGACAAATCTATCATCCCAACAGTAGAGACAGAGGATGGGACAGTGGTTATGACACTAAGCAATATGGGAGACCTGGATTCAGCTCCACAGACACCCAGTGGCTTGCTGCGTGATCTTGGCCATGTCACTTAGCTTCTCTGTGTCCTCTCTTTCCCATCTGTAAAATGGGGATAACAATACAGACATCCCTCCCCAGCATACCTGAAGGATAAATATATTAAAGACTATGAGGTGTTTAAATGCTACTGTGATGTAGGGGAGGTAAGAACCTAAAATATTACATTTGTTATAGTGTTATATGGTCCAAGCTAATTATTAACAAATAACCGAGATGAAAATTCAGGGAAATGTGATTTTGCCACACAAGAGATATAATCCAATATTTTCAACAAAGCCATTCTCTTCATCCTCAGGAAACAAGAAACAGGCACCTGCACCCCTTTTCACTGCCATTATCCAAGACAGAATCAGGACTCATGGTAGAGGTCATATCTTGTATTAGACCAATCAGATTTTTGCAAAAAAAAATGCTTTAATTGCAAGCTTTTGGGCACAAAAGCCCTTCTTCAAGCATAGGAGAATAGACTGTAAAAGTTCTCCTGCATAGAATTTTTTGCAAAAATCTAGTTGATCTAATAAAAGAAATCACCTCTACCACGAGTCCTGATTTCTTTTGCCTCTAGACCAATACGGCTGCAACCTGGGTGCCATTATCCAAGATGGCACAGTCTCCAACTCCACATCTGAATTTGCCAGGGGAGACTACTGTAATTTTTGCCCACGAATCTAAAACATTCTGGTTTAAAATCTTCACTTTTCTGTTTTAGGAGTGCAACTGCGTTTGATAAAGAGCATATTTCTCCTCCTTAATTTAAGTTAAACCTCTGCATATGCCCCTCAGGAAAGTAACTGAGTCAATGTAAAACAACTCTCTATAGATACATTTTTTTTTCTGTCCTCCTAAAAGTCAGCAAAATGTTTTCATCTTTGTAGGCTGAAAACAAAATTAAATTGGTTTTTCCCTAATAAATCTGTTAAATATGTAGAAGGATACATATTTAAATATGTAGAAGGATGTTCCATGCAAATTTCTTGAAGTTCAAAAATGTTTAATATTTTTTTAACCTTAGGATTTATTGTTTTAAAAAACCTTTATACCATACTTTACCTAAGAAAGACCTACAGACTTTTTTAGTAGTTTATCTCCATTTTAATAAACCTTGTTCTATTATTAAAGACCGCACTGTGTTTCATTCTGAACACATTCCTCCATCTTGGCAGTTCCTCGAACTGTGGTGTGAATTTTATTATCCATTTCCTTCAAGATTTATATAACACAACACAAGTGGTATCACATGAGCCTATATATCAACCTCAGACACATTTCAGGACCTGACATATAACAGTTAAAGGGGGGCGGTAGATGGATTAACAGTAGAGGAAAACAGGGAGTCCAACAGCTGCATCCATTTCCATACCATTCAAACCCAGAAATGCAGCTAAGGATGGTGGCGTTTCTCTGGAAGTCATTTTTAAAGGCGTCCCATTGGTCGTTAGGCCATTTGCGGAGGTTTAAATCAGGGAGAGCTCTGTTCATTAATGCATTTGCAGTGGGTGGTAACCAAGACAAAAATACAGTCCTGCAGGTCCCCTCTCTTGCTCCCCTTCCATCCCCAGCAAAGTTCCCTCTTTTTGTTACACGGTTCAGTTAGTCCCAAGTCCCTTTATAACAAACCACACATGTGTGCTCGCTCTATGTCTTGAACCCTAGTAATATCAGTGTAGCACAGGGGTGGGCAATTATTTCGAGCAGAGGGCCGCTTACTGTGTTTTGGCAAGCCATTGAGGGCCGCATGATAGGCAGCCGGGGGCAGATAAATATTAATTTTTTAGGGGCCCGAGGGCCGGATAGAATGGCTTGGTGGGCCGCATCCAGCCTGCAGGCCACATTTTGCCCACCCCTGGATAGCACCAAAACTTTGGCTGATATAACCTAGCATTGCTCCACTGATGTGATGTGATACTTCACCTGAAGCTCTGGCCTATAATAATAATCTATACAAGCCCCGAAGCCTTAGAGCAAAGGTAAAGGGAATTTAGGCCCCTCTGTAGAAATCTGCATATCTCAGTTGTGTGCTAGGATGAGGTCAGAAGAGTAAAACTCAGCAAAAGGCGGTCAGGGTGTAAATTAAAGAGGGGTAGGAAGCTGCCTTAACTTATACCTTCTGACATTGTCTTTGAGCCCACCGCGGTGTAGCTAAATCCACTTGGACTTAGCTAGTGTACATAGGTCTAACAGCAGGTGTACATAGGTCTAACAGAGTAACTCAGTGCAAGGCAGCCTGAGCTGAAGAGTAATGAAGTAACATCATATTACACATCACCTCTATCTCTGGCGTCTCTCTGAGACTCATCTAAATGGTTCATTTAACTTATTCCTAAGCACCACTGAGGAAGAGAATATAAGTCATTATGTAAGAAGAAAAGAATACATGAGTCATCTCTCCAGCCGGAGAATATATGAGCCACCACCTTTCTTGGCCCAAGTCAGCAAATGAGTAAAAAGTCTGTTTTCACTGAAGTAAATGAAACTGGTAAACCGGATAACTGGAAAAACCATAAGTGAGTGTGAGTGGTCAACAGAAGCCCAGTCAGAGCTCAGCAATCTGGACTTGGAGCAGCAAAAAGGGAAAAAGAAGAGCATGAACGTACTAAGAGCAGCAAACTTCAAAGGAGGGGATGGAAAAATAAATCTTAACTCGGAAAACGGCTGGCAAGCACATCATCTGGTTTTGCCTGAGGGAGCGTCCAAGCTCAGTGCATAACCCCCTGCTAAAGAAGAAAGCTAAACCTAGGGAGCCGTATCTCCCCTGTCTGCATCTGCAAACATGTGGGAGGGCGGGGGGGGGGAAGGTTCGGGGGGAGAGAGGAAGAACAGAAGAAGTGACAGGTTTCACTCATGATGTTTCCTCCAGACCGTTCAGTTTGATGGGAAAATGGGTCATCACAGGCAGAAGCGCGAAAGCCAAACATTACAGCTCCTGGGAGACGAAGGCCACCAGTTCTCTCCCTCCATTTGTGTGACATCTAGACAATAGAGCTTGGCAAAGACTCGTGGGGCCATGTAATGCAACCTCTGCTCAAGGCAGAATCATCCCTATCAAAACCCTTGCAGACACCTGTTGTCTAAGTACAAGTCTGTTGCCTGGCTTCTTCTTGAAGCACTGGGTGACACTTCAAAGCTCAATAGTCAATGCTTTCTTTTGTCTTCACCCTGAAACTGGCCCAAGCTAATACCTTTTAGGCAACTAACCTCCTTGCAAAGGCAAATCTAAACAGAGGGGGTCTCCTCTGAACATGGATATGGAAGAGAGGACACCAGCCAGCCAGACTATCCTTCATGCCAAAGACAATGACATTGTGTTAAGTGATCTAAATAAGACCTGGATGATCACCACTGACTTACCTTGGCCTGCACATAATAGGCTGTATCCTTAGTACCTCCTTGGTATCATCACTTCTGATTCATTCCCCAACCGGTTTCATTCCCAAGTGTCACATGGCATGGCTGGTCTTTGGTAACCTGTGCAGTAGCTGCATTTTAGTATTTGCAGCTGGAGACACGATTTTTAGACTAGGCTGGAGAATGTACTCTTTCTTTCTGTCATTCCAGATTTCATGAAGAACAAAGCACAGTGGAAAGATTTTTATATGGGACGGGGGGGATAAGGAATGTAACGAGGTAGGGGGCAGTACTCTGAGATCTGCAAAGCACCTTGGGTGAAGAGCGGCAGTATGAACAGGACTAAGTGCAGGTATTATTGATGTTATTTGTTACATAATGTGCCATATTGCTGCATTTTCAATTCACCCACAAGCACTTCCTGGAGAATTTATACTGTCACTCTGTTCTTATGTTGCCCTATTTTTCCAACTTTCTTCTAGCTAGGTAAATACATGGGCTCCAGCACTGAAGCATCTGAGTACCTATTATATCCTGCTGTTTCTCTCTCGCACTTATCCTATTATGCTATTACAGTTGGTATTGGGCATTGCACTTTCTACTTTGCACCATAATACTGTGGGTCCAAATCTGCTGTCACTAATATACCATAGAATAAAGGTGAGATACAAAGAAGTGCTGGGAAGAGCACTTCATATGACAGGAGTCAGGGTTACAAATGGTTAGACGGCTGTCACTCAGCAGGAATCAGGATCCACTCACTCCTGTAGCTACTGTTATGCCACCCATTCATATATAAATTACAATTTTATATATAAAGATAACTTCAACCTAAAATGTCTGCCATAACCAATGCAGCCAGTTAATACATGCAAAGAGATATGTCTGGGATGCAGATCAAGGTAGACAACCTTTCTTTTGTCCTTGTTATTTCTTTCCTATTCTTCTACTCTGCTCAGGTTCTTCTACTGCCTCTGCCATTTTGGGATCAATATGCTTTACAGAAGTATATTAAGTAAAGCAACTAGCTTCTCTTTTCTTCCTGTATTCTCCCCACCATTAAAGACATTTTGTGGGTATTTATCTTTTAAATATCTCAGTGCTACTTTTTTATTAGTACGCCTTGTACTTGGAATGGGTGATGGTGGTGCTTAGATCTGGTAAGAGTTCACTCCTTTCTTAGACCAGTCTGAACAAAAGCTTTATTTCCTACAGAGGGTGCTTGGCAAACAGGACTGTTAATTGTGGTTCTCCGTCCTGGAGCTTTTGGTAAACTATTAGAGATCCTAGGTCTAAACCTCTGAGCACCTCGAAGACCGGCTGTGATGTGATGTTGTATAGGAAGCCAGTGTAGCGAGTGGACGATGGGTTTCGTGTGGAGCTGCAATGTCCTAGGTCTGTAATTCCGCACCTCTCAGTCAACATCTGTCAACAGCTACCATTTCCCAAATCTGAATGGCTTTCTAGTTGTAAAGATATTTCTGTCCTCAAAAGTTTCCCTTCTACAGTGGCTTAGTAGTTGGCTACTGAGGTGGATCAACCATCTGGAGCCCGTATTACACGTTCCTGGTGTTCATCCATGAGAACACTTGATCTTTGCTTCACTTAAGCTCAAGATAGTCAGCAACAACCATAAACCAGTCAAGAACTCAGCCAGTTTGGGCCTTCAGCATAAAGTATGCCAGGCAGCTAAGGTGGTTCATATCAGCTACCGTGAAAAAATGTCTCACTGTTGCACTTCAAACACCTGACAGCTTTGGGACAAGCATCGGGTCCAAGCAGATGCTGTGATGGGGACCTAGAAGGACTCCCAAGGCGGGTTTCATTCTTATAAGCTACGGAGTTGGGAGAATTCATTTGTTCTCATGAAAACTAAAGGATTAGAAACCTTGAAGATTGATGCTTCCTGTTTCTCTCAGAACAGATACAATACAAAAAGAGGCTATGTACATGAATACTTCCCATTCCCCCCCCTGCCAATACCCTGCAGCCCTAATGCAGACCTAGACGTAAAAGTGTTATACTATGGTCCCTTCTGCAACCCTTTGCATTACCTTAGTACCTAAAGTCCCCAACTAAGACCAGCTCCCATTGTTCTAGGCACAATACAAACTCATGGTAATAGAGGTAGTCCCTACCCTGTAACAAATAGGGGTCCAGCACCTACATACCATTAAAAATGTCATTTCTGAAAATACAGCAAGCTCCCAAGTTATTGAAACACTTTTGAAAATGTTACCCTAAGTGACCTGCCCAAGGTCACACAAGAACACCGCAGCAAAACCCATCGATCCAGGTCTCCTGTCTCGCAAACCAGTGGCTTAGCAACAAGATCAGAGGTCCAGCACTGAAACAGCCAGCAAGAGAAAATGAACAGATTTCACTAATTTAACTTTGTTAAAGTTATAAAAAACGACTGCTGATAAATTAAGACCTTTTGTCAGACTCTCCATTTTTTAATATAGACTATAACAAGAACTTAATGACAGTAAATATTATGTTGGCTCTATACCTATGCTATGCTTATAGTTAAAGTCTTGCTCATCTGGAGGAGAAAATTAACACTTAAGGGTGCAATTCTAAGCACTGAAGTGGAAATCAGGCTTCTTGGGGTTTTCCCCTTCTCTCTGTCCTAAAAGATACTGCTTACTGTCCTGTGCCACTGGGGGTAGGACACAAAACAAGAAGGCAAGAAGGAGACTTTTGGATCCACATCTGAGATAGAGGAAGCTACCGGACCAAAGAGCTCCAGGTGGACACATAACAAATTGTAGTATATAACAATGATGGCACTGAAGGAGGAGTTTCTGCTCAGATCAGCACCCTCTCAGAGTTTGGATGATTAACTCAATTGTAATTATAATTATACTGTAAGCTAAATGCAATCATGAGAGTCCCCAATCACTACAGACAGATACACTGCTTGTCTGAATCGGTCACAGTTTACATTTATCCTTCTCTCCAGTCTTAAGCGTTCAACTAAAATGAGTTCTGCTTGCTGCAAACCAAGGTGCCAGCCACACCATGGAGAAAGGCTAGCATAGCCAATCTCTCTACTATATAGCCAGCTCCTAACAGAGTCTTTCATAGGACAAGGAACCAGAAAGCAAAGGGGCCAGCTAAAGATTGAAATAGAGATGTTAAAAAAGTTTGCCAGAGTTCCCTGAACCTTAAGCAAAGGCCTCATCTGATAGCCAGTGAAAAAATAATGGAAAAGGACATTAATGGTCAATGAATCAAGTGCTATGAGGTCATATCCTTCTCAGTTAAGACTCCCAGTGTTCTTCAATGAGAATTTTACATGAGGAAAAACTGACTATTTTAGTAGGAGCATCTGGATTTGGATTGGTGAACAATGGGTGAAAGCTCAAATCAGCTGTTATTTTATCTATATGATACCGCCATTGACGGGATTATTCCCACTCAGTTCTCCACTGGGTTTGATCCTCAGCTGGTGCAGACTGAGAATCCACTGACTTTGGTTAAACAACCCCAGATGAAGACCTAGCCCAATATTTTAAAAGTCTTATGATGAAATTTTTTTCCTACAAGTCCTGCAGTCCAGTAGAAAGAACATGGCTCAACAAGATGTCCCCCATGGAGATCTTGGTAGAAGTGCCCAATTCCAAAACGTCCTTCACTTTTCTTACCTCTCTAAGTTCCTCTCTGATAAAAGCAAATGCAAGTTTCCACTAATTCACTCAGCTCTCAACCTAGTTGAAATCTAAATCAGGAAATGACCAGGATCTATAGAAAATGTATTCATGACTTATAGTGTCTTAATAACTAAGCACTTTGTATTTCTTAAACCATGCATGCTGCAAACTTTGCTGAGAAAAATGTAACATGATTTTGATGGATAGGGTCTTAGGTAGGGGTTTCAATGATAATTCCATTATGAAAAATTTCCTTTTAAAAGTCCACAGTATATTTTGCAAAAGTAGAAAGATTAAACCTGGACAAACTTTCAGCAAGAGTAACTTTGTTCAGCCATCGCAAAGCATTTTTTGGTGCATGACCCTCCTAATGGCTTGTTCCCATAACGTACTGCTCCATAACCCTTTGCAACCATTCTTAGGCATATTCTAAGACTTATACACCCTGATTTATCATGTATAATGAAGAACAGCAATGTATTCAGTGGAGTTACCAAAGAGAAGTCAGAATTAGACTCAGGGCACTTATAGAAGTTACATTTTTCACACGATGAGGCCATGGAAAGTGTTATACAGCTGTAACGTAACAAACACCCATGGCTGTAGAGCACTTTTAAAATGGCTGATCACATAAAAATTGAACCCTTGTCTGATTAAGTATCAGACAGGGTGCACTAAGGCAAAGAGCCTTCATTTTGGGTGATTACACCCACATCCCATGCAGCTTTATGGGGCTGGGCTGGTGTTCACATGGGTGAGCACCAGTCCAGCCCTGTCCCCGGGGCTGTCACATAGAGGAGACAGTCTCCTCCCTGCACAGCTGGGAAGGGAGGGTGGGCTGGGGCAAGGGATCCCCCCCCAGCCACACATGCCCCTCCTGCCATGTGGGTCTAGCTTGGCAACCCCTAATGGGGTTTTGGGGGGACCAGGCTGGGCCCACGAGGTAGGAGGGGGCTCCCTTTCCCCCTCAGCTCCCCACATGAGCATCTAAAGCAGCACAGGCTGCTGTACCAGGAGCTGGGGGAGGGAATGGAGCCCCCCACCCCTCATGGGCCGAGCCTGGCTCCCCGCAAGACCCCATCGGGGGAAGCACAGCTAGATCATGTATGGAGTGATTGCCTTGTTAGTTAGCATTACAGAGCGGAAGTTCAAGGATCTGTAGTTTGAGCTAAAGACACAGGGTTGTTACATGGGATAGCAAAATACTCAAATCCTATGTAGACTGGGCACAGCGGAAGAATAAAAGGGAGAAAAAACCCACATCATACTTACAGGCTCGGCAGTGCTACACTCACTAGCACCACAACTGAAAGAGATTTGGGGGCATGACTGACCACAAGATGAACATGAGCCACCAATGCGATGCCACAGCCGGCAAAGCAAATAAAATTCTGGCTTGCATCTACTAATGCATCTTGATCAAGATCCAAGAAGTCATCCTCTGGCTTTACTTGGCCTTGGTGAGACCACAGCTGGAGTACTGCATCCAATTCTGGGCTCTGCACTTTACAAGGATGTGGAGAAGCTTGAGAGGGTCCAGAAGAGAGCCACGTGCGTGACCAGAGGTCAAGAGAACAGGCCTTATGAGGAGCCTGGAGAAGCGAAGGCTCAGGGGTGACTTGGTGGCTGCCTATAAGTATATAAGGGATGCATCAGGAACTGGGAGAACGTCTGTTCACCAGGGCACCTTAAGGAAAGACAAAGTCTAACAGCCACAAACTGCTGGAAGACCATTTTAGGCTGGACATAAGGAAAAACTTCTTTACTGTCCAAGTCTCCAGAGTCTAGAACAGACTCCCCCAGACGTGGTGCAAGCATCTACTCTGGATACCTTTAAGAAACGCTTGGATGCTTATCTTGCTGGAGTGATGTGACCCCAGCTGACTTCCTGCCCCTTAGGCAGGGGGCTGGACCGGATGATCTCACGAGGTCCCTTCCAGCCCTAATGTCTATGAAATCTTTAAGGCACGGACCAATGGGCTACAAACATGCACAAATGAGTAATCCTAATAATGACTTCAAGTAGTCTACTCATATGAGCAAAGCTGCACCTATGTACAAGTATCTGCTGGATCCAGGACAAAGTTTGTGTGTACCTTGTCCCCTGCATATTAGCATTTTGTGTCTAATTTCAAATTGTGAGCCATCCTGCTGCAATTAATCATTAGCTGACTGATAAAGTGCACTGCATTAAAATGACAACACGCATTCTGGAGAACTGACACTGCGGTCTTTAGTCGCAACAAGTTTATTTTAAACCTTCCATCAATGAAGGTTTGTCATGGACTTCCTTCTCTGATCCACTCTTCTGAATGCAGCTTTTCAAACGAGCAAGAACCAGATGGCCTATAAGATCATTTTACGAATGTTTAGTTTTTGAATCACCTTCTGGAAGAAGGCATCCAAAACGGCAATCCACACTGCAAACTACAAGCATAATACAGCCTTGGAAACAGACACGCTTTCTCAATGACTAAGATTACCAGGCCAATTATATAGCTTTATTATTAAAGTACATATGTGCATTTGCACTGCACTGTAGGTACTATGTGTATACTATGAGAGATATGGAGATATTTACATGGTTTTAATTAATGCTTACATCTTCATGATTACATTGACTATTAATTTAAATTATATAGCTACATTAGATAAGAAAAGCTGATTAATAACTGGTTTAAATGAATCCTGGCATTTCTTAAACTCTCTCCTCACACGTTTCAATTTCCTACCTAAACAGTTATCCTGGAAAAGACATGTTCAACTGGGAGTTTATTCAAAGTTCTGTAATTATCAGCATTCAATTACCAGGGGCACTTTAGGACTGATGCTGCTACCCCAGTGCAGGGAGGTGAGCCACAAAGGCAGTAAGGACTTCTATTATTTCTTATTATAATCTATTTGCATTGAAGTAACACCTAGGCGCCCTAGTCATGAAGCAGACTTTGTTGTGCTGAGTTGTAAAAACCCAGGACAAAATCATGGTTCCCAAAGTACAGTCTTAGGTCAAGCAGAAGTCAGAAGGAAACACTTCTCCCATCCTGAGAAAATTTTTGACACTACTCCCTCTATAGACTTTTGCAAATCATTGCTCTTTGATTAGTTTCTCTATCAGTTCAGTTAGTGGAGTCAGCGGAGCCCAAACTACAATTGCTAGTAACATACAGTGGGCAGATCTACATGTAAAATTAGTGTGCCTGAGCAAACTGCGCTGGAGTTTATTTCTCCCAGGTGCAGCATTTATACATGTACCTACAACCGCAGCACATTGAGCCAAGGCAGCGCAGCCCCTGCTGACAGAGGGCCTGGAGGGGTCAACCTGCCAGCCTGGAGCTCCTCTGACCCAGGAGGAGGGTCAATGTGCGGCGGAGGGGCTGGCTGGGGCAGAAGGGTACTATAGTGCGGGGATAGCCAGCAGGCAGCCCCAGCACTGTAGCACTCTCATCCCCCAGCCAGCCCCAGTCATCATCCACATGTGCATTGTGGTGGAGTAAATAACTCCACCACAGGATAGTACTAGCATGGGGCAGTACTATCCTATGGCACAGTTAATTAGTTTACTCCAGGCTAATAATGCCGCATATGTAGACAGTGATGCTTTGCAGCAAAGCTAATTAGTCAACTCTACAGTAAAGCACATGCTCAAGCTGCCAACCAGCCCATCTGCCAAGTGGTTTGGAGATGAATAGCAAGACCAGACGTGAAGCCATACAGCATCACAGAGAGTCAACACATTTCTTGGGCGACCTCCTCCATCAGGACTCCTATGACCACACAAGTTGGACTTAAAGCTGCCCTTTCCCGGGAAGAGCTTGGGGGCAACAGCAGAGCCTGTTCTCCTTTCCAGGAATGACTTCCTACTTTGGTGTCGCCCCTTGCACTCACAAGAAGGTAAGTCAAGGTGGTCGCCTGTAATGCATTTTGATATAAATATCATAACTAATATTGGTAGAGATAAAGCCTGGACTTGGAAAAGAAAACAAAGATATTATTCAACAACTTTATTCCTCTCTAAATTATGGCACTATGATATGGAAGAGACAGGTACAAGCTGCAAAATTCAAGATGTCCAAACACCTTGTAGTTTGGGCACGCACAAGTACATGTTTCACCTGCAGACCATCTGTACTGAAAAGTAGATTGTTATTATATTTTAATTATTAATTAAATAACATGAAAATGTCAAAGTTTGCTAGCAACAAGAAAAGCAGATGTGAAATTCCATGTTTATTGATGGAATATTTGGTTAGAGTTGAGCAAAGGGTTCCTAAATCATTAATCTATATGGCCTGTTTCCAAGGCTGGTTAGAATCAGAGTGGACCCACGGACCTTCTGACCACTAGAAGTGACCATTACATCATCAGGTCTGACCCCCCGTATAAAAAGGCCACCCAGTTTCACCCAGTTATCCCTACACTGAGACCAGTTATGTGTAACTAAAGGATACATCCCAGAAAGGCATCTAGTCTCAATTTGAAGGTGTCAAGAGATGGCTGACCCATCATTTCCCTTGGAAATTTGTTCAGTTGGCTAGTCACCCTCACTGTGAAAAAATGTGGCTTATTCTAATTTGAATATGTCTGGCTTTATCTCCCAGCCACTAGTTCTTGTTATGCCTTTCTTTGACAAATTAAAGAAACCTTTAGTTCCCAATATTCTCTCCCTATGAAGATAATTAAGGAGCCATCACCAAATGACGCTAACCTAAACTAAGCTAAATGTATTGAAACACTTTAATTCTCTTACTATATGGTGCATTTTTCCAGACTATGAATCCTTTCTGTGGCTCTTTTCTGTACACCCTTCAATTTTTCAATATTCTTCTTAAATTCATAACCATGGAACCAGACATAGTACATGAGTCCCTGTCTCCCCAATACTGCAGAGAAAGGTAAGATCGCTACAGGTAGAGTCTTTTGGAAATAGACTATTCACAGGGGAAAATTCAGTTCCCGGGTAACGGTAACTCTGCACAACTGCAGGCTGAATTCGGGAAGTTGTTTCAGCTGAATGAAAATTGCGGGGAAAAATGAACCTTTCCAAAATGAACTGTTTTTGGTTTGGGAGCGTGACTTCAGAGACACGAATACAGCGGACAAGAAGGAGTATGCTGCGTGTCCCTGTGTCCTGTCGTTTGGGCACTCTCTGGGGAGGTGGGAGGATGCTGTTCAAAACTTTGCTCAGACAGAAACAGTGAAGATATCTGAAAACAGGTCTGCTACATCCCAGAACTTCTTGGACACAGGCCATACCAATGGGTGCAGGGAGGGAAGATCTGCTGCTATTTGGTTTTGTGAATATTACTGTAGCCCCCTTTCCTTTCATTAAAAATGCCCCCAGATTATGACTGTTTTTGGAAAACTACTGAAAATGCCACAAAGATTGTTTTGTTTCTTTGTTTCGGGTCAACTTGAAGTATTTTGTTCTTCATTTGGCCAACAAAACAGAAGGCCAGTTCTTCATATAGGCTTAAATGAAACCTTCCTGCTCTTGCTAGGTATTCCCCCTGTTTATATATTATAGGATCACATTCGCTTTTTCTGCTATAGTGCAAAAAACATGTAGGCAAAGGGCACAAAAGATTTCCTATTGCCCAAGCTTCTTGTCTCCTTATGTTTTCTTTTCCCATGAGCATGTTCCAAGTTCACCATGGACTATAGGACGCAGATGTAGCCGCTAGCCAAGCCCTCACAGTACACCCAGTCTTGTTGTGTGCACTGGAGGGGTGGGCAAACAGGGAACAGAAACCATACCAGGCACAGCCAAGATAGATAACACAAATGCCTGTTTTTCTCTAGTGGGTGTTAAATTCTCCCAGGAAAGCAAGAGGCATTGATAGGACTTGAGAACAGGATGTGCTGCCATGCACGTCTAGTCTCTGTGGTCCTAGTCAGGTTACTGTGCTCTGTGAACTAGAATTACCATCTAACCCATGGCTGAAGTAAGTGAGCATGAGTCCACAAATCATTTGTGGGTGACACATTTCTCATCCTTTCCTTGCCCCAGCCCACAAATGCACACTTCCAGTCCAAATTCAGAGCCTCAGAGAGCATGTGCAGCATGAAAAACCGAGTTTCTCATGCTCCTTGAGGGCATCATGGAAGCTGTCACAGTGTGGCTGCTGAGAGAAGTAGCATCACCAGTAGCAATGACAGTGCAGAGCCAAGAGACAGCTGAGTCCGTCTATTGGGGAACTTGTCAGCCAAGTCTGAAATAGGCTATCATACGAGCCAGAGAGGAAGAGCTCTTCCTCCCAAAGGAGACAGAAGCACCTGAGGGCTCCTCCTTTGTCCCAGAACAAAGCCAATTAAGGGTACCCGAAATAGGCAATAAAATGATTTATTTTTTACTGATACTGCAAAAAGGGAACAGACGTAGGAAATAAAAATAAAGAAAAAGATCAATCAAATATAAAGTCAGAATATGCAAATAAAGTAGTGTATATTTAGGAAATCTGTAAGTCCGGGCCATGTGATATCTGCATGCACAATGCAACTTTCAGGACCTTTGGTCTTAACAGCTAAATGAATGCTTCACTAAGCTGACTATGTCTTCTCCTCCAGCAATGCAAACAGAGTGGAAGGAAGCAACCAACCACCCTTCGGCAGCTAGACAAGAAGAAATGTCACTTGTGATCTTATCCATCACTTGCATCACCTTGGAGCCTAGGAATGATGGTGTTGGCTTCTGTACCAGGATTTAACTGGACTTTGGTTAGCATTCATGAATAACAGTCCCAATTCTTAGGAACATTCAATGAAGTAAAGTCCATAGTTAAAGGAAATTTATGAGCTTTCCTAAATACATGTTCATGGCTCTACCGGGTTTTGGTAACATTATGCATCACAACAACAATGTGCTTGTAAAGGAGGTGATGTTACACAGAAGTTTATCACTGAGAAGCAAGTCACTGTTAGTTTCTTCTTTCATGAATGCATGTTCCTAAGAAGGGTTAAGCGTCTGCATCTCTCACTGATTTAAGTAATGGTTGCAGATGCCCAGGACCTCAAGATCTGTCCTGCTATCTGCTAATGAGTCTTAATCCAGATTTTTTCTCATCTAAGGCCTGTACCTGGGAATGAAGTTCTGATTATTACAACTCGCCAGTTAAACAACACCGCAACCTTTATGTAGCCTATAAAAAGCCTGATGTGGTCAGTAGAGCCATGATGTTAACTAATCTAACTCTAGGACTCACACAACCAGTGGCATTAAGAAATGAATGGGAAAAGAAGGAAAAGGATTACAAAAGGAAGATCATATGGGTATTTGATGTAGGTATGTTCACATCAACCTAACCAGATCCATAGCGAACAAACATATATTCTAATAGACGAATTCACTTCTTCCAGGCAACCTGGTAGAAAATGGGTTTTAGGAGGGATCTGAGAAGGTGGTGACTTTGCAAACTCAGAGAGCTTTCCACACACACATGGGTCAGCAATAAAAAGAGAGGAAGCTGACTAGGATGCCAGGCCAGGGCTCAAAGTGGGTAGCCCTGAGGGAACATGAAGGCAACATAATAGGAAATAAGTTCTGAGATATATTCTCTTGTAAAGAACATGACACACAATAGGTTTATTATTCTAGCATTTGCTGGTTTCCCATTCTTGGTCAATGGTAGCTTAAATGTTTTACATTAAATGTTTTACATTGACCATATCAATTAACAGCTGCTAAAATTGGACATGATATCAGTGATGAGTGAATTTTAGAGGCTGATTTTGACCGGGCCCTTGAATAGGGCTGCTCTGGCTGAGTTCTGTAGCTGGCTCTCAAACTATTTAAAAGGGTATTACCTGATTCCTATATGCTGCAAGTGATAATGAGACAGGGATGTGGATTCAATGACAGACTCGTCTAAAATGGCCATTCATATTTTCTTGACCTTTCCCACCAAGAAGGTTTGATTTCCCTGTGCTCTGGTTTTACATCCACATCTTTGGACCTTCTGTGCACATTATCCCAAGTAGGCCAGCAGGAGCAGTGTGGGGGGAAGGGGTGTACTGTACATGCATGCTCACAAGGACTACAGGCATTGGCTTTACCACACTTTGCTGAAAGTACTGATGGAAAATGTCAAAGGCTCAGTGCTTAGATTCGATCAAGAAAAGTGTCAGGATACTTACATGAACCCCGTTGTAACCCAAGGCTGGAAGTCTGGAGAGAAGATTCAGTAGTAAGGTTTCCACTGCTCTGCCAGCAGCTTTTTTGTGTCATTCTCACTCAGAGGCTTGTCTCCAGTGCAACCCAGAGGATCCATTCCCTCTCCTGGATATGAGCAATTCCCACTGAAGTCACAGGAAGTTTCCCTGTAATGAAGGGAAGATCAAGTTCACTCCTGAGTTCAAAGCCTGTGCATCACTTTGGTCCCACTCAAACCCTGTTCTGAGGAGTTAACTGGTAGATGGGGCTGGAGCTAGTCCTCTCTACAACCCAAAAGACTAGGCCTGCAGGAACAGAAAGATCCATGAGCTCATTTATTACATTAAAACTGCACCTCAGAAAATGTGCAGAGCAGATTATTTTCTAAAATAAAGTTTACAAAACTTCATTCACTCCCAACTGACTGCTTTGTGCAGAAACAAAACACATTTCTGGGTCCACCTCCTACTGCTTTTTACTCAGACTGAACTCCTATTTTCTCTCGCAACAAACTACCTCTGCTTCCATGAAAAATAAAGAGCATGAGCATCAATGAGAACAGTTAGGCCAATGCTGAATGCTACTGAAAATTCCCACTTTGCTTTTCACATGGGAATAATAATTAACTGTCTACAGTTATGCAAAAACATATGTCTACTTATTCAAGTGCTTATTCCTGGCTCAAGAAAGTTCATACTCAGATCTCATTTCAGTAAGTGGGAATCAGGAGTTAACACTGAAATAACTGACCTGCATCTATATACATGAGTTCAGGTTTGGTCCAGCTGTATCTGGCCCACAGGTATCTAACATTAGATGTGTGAAGTAGGAGCTCTGCATGCATAAAGAACTGCAAGTTCAGCCTGTGGTCTTGAACTGAAAAGAATTCACTAGGCCTGATTCGGACACTGTATTTACTTGGTTTGCACTGATGCAAATCCACTGATTTCAATGGACTGACAAGGGGGAATGAGATCAGGCTTAGCCCCCCCGTGTCTAAAAGAGACAGGGACCAGAATTTGTAACTCTCCTGAATCCTTGTCCACAACAGTAGTTTTCCCCACATTAAGGATCCCAGGTTATCAATTTGGCTCCTATTACAGGAGATTTTACAAAATGATAGCCCAGATTTAGAGGGCAGAAATAACAGCCCCCTGACAAAAGAGCTACTAAACTTTATCACTGATAAGTGCTCCTTGCACATAACCACTGGCCTGCAATAGTAAATATAAGGCAGATGTGGAATGGAAATTAAACGTTGTGCTCTCAGGGTGGCCCCAATTGCATTCAGACCTTGGTTTAAAAGAAGGCCAGAGTTCTTTCATCATTTCTTCAAAAGTTTTATTTCTAAAGATTTTTCAGACAGACACATGCCTGACCTAAACTTGGCAATGCAAGATAATGCACATGGCAAAAGCTTAGCATTAAGAACAAAAAAAGCAAAGCAAGGTGTTTTCAGACTGCAGGAAGACAATTTGCTCATTAGACTATTAGCACTCTATAACCCGTAACTTCTAAAATTCTGTAAAAAAAAAATACAAGCTGGAGTGAAATATTTTCCCCATTCATTTCAAAATAAAATTTTTGTTGTGAATTTATTATTTGGAAGACTCAAATATGAGGTCCTCTCAAATGTAACCAAAATAGGAGCATATAAAGTTTCAGTTAAGTGGTATTTCTCTCCAAACCCCTTTAAGACTTAAACCACATTTACATCTGTGAAAGCACTCTGCCAGTTATTATTAGACATGATAAAATAGTGCTAGACATTCGCAACCACTTAAATATTCAGGGTTCAAGAAATAAACATTCAAATGGTTTGAAACATTTTCTCTTGGTAATTACAGATATCAAAATAATTTGGTTAACGTAATGTAATGCACGAACCTCTTAAAAAATGAAAGTCCATGATGGGTAAATTTAAGCTAAATTGGGTCTGCAAACTATAAAATAAAAGGGGATTGATAAGATGCCGGTATTTAGCATAACACTAATGTATATACTAAAGCACTAGGCAAAATTTCAGTTGCCACTCTTCTACTTGCTTAGATAGCACAGGTTTAAAAAAAAAAAAAAATCAGCAACACAGACACACAACACCTTAAGGTAAAACTACTGGATCATTTAAAACTTGGATATTTGAATACACTTCAATTATTACAGGAAGTCACATTTTAGAATTTTTTTTCAATACCCAGACATCGTTAAACAAAAAACTTCTGAGGCCATGACTCTGAAACCTCCCTAAAGTTTTGAGAACCGGAAAAGCTGGCCTATTCAGGGAAGACAATATAACACATATAAACGTCAATTAAAAGACATGAGCACTTTATTTTTGTAGAAGGAAAAAAAAAATGTGACTTTTAGATCAGTAACAGAAATTTTACTTTTAGATGATCTGACAACCCAGCACTCTCTTGCGACCAGAGTAAGAGTCATTCCCCCTTCATTTTCCAGTGCAAAATTCAATGAACTGTACCACAAACCTTGCTCTGTGTTGAGCCGTTTTCAAACAAAATCAAGTTGCAAACAGAGTCTCTGGCCTTAAAATATATATATAGATAGATATATTATCATTTGCTTTAACATGTAAAATACAGACGGATGGATAGATGGATGAATGGATGGACAGCTAGAGAAATGCCTTCAGTCATGCTTTTTTCCCCTCCTTAAGACTGAAAAGCATCGGTATCCGAATAGCAACAGGAAATTTTTACCTTGTGGCTAAATAGCTCACTGTTCACTTTGCAGCTGCCTCTACTTTTTGCTGGGCAAAACACCAGTACAAAAGTCTGCCCTAAGAAACCAAGCTTTTGACACATGGGCAGCGACAAACACAAATCTACAAAGAATTTTCCCCCGTCCCGTCGTTATAATTCCTAATTTTGTGGAATGTATTGCTAGGCTGTTTATCATAACAGTGTGCAATAAAAAGGACGACTAACTCTTGCAATTTTCTCCCTACTCCTCCCCTTGACAGGGGCCACTGATAGGGAAAGCGGCTCGGAAAAGAAGAGCAGTGAAAGGCTAAGAAACAATAGGCAACCATGGCTTTGACAATGCAGCCCTCAACCCTTTTTGCTCCCGCTGTGACACTTGCATTCAAGAGCAAGGGCGGCTGCCATCATAAGAATGGACAATGGCATGAGGAATACAAGGGAGGAAAAAAAAAAGGAAATCAGATGAATTCAGAGCTAAGATGGCAGAGCTCTCACCTTTTCCGCTTTTTTCGAGTAATCTGGATGGAGACGTCCCGCGGAGAAGAGATAAAAAGGGTGTTCTGAAACTGTTGGATGGTTCTGAAGACTTCTGCATTTGCAAACGCATTTTAGAACTATTTGTAGGGGTATATATGCTGCATGCCATCTCTCTGTCTCTGTCTCTCTCTGTCTCTCTCCCTCTCTCTCTCTCTCTCTCTCTTCTGTTTTATGTCCTGCTATCTCCATCACACACCTCTATTAGTATGAAGACTTTCTGCCCATGTAAGTAAGTGAGAGTGTGTGTTCCTTAATGTTTGAATCAAGACACACGTCTGCATGCATTTCTAATCTAAGGAGCCTATAGCAGTTACTACAACTATCAATTAGTCAGCAATAGCTTGAGATCCCCATGTGTCTGAGTGAACAAAGGTGGGAAACACATGCAAATAGTACTACAGCACCTGGGTCACGTACAGTAACTTAGCTAGCAACAAATAATTGCATCTGTTTCTGCCTTTTCGATGTTTAGTGCTCGTTGTTATGTAAAGTTACAGGTTATTAATGTGAATACTAACATAATTAGACATGGCATTGTATATTTTCATTGGAATACCACAATAAAAAGAAATTAAGCTAAACTAGATGGAAATAAATGGTGGTTTAAAGGCTCTAAGATAGAAGATTCTCTTATCTGTAGCACTGTATTCATTTTTGATCAATTGTTCTTGATTGAAAGATGCTTAGCAAGTATATGTATTTGGCATCTTCTATTTTAAACAATATATATCTACATGTATAAGAACATTAATTATTCCAGTAGAGACTATAAGAGAATGATTAATTCACTGAATTCAAGTGCACAAAAATAAAAAATAAAAACAGAACTTGATAGTTATTTTTTAAAGCAACAGTTAATTTCAAGAATATTTTAAAGGTGCTTCCTATTTGGTTTTAGACATTATCCTAACAATTAAAAAGAAAAATACAGCACCTTTTATCCTGGTTTGTTGGTTTGTTTTTTTTTAACCTTGAGAAACAAATCTTACCTTTTAAAAATGGAAAAAGTCAAAATCAAGGAGGACAAAATAAAGCCAAAAATTAAAACCAAAAAAACCCACAACCCAAACCACTTTGAATCCACAACAAGAGGTAGGGATGCAAAAAAGATCAGGTTTACTGTCTATTGAGAAAACATTTCAAAGATGAGACTATTCTGTTGAAAACCTTATTTCCAGAGATTTCATAAGCTGCGCTACGGCCTTGATTGTCATTTAATATGCAAAAATAATAACCCATGTTTTGGAGTGCATGGAAGTATAACAATTAAATAACTGGATGGAAATAGTTGTAAGCAAGCATTTTTCCTCATGTATGATAAGCTCTCAGAGCTCCACATGGAGACATATGCTGACTAGCACTGTATCATTAGCTCTGTTTCTACTTATCTGATAATCCTTGGAAGGCTGGTAAGTGATACCAAACAAAAATGCTTTTCTTCCCATTTTTTTGCCCCTGCAAAGCCATCAACTTTATTTAGCCTTAGAAGGCTTCAAAAAAAAAAATCTTTCAAAAGAAAATTAAAATACGCCCCTATAGAGAAATGCCCCAATAAGAGCAGGCTAGAAGACTGTAACTAGTAACTGGCAACCACATAGCAGGTGCTCACAACGAACCAAGATTAAAGAGAAACTGCAGGAAAATAATTCCTTTACCCAAAGAAGCCCTGAGTTCAAGAATCCCAGAGCTTAGTGCACAGTCAAAAACACAAGAATAACGGGCTTTAAAAAAACAGTGTTAAATGGGTGTTGTGCTGACCCGTCATGCAGTTCATTTCAAAACTTAGCTGTTGGGAATTGCAGGCGCTATGGTGACAGTAGATTTCCAGTGTGCCCAGGGAGGGTATATCCAGGCTCTTTGCTTTCTGAAACACAGACACACCATAGGACTAATACAATGAGGAGAGCATTGCCTGGGCTCTGCGACCCCACTAGAAACAACCAGGCTCTCATTCCCTTTGCCAAAAGGTCCTATCGGACAGACAAAAGCATAACAAAAACTACAACATGATCTTGCTCTTCACTGAACAATAAGACCTTAAAATATACGTCCATGGACGGGTACTACATGCAGACTAGGGAGGGGCGAAAAACAGCGTTTCCCATCAATTCATTTAATTTCTTAGCATCTGAAAAGGCTGTTCCCTACTTTCCTTTAAATTACTAATCTTTATCAGACCGGCTTGTTGCCCGCAAGTATGCGGCTGAATAGATGGTGTGTTTGCTTAAGAGTTTAACGCAAACTAATCAGTTAACGTGTCGTCTCATTTGAGGTGGGAAAATAGTTAAATAAAATGGAAAGAGAACTGAATCCTGGTGGTGGGTGTGTTATAACCACTTAGGGAAGTCAAGAAGACAGATAGGTAGCTAAGCGAGGTAGGAAGCTCACATAGGGAACTTAAATATTTGCACTGTTATATTTTATGTCAAACCCTTCTATTTCTTGGCATGTTCATATCGAGGCTACAGCAGTTTGTAATGCCTTTGCTCCTTCAAACATACCACAAACCGATAAAATCATTCTTTTTTTCTTTTAAAAAAAAAAAAATAAGATGAATAGACACCACTAATCATATGTAATCTAATCCACCGTTTTCTTTCATCTAGTCTGTCTCCTCTGTCTCATCTAGCTATTCAACTTCCCTAGGCGTTTAGAACACCCATGACATTATTCTGATATTGTATAATATTATTTCAGGAGTTTATTCTCAAACGAGACTAAAAGCCGGGTGGCTATTTTGCCCTGAAACTCTTAGGCGACTTTGTAACCGATAACATCGCTGATACATAAAGGATAAGCTGCACCTTTGTGCGACGTTTTTATTGTTCGGTTTTGTGATGTTGTAGGCACTGCCCAGCTGCATGGCTCAATTCTTTGCAACAAGAATTTAGTAGCAGAACCCTCTGCGGTCAGCAGCTAAGACCAAAGCCACGAGATATTTGACAAGATGTGCCCTTAGGATGAAATTGGATGCAGATCTGAAAGCCTGATAGAACCAGTGACTTTGACTATGCCCCTGCTTTCCAAAATGCTTCAACCAATTATTTAAACATTATACACTTATATTTTCTCTTCCTAGAAAATAATCCTCGGCCCTAATTTCATAGGATATTGGGGATCCACAGATTCGTGGGCAAATCCATATGGAAGGTAAATGACGGTAGGCAAAAACAAACCAGCCCTTCCAAACTAGCAAATATCTTTGGGCATAATAAAAATGTCGACAACGGTTATACCATTAAAGCAATTGTTTTTCACTTGAGGCCTTAGCATTGAAATAATTCAAAATTAAGCAAGAAACATCAGCCTCTTGGGTTTTGCAGAAGAGAGTTAATTTGCAGAAATAGGGTTGGTTTTTTTTTAAACGTAGCTATTTTCAAAGTTGCAAGATAAAGCTCTTTTTTCCCCCTAATTTTATTTTAAGAATAGACCCCGTTTAGGATTTCACATTGTAAATCTCCCTATGTCTGAATGCTGTTACAAGGTTTGACAATGAAAGAATAATTCATGTCAGACAAAAGGGGCCCTTCAATCAGCTTCATGCAGCTTTTCTCCTGCAGGGCCATGCCAAAACGAATGTGGAATCCTGAGCCGAACCATCCATCACATTTCCCGAGTCTTTCAATTAATGACACTGCAATCAGATCGATGGCATGTAATAAGAAAAGAGCTTTGCATTTCTATACCTATTAATTCGCTGAGTAACTCCAGCGGTAAAACGTGACCAGAAAGGGAAAAGGAAAGAAAAATTTCATCCTTGGGGCACGATCTTTGGGGAGGTTTGGGCCAGTTGATATAAATCTCACTCCCACCCCCAAATATCCAAAAGAAAAAATAGCAAATTTTACTGTGCTTTTCCTAAAATGGGATTATCTCCCTTTCCTGGCAGGTATTTTCTTCCTCGTGTGGCTAAGCATGGGAAGTGCTCAATGTTTGTTAGCTATACACTCTAGCTTACAAGAGGGAGTCCATTTTTCTTCCGGACTCAGACTGGTCAACCCCCATTAGACTCATAGTTAGCCAGAAAAGTCCTGCAATTCAAATCATGGACCAGTGCAGTCATTCACAGGGCAGGACCCTGTAGATTCCTTCCCTGGTGCTAAGGCAGTAATAACTAAGCAACAAAATTTCCCGATCGCAGAACGTGCCAGCGATGGAGTCACCTCACGTGGTGATTAACCTCTAGAAATGGGAGGGGAGCGGGGGCAGAAGGGAGAGGAATGGTGCACAAAAATAACCAACCAGCAACTGTGGGATGAAATTAGAGTGACCTTACATCACTGAACTGGCATAAGACTTTGGATCGATGACAAAAAACATATCAAGGCTTTGCGGCACAGAACGGCTGGGGACACTGCAGTCCCCCTTCTCAAAGGGCAGATGCCATGGGTCTGTTTGGGAGAAACTGGACACTATCAGAAAACTAAAACTGAGATTCACTAGGACGCTATTATATTTATTAAAGTGTTTTAACGTTGGTTCTTTTTTTTTTATAATCCCCTTTAGCTTTTTCCTTTCCGCTTGCTTTATAAAACCCTCTCTCCTTGAGTATAAGCAAGCTATGCATCTCCAAAGGTTACAAAGCCTGTCCCTTCTAGGTCGCCAGTTCAAATAGCCAAAAGTCAGCCCTGTCTCCTGGCCACTCACCAGCAGAGAGGAAGAGAATCGGTAGACCTCACATGCTTGATCCACAGAGCCAGATCCACTACCCCAACTGATATCTCACTAGGAATCCGAAAAGATAGGCCAAGAACAGGATGAGTTGTGAAAGCCGGGCTATTCCTCTTACCATTAGATGGGACCCTTTCGTATCACATTGCTAAGGGGGCTGCATGTGCACAACATTGAACGGCTACTGCCTTTTCCACTACTGCGGCTCTCGCTGCAGGAGCAGAAAGGCTGCCCCCATGAAAGTACTACAAGCCTAATCCAAGTCTGCTGAAGTCACTGGGCTTCTTTCCACCGCCTTTGTTGGACTTTAGGTCAGATTCGAAAGTCTTGAGAGTCATAAGATACAAAGGTTCAGTCTTGATGTAGAACAATGATGAACGGAACAACAGAAGGACAATGAGACCGCCCGGATCTGTTTCACCTATCTTTTTAAACACAAAATGTATGTTTTTAAAGCTTTTTTTTTCTTCCCTTTGTCTTTTAGTCAGGTTTGTTAAAAGAAATCAACACAAAGAGAGGCGTTGTGACTCTTCCTGTAAATGCACCTATGCCACGCTATAGGTTGGTCATCAACTGAAGGCAAGTGAATAAAGAGAAGGCAACCAAATAAGTATGATTGCATGGGAATGAAACAGTTGTGCAAAATAATAGTAACTGAAGTGCACTAAGAGATGCCAGTTGATTTGCAGACAAAGAAGAGGGGAAAACCATATAGGAATGAACACGTTTAAAAAAGGATAGACAGAGGAACCAAAACCTTCCTCCCCCTACACATCACACAACCGTAGCTGTCTCGGGATCCCACTAGGCTTCAGAACAGCAGATTTCAGAGCCAAGTTGCAGCGCATACACCTCACAAAGCATCTAACACACAACCAATCACTCATGTCACAAGTTTGATAGGTCCAGCAGCTTTATCTACTTTGTGTGTGTGAGGAGGGGGAATCTTTAAACCTAGGGCAGGGCACCAGGGGATATTTCTGGCGTTGTCCAAGAGTCCCACTATGAACTGTACAACTGGAGATTTACAGCTCTGTACTGTATGTTGGACTGTCCAGTTGCAAGGCACAGTATGTACTCCACTGCTTAATAATCTACAAATGTCTTGTCTGTTAGCAGGTCAGGGAGAGGGGAGAAAGGGGTACTGCCTCGAGCCATGATTTGAACGCTGGCTGCTATCCAGGAACCAACAGAGCCTTGGAAGGAACGGCTGGGCTTGCTTACATCTTTTCCCTTCTGCCGCGGCTGTAGGCAGACATACACTCTGGTATTTTATTCCTTTTTTAAAATGAGTTTCGACAAGCTTTCAGTAGGAATTTTCAGGGTTCTTTTCCTCATCTCTCTCGAAGGAGCTTATAGTGCTACCACTGCAGACAAATTGGATAAAGAGGATGCTTCTATAATTGTTTGTCTTACACAATGGCGTGGGTGAAGGGAGCATCTGGCCTTGTAGAAATTTATCAGTGGCTGCAGAAGCTGTTGAGCTGCTCTTAGCCACGGCCAACGGAGAAAACTAGGTGTCATCTGGTTGTGCTATAGACAGGAACACAATACCTGAACTCTTAATAATCATGACTAACCCCAACCTTTGAGAATAATGCTTTGCCCCTGTGCAGTGTTACACAGACTCCTCCATACTTGACCAGAGGATTCGAGTCTGCTACAGATGCATTACTTCAGGCTCGTTTCAAGGAACAACTATTTTTAGCATGGGAGAGCCTGCTTTAAAATCCCAATTATAACAATTTTTAAATAATCTCATTGTTTATTTTCTTTATTTCTATTGAGATAGTAGCTACACCTCTGCAATGATCTTGGCAGTCTAGCATGTGGTTAATAATACAGTTACATCTCAGCATTTAAATGATAGGTTCAGCAAGAACACAACCAGCTGGATACCTCCTCCAAAAATTCCCTTTGCATGTCTTCACAGTCTGGGAATCATATTTTTCACCATCTCCTAACCCCTCCCTCCCTCCGCTACAAAGCATCAAACACAGGATTGCAGTCAGACCTTTCATTTGAAGGAAAGGAAGATACCTTTTAGCCCCAATTTACAGTTAACCTGTGGGAACGAAATGCTTGGCAGGACTCAAAAAGTTTCAGCATTTAAGTGAATAATAAGAATATAATCTGCAATTACAGGAATGAGGAGAAACACTTATAAAGGATCCAACTCGTAAGCGTTAGGACCCACTTATAAAGGACCCAACTCACTACTTGAGTTTGTGTCCTATTGCTTGAGAATAAGAGAAATATCTCCCACCTGTGTGAGAAATCCAGTCAAAGGATTTTAACTCTTCTGAGACTTAATTTCTTTGCCACTGGCAAGGGTGGGCTACAAAGCTAAACAGATGACTGGTCTGATCTACCATGCCAGTATTTATGCCCCTGATAGAGAGAAAATAGGACACAGCTCTCAATGACTAGAACTTCTCTCTGTGTGTACTTCTCTCTTGGTTAGAGAGGTCAGAGAGTTAGATTCATTAAACGATCCTTTAATCTTTGTGATTCTCGAATGAAAAGGTAGGAAAGAAAAATGTGCACAAATGGCACAGAATTTGTATTGTTGCCATTGTTTCAGAAGAGGCTGAGCAAAGGCACGAGAAATCAAGCTGAAATAAGCCAACCTTGATGCAGAAACGATAGCACGTGTGGCCTTCACACGCAGCAGCCTGCACTTATAGATCTCAGAACACTTGAAAGGGAAGAAAGGGAAGTATCCTCACCCATGTGGGGAAAGCAGAATGAAATGACTGGTGCAAGATCACACAGCAGGTCACCAGCAGAGCCAGGAGCAGAACCAAGGACTCCAAAGTCCTAATCCACACTAGACCATCTATCTTAAGTACTTCTATGGCCCCTGTTACCATAGTATCCGTCTCATCCATGCAGCACTCCTGGGAGCAAGAGTAGTGCGACTGTGTCCAGCATCTCGACAGTCCCAACAAGCACATTGCCACTGGACCATCTTTTCTCTAAAGTCAGCAGCAGAGCCAAAAATAAAACCAACAGCTCCTAGGCCATGTCAATACTGGCTCCCTCCAGTCTCAGGAGAACCTGGGAGCAGTGCTGGGCATGCACTCAAGGCTGCTGCTTGCTATATTTGGGATCACACAGAGTGAGAGCAAGTGAGCAGCGCTCACTCACCCTCAGTGGTAGTCCTCAGCTCAGCAGAGAGGCAACATAGGCCTAGTCCCAGCTCCAGAAACCTAGCAGTTTCTTCTCTGATCACCCCTGTTATTCTTGTAGGGTCAGGTTGGCATCCTAAGTAAGGGATGTAGTTAGCCATGTAGTCTAAAGTCAGGCAGAAGACAGGGTACATTTGCATTTTATAGACTAACCAAAGCATGTATACATCTACTGTGTGTTTGTATGTACGTGTGTGCGTGTGAGTATACACATGCATACACACATACTCAGAGCCTGGTTTTAGACCATGCTGAATACCTCCATTTCCTATTATCTTCCATTATGCTTGTTGGTGCTCAGAACGTCTTGAGATCATATCCTCACGATTTAAACTTGACCCTCCAAATCAGTATTTCCAGTGATCTAGGAGTAAAAAAACTCTACCGGGTGAGGAAGTCAGCAGGGGCTCTCCTATGTAGATACATGCTTAGCCAATGCCTATATATAAAGTATTGTCCCACTGCAGAGTCATACCCAGTCCCTGCTGCCATTGTCACAAAGGCTGTGGACAAACAGAATGATTATATCACTTTAAAGGGAGAGAGACCAACTGTTTATGAGCATTCATCAGCAAAACGTAAACCAGGGCAGCTTGTATCAAAGTGAAACAGTTGCTAAATCACAGTTTAGTTTTCACCTTATGCTGGATACAGGCGCACAAAAGACTTGCAGTGTATCATCTCGAAATGCACTGTATTCCCTCCCGTTTTTCAATCTGGTTTAATTGTTTCATCTACTTTTACACAAAGTCATCTGTATCTGCTGAAAAGTAAAGAGTCGTTATTGTAGCTATTGACCTCAGAGGGTCAAGGAAAACAACTAGTAGAGCTATCTTAACAGTATTTGATATCAGAGAGAGTAAGGATTAGCCAGTACCAACATATCATCTAAAATCTTTCTGGAAAACAGTAATACTTTAAGCAATGGATATGCTGTTTGGTAAGGATCCTGATATTTTTCTTGGAAATGGTAGGTGGCCATGCTGAAATGATGTTTGTCCTTGGTCAGCCACGGAAACAGATAACTTAATAAATGGTATATCATGCCTGAGCAAACAGATCACTGCCAATCCCATTCCTACATGCCCCAGTCCTTTCAACATTGGCGTGGAAAGCAAAAGTCAGGGCAGAGTTGCACCTTATAGACTAATTCAGAATTGCATAAGCATTTGTAAGCAACTCTGTACGGTGCAACTCTGCCTTCTGCCTTACTTCGGACTAACATGGCTATCTCTGCTCATGGAAAGCAAAGGGAGTATTAATGCCAGTAATGGAAATGCTGTCCAAAGACAATGCTGCAAATGTGCAGGGTACTGCTAAATTAAGGGAGTCTTAGGTACATTCCAGCAAGACAAAAAAGAGAGCCTAATATGGGATGGGATGGGGCGGGGGGGCTGCAAGAGGGAAAAGGGTTCCTGGTATAGAAAAGGCCACGAAGCCTTGGGGTAGAGGGCCTGAAGAGCTATGTGGGAGTGGTGATCACTGCTTCACATCTCTAGTACTGCCATGGAAAAAACAAAAAAGAACAAACACTCGAATGTGCTGGGTTTTATTCTGGGCTCTCTCCTGCTAGCTGATCTCATTCCCAGATAAAAACAATAGAATCACATATATAAATATTGGCAATCTGCAGACTTGTTTTTCACTGCAGGCCCAAAGGGCATGCAGCAGTGAGATCGTGAGCTTTTCTGAGCATGTCCAATCAGCTTTGCCTGCCAGATTTTCAATCTCTGGTGACCAGTTCTGTTCCCAATTTATATAAAAAATGCTGCTTCTAGTATGCGTGGTGTTCTAAGGACGAGCCCCAGCGTTCGGCCTCTCCAAGAAAGGAGAACACACAGAGAGGCAGCAGACATAGAGAGGAGCCTTATTAATTGCCCCCTCTCAATCGTTCTGCTGGGGTTTCTATTCTAAGACGCCAGGTTTTGCAGAAAAAAAGCTGTCCAGGCCGAGACCTTGTGCTGTGGCTCTTAGGGATATAGTACAAGGAGTGCTAAAAGAGCATGTATAGGGGGAACGGAGCCACCTTAGCATCCCCTGGATTGTGAGCTGCTCCAGAGGCCACTGCAGTCTAGGGTGGCCATCATACAGGACAGTCCGGTTGTCCTCTGTCCTCTATTGATACGAAACCCAATGCCTTTCTCTTCTTCAAGAGAAAAACAGAGGACATAAAGGCGTCGGGTTTCGTATCAATAAAGGACAGAGTAGCAGAAAACTGGACTGTCCTCAATGATGGCCACCCTACAGTCTCCGGTGTCAATGGGAACAACCATTGCAGATCATCCAGAGTAACTCTGAACCCCTGAGGCACTCTGACCTCTGCCCCATGCTTGGCTCTTACCTCCAGCGCAGCGTCCACACCCAGGCTTAGAAAGGGGCAGCTCCATTTATAGCAATTTATAAAGCCCAGTTTTCTTTTACCTCTTGGGGCAGCCCAGACAGGCTGACCCAGAGTCATGTTTCTCACAACCCCCTCAAGATGCATCTTGGCACAGACAGGGATTATTGGGCATTATCAGGGAAGTTCAAACAGCGTGTTTGGAGTCGCACAGATCACAGAATTCAGCTTTGTGCTTGCCCTGTGGATTTAGGAGTTTAGGCCATGATCCTGCATTGAGTTTGTGGTGCTTTGCAATGGGGGTTGGAAGAGATGAAAGCTGATGTGTTGGTCCTGGCGCCCTCCCCACGCAATTCAGGTAAGGAGTATTGGGAGCTGACTCAGGGGAGACACGAGGGCTGGAGGCATTCCCTAAGGGAGCCAGACCTCAAACCATAAAGGTGCATATGAATCAATTTGATACAAAAATCCATAGCTGTATGTGCCAATTAGGCAGATAAATACTTTTTCTTACTTCTAGGCCAATGCTGAGAGTAAAAACATGCTGCTTACACAGCTCATATAGCTAGCTGAGCTGGCTAGGGCAAGTTCTTAGGTGCGTTAGGACAGCGATGAATCCCCCGTGACAACTGAAAGGCATTTTTCTTTATTTGATAATCTTCCACATCCCAAAGAGTGCAAAGGAACCAGAATCACCTGCTTCTGCACTGTCTCCCTCTTCCATTGTGCTGGGGCCTTGCTAGTCTTAGCTAACACACACCAGGCCTGAGACTAGCACAGACCAGACCACCGTATCAAGTACCCAACCAACCCACTTGCTAAACCGATCTCCTTTGTCGTAGCAATTTGAGCTTGGACATTGGCAAGAATTTGCTGCTTGGACTCCTGGAGGGTTGCTAATGTGGCCATTGACTTTGCCAAACTCAGGCTCATTTAACAGAATATCACCTTAATAGTTACAATGCCCCTGACCAAAAAATTGGCATAAGCAGTGGCAGCCTCTATATTTGCATGTGCTTCGTTGCTGAAGGGCATGGTTCGAGAACGGTATGCACTCCCACTCAAAGCCTACTGGATCCTGTTGGATACAACTCCATCGGGGATAGCAGCCTGGTGCATGGGCCCAGGCAAACACTGCAAGAAGCATTCTCCTGACAGTGAGTTGCTCTTTTTGCTAAGGCCTTCAGCTCTAAGGCATCGAGTACATCATGGAAGAGGAAGGGGCACCATGCTGCTCTGCTTGGGTTCAATAATAGAGATGTGTCCATAGGCAGGCAAGATTATGAGCCATGTGATTAAAACTGTGCTATTGAAATGCCAATTTGAAATGTCTGGTAAAAATTTTCAAAAGCATCAAAGTGACTTAGGAATCTAAGGGACACTTGTAAAAAGTTATTTAGGTGCCTAAAGATGCAGATGAGTGCCTCCTGGGGTTTTCATAAGTGTCTACATAGAGGAGGCCTTCAGACCCTTAATTCTCATGAGACTTGGGCTGGGATTTTCAAAGATTAAGACAGTAAAGTGTCCCACCCACATTTACATTCAGTGGGCCTGAAAACTGAAAACCCTCAAGCTCCTTTGATAATCCAAGCTGAGTCACTTCTGAAAATGACACTTAGGCCGGATGTCTCAGCTGTCCATCACTTTTTAGACCTAAATTTCTCGGTCTTGTAGTCTCTTGCTTTGATTCTAACATGTCAGAAATGCAAAGTCTTGAAAGAAATGGTGTTTATGTTCCAGACACGAATCCCATTTTATTTTCATCATTTTCTTGCATGCCCTATCTTTGTTCTCTCCCTCTCGCTGCATCTGCTTCCCCTTCCCCCTCCCAACCCTCACACACACATTTGGGGATTGGCAGGTTGAAATGTATGGAAATGGCTCTTCTAAAGAGGATCTTAATCCTAGATAATACAAGGATACACAGACTCAAAATGTATTTACAATTCAATGGGTTGAGAAATTAATTTTATTCATTCAGATACTAAGACAGAAGATCATATGAGGTACTGTTGTTATGTCTGAAGAGGCCACTCTATTCTGATTGTTGGTAAGTCTTAATAGGAAGCAGCCTTAACATTTCTCTTTTAACTCAATTGTCTCTGCGTTTTAGAGGATGGTAACCTCTCCTCCTACAGTTTACTGTGTATATGAACTGCTGGACAGAGCATGTGAAAACATTCCTACTGAGTGTACCAGTTAGATTATGGCCTAAAGAAAAATTGTATCATCCTTCTATTAGTCTGAATAATTACAATTATTCTTGATTTTAAAACCAGCTTTGGTACATTGACATAATGCCCTCCTGCGGTACTGAGTTCCATGGGTCGGTTAGGTCCTGTGAGTATAATCACGTCTTTTCAGAAGTGCGGAGGAAGAACTATATACCACGTAGGCCCTATTTTGCGGGTTTTCATCGGGTCAGAGTTGCACAGTGGAGCTGACTTGAAACAGATGTTCTGCCGTGCAAGTAAATCAGTCAATAAATTGGAATATCGATGTGCTTTTCCGCCTAAATTGGGAAAACTAGCCAAATTTCAATACCGTTCCATGAAAACAAAAATCTGAAAAGACAATTGCTTTCTTCCCGTTAATTCAATGCAGTTGGGGCCGATTCCAATCCTTTTTAACTTTTTTGAACGTAAAATAAATTCGAAACTCAAATTCTTGCAAAACAAAAATCGGTATTTTTTCCCCAAAGAGCTGAAACAGAACACTGTTGTTTTAATCTTGTTTTTAGGATGTCATTCAGATCTGTACCCAAGACGTCGTTCAGATCTGTATGATTTCAAGAAAAGCGTCCTTGAAAGTGCATTTGTCAATAGAAAGCTGCGAGGCTAAAATATTCTGAACAGTTCTACCACGCAGGCCTGGACCTGACCCTGTGTGCAGCAAGGAGGGATCAGGGCCTTATAAGAAAAATACAGTTCTGGGAAATGGATGGAGTGAGACTGGACTATTTTCAGGTAACCTGACAGTCCCCAAGCGAAAACCAGAGGCCAAATACGGTTGGAATAAACTAGCGCAATTCCACCATCTCTGCGATCCTTTCGTTTGCTCCTCCAACTTGTAATGGGGAATTTTACAATAACCCTATTGCCCAAAGTTGTACATTCAGTTTGGTATAGGCTTTCACATTGAAAACATGTGGAAAAAAATAACACTAGCTATGAAATTTCTAGTGGAAAAATCAGATGTAAATGATGATTAGCAACATACCTTCCTAAAGGTACCGTGGTATTGGTGCAGCAAAGCCGGATACCCTACAAAACCAGCACTAACACATGGAGAAAGTCCAAAAGAGAGCATTTGCATGCACGTGAAGTTTTGTGTGAGCTGTCCCACTGAATACAAATAAACAACCCACATGCATCAAGTTATTTTTAAGTGGTAGTGCTTGCAAGATCAAGACCTAGCGTCATCACTTCATGCTTTCTCAATGTGCTAATGGTACTTTTGTGTTTATTCCATTATTGCATCAATAGCAATAAAAGCATATAGACAATAAAAATCAGATGCTTGCTGCATTCTTACTGAACAAAAATGCAAAGCAGTATTAGACGATTTTACATCTCTCTTCAAAACGTCATGAAATTTTCTCCACAATTTTTTCAGAGAAAGAAAAATGCAAAGAAACTAATGTGAGGGAGATGATAATAAGAAAGGCCTTAGAAATGGACAGATTGCCCCCAAACTGGACCAAACGGGAGCCCAAAATATGGCAGCCCCCTGAGATTTCTGCCTGATGTGTTCGACTTAACGCTTTAAAAAATTCACTCCAGAATAATGACCTCTAATTTATTTTGGCTACAGTGATCTTCATCTGTGATTCTCCTAATCTCACTCTGAAAATTTCAGGGTACTCTTTAACCAGAGAGAGTGACTCATTCTCTAGCTGCTGAGTAGTTAATCTGTTCAAACATTTCCCTAAATAACCATCTGCTCTACCTTGTATTTGTGTCATTCCCTGACTATCTTAGCTCTCTCTCTCTGTCCTGCTGGCTCATTCAGCACTCTTTAAATTTCTCCTCTGGCCTTATGTCTGGTTGCTTATGTTTTGGACAGACAATAGAGGTGATATAGGCCATTATTCATGAGAAGCTTCAAGTGTAACGTGAGAAACATCTCATCTCCTGACCCCTGTTAGCATAAGAATTGCTGATAAAATTCTGAACTGAAAGAGAGGAATCTTCTGGGAAAATATAGGCAAAAGTTTCACTTGAGAGATGTGTTTTGTAGGAAGAACCCAGATGAATTCTCTGCTTAAGGACATGAACAAACTCCTGGTGCAGTTAGTGGCAGCCTGCTGCCTTCAGAGAGACCCAGATCCTAAAAGTTTCTGAAGTTTTAAAGAAGAGTAAAATATTCTTCATCATCAGAATAACCCTTTGCACTTACCGTCTACTTTTCACCCAAAGATCATGCAATGTGTTGTTCATATTAGTGCATTTAGCCTAACAGCATCCCTTGATGGGAAGGATGTATCAAAATACCCATTTTATATACGTGTCGTATCAATCAGAAATGCAGGAGAACTACTTGAATCATAGATAGTGCTGCGCTGTTGGGTTAGCCCAGCATTACCCAGGTGCAACTCCACCAATTTTAGCAGTCACGCCTGAGAGAAACTAGACCAACCCATGGGTGAATCAGTCTGTCACTGAAAACACAGCCTCTGTCAAAGAATGCAATAGATAGCAAACTGAAAGCACGCTTCGTCTTAGCCCAAAACAAAAGGCAAATACATGTTGTTACTTGTCCAAAGTCAGGGGCAGGAACTGGAATTGACCCACTGACTTCTGATCTGGGAAGACTCTTAGCTATATAGTTAGAAACCTTCTTGCATCCCTTTAGAGACAGCATGTACTCGTGGTCAACAATGCACCCACGAAACTCATGGATTAAATCCTGTTCCCATGTTCATTGGTATAAAACTGAAGTTAACTGTTAACTTCCATGCTACTCAGTCTAGAGTGGTGTATCAGAGGAGAGTTTCTCTCAGGCAACTCTGTCTTTTGACCCAGTAAAGGAATTTACACAACAGGCTGGAGAGCGGCATTAAAACTCATCTGGTGTGAACTCAGAAAAGTCACCAATAACTTATGTATCTCTGAACCAGCTGCATATCGGTGTTTTGGGACAATGACAATTGTGGGGTAGTCTGCAGTAGAAAGAGGCAGAGTTCAGTTGACTGGGACTAGACTGGGCAAACCACTGAGATAACATGCTATACAGGGTGATACTGCGTTCTGCGATAGGTATACATTCAGTTATTAAAAGGTAAGTCTATAGTTAGGTTTCTGCAGCTCCTTTCCCTAGTTTCTTCTTCAGCGTGGTGTGTGTATGTGTGTGTGTACACACATACATACATACATATACATATACACACACATACATACATAGATATAAATATATAGATATCTATATCTCTATATAGAGATAAATATATAGATATCTATATATCTATAGATCTATCTATCTATCTAGCTATATCTCCCAACTTGTCAGCACAGGCTCCAGCGATGTTGCAGGTCCATTCATTACGTCTCAGCTTGAGACGTGCAGTGTTATTTCATCTCCTTCCCTCACACAAACGCAATACTCAGAGAGGTGTCTTAATTCCTTCTTGTGACCCTTGGTCAGATCCTCATCTGCAGTCAATTGGTCCACCCTGATTTCCATCACCTGGGGGAACAGGTGAGTCACCAGTTGAAAGCAATTTCAGGCTGGAGCATGAATGGGATGTACATCAGAACCTTGTGGAGATTGTCCAGCCACGGTCCTTTTGGGTTAGGGTTCTGCCCTTCAGCCTACATCTGTCTTCCTCAAATGGGCAAGGGCCTGACCCCAAGCCCAAAGTCAGTGAGCCATCAATCCATGGCGCTAATACTACAAAGCAACTTGCGTCAAGCGGCATCTTTTCTGTCTAGCTGCAAGCAAAGGAGCCCGTGGTCCACGTGTGGGGATGTGCACAGAATACAACAGGCAAGTGCATCTCTTGGGCTACTTACTTGACCGTGCGGTCGTACCAGGGATCAGTCTGGCTCAACATGCTCAGATGCAAGCAGGAGGAGCTCAGGTTTGGGCCACTATAAAATGGGATTGGGACAATGAGCAATCCTCTGGGACAGAGGATCAGCTCCACTGACCCCAACGCATGTCTGCCGAGTTACACCAGCCAAGCAGCTGGCCCTCCCTGGTTTTATGTTAAGCAGCCAAGGGGGCTTTTATCAAAATCTGGCTGCTTGACTCACTAACTAGCAAAAACAGGCTGTGGTTCCCATGTACCAGATATTTACAGCTGTACCTTGCCACAGCTAATCAATCTGCTTTATTATGTATTAACATACATGCAAGGGCCTTTACATTGGGAAAAACCTGCTACAGAAAAGGGCAAAAAGTTCTGCTTCTCCTACTGCATTTCTTTACTCACAAGAACATTTGCGGTGCCGAAAGTGTGCTTGACTTTATTCAGTTCTCTGACTCAAGGCTAGAGCTGAAATCAGTTTTAGACTCCTAACTCCTATTTAAGTAGCTAGATACCACTTTGAGCCTGTCTTCCTCTGTGACTATGCTAATGGCAGAAGCCTTTTATCCAAAATCTATGATGGTGAAAAGAAGACATTTGATTTACTACTTAATGGAAGTCACCCCTGGGGTGCAATATGCCCTCTCTTTAACTGCACAGAGCCACACTGCACAAGGAATAGCTTGGACAGTTCATGAAAAAGAATATACCATTACAGTGATAAGAGGAATTTATAGGGAGACAGAAAGTAATGATTGACATAAGGTAAAATTTGCAGAAGCGTATAACTAACTTAGGCGTTTAAGTGACTTAGCCACTAAGGCTAGGAACAGAAACTACACACACAAACTGGTATAAGTGATCAGAAACTGGTTCAAATCTGTAACACAACAGAAGTTCAGAGCAATAAACAACTGACAAAATGGCTGAAACCGGTTTAAGATAAACCTGGATGGATGTAGCATTAGACTTAATTGACTTCGGTTAAATTGGTTTATTGAAATTTGGTCCCACATCCCCTCCAGATTTAAATTAACTCACAATCCCCCAGTATCCCAGGATGCTTTGCACTGCCCCCCTCACAGGGTAAGCAGGCTACCCTTGGCCCAAACTGTCTGCTCCACCCAGCAGGGAGGCACGCTCTAGCACCCCCTGGCACCTGGCCTGCACCACTGCAGGCATGTAGCTGTATGTCCAGAGTCAAAAGTGAATGTCTGTTCACTTGCTTATCAGTTCAATCTAGGCAGCTTGGACTAACCTGTGAAGATTGATTCGATCCAGCCTCAGGCTTTTTGACTGTTTGTACTTAGCCTTAGGAGTGAGAAGCACTGATAAGGCACCAACTTCTGAGTGCCTATACCAGTAGTACACCTCTAAAAGTTAAGAGCCCTTACCAATAAAATTCAGCGCTTTAAGTTTAACATTGTGCTGCACAAACCCTATTAAAATGTACTGTATTCTCAAGTGGTTGGGATGATCACATTCTGCATTTGGGGGAACTGAGCACAGAGGTGACCAAGGCTAGATAGCAAGTCAGTGTCAAAGCCAATATTAAAATGAGTAGTTTCAGGCTTTCACCCTTGTGCTAATTCCACTAGACCATAATGGCTCTCACTGCTCTACTTGATACAATATGTGTTCCAATATTACTTTGGAGGAAAAGGGATTAAATAAATGGCAAACAGCAAGCCAAATGGGCAATTAATATTCTTGGATGGGTTAAAGGAAAAAACTACATGAACATATCCAAACGCTTCCAAAACAAAATCTAAACATACTGAGAAATGTTTATAGATATTCAAATTGTTAATGGCATGCAAGAGGCTTATATTTCAAATATCACAGGTCAAAGAAAAGGAATATGTGAATTTCCAAATGTTCCTCGCTTGGCTGATCCATCAATGTGATATCTAATACACACTTAAACTCCTCAATGTACTCCCTGGAATTAAAACAATCAGATAGCATAGAAAGGGCTTAAATAACCATTATCAATGGATTTCAGATAAAATCTAGACATAATTTAGAAAAGATCACCAAACATAATCAAACGAAATAGCTTTGGAAATGGGTCAGAGAAGTGTGAGTTGATGACCAATTACATTTTGCAAGCATAATCAGGAGGCAGTTCAGCAGTTGAAAATGTCTGTAGATTAAAAACTTGATGGAGTTGCTTTAAAATATGTTACATGGTAACAAATGAAAAGTGAAGTAAACCTGCAACTGTTGAGGTAAAGATAACATTAACCATGGACCAAGCTATTCCAAGAGCAGCTTTAGCCTGGGGGTTGCTGTCCTGCTTCTTGGGTTTTGTTAAATTAGAAGGCATCATACCTAGGGATAAAGTGTGTCCGGGTAATTTAGGAAGTGTCTAAGCCATTTGTGGCCAATTTTTTAGAGAAATTTCAGGGTCTGAGGGTACCTACAAGGATTTCAAAAGCATGTAGGCCCTGGACTCCCATTTATTTTGGTAGGGGTTAGGCAACTACGCCATTCGGAAACTCCCAAGTGCCTAGACACATCTTTGAAAATTGAATGCATTTAAAAATCAGACCATCAGAGCCATAGGAGACTGATTCCCTTAGATGCTTTAGAAAATACTACCCTTGATCTTAGCTAGGTAAGAGGAAAATTCTGGAAGATACTGACATGTAAATGGATGCCACCATGGAGAAAAGATGGAGAAGCACAGTCAAGGAATGAGACAGCTGAAAATACCATTAATATTGGCAGTGCAATAGGGTTAGGGCTCCACCATGTTAAGTACTGAAAAAGCATTCACGTGAACAATGTCCATGCCACAAAGGACAAAGGAAAGAGGACAGGGGACCAGAAGATATGGCCACAGAAGTAGGCTATGTGCACAGTGTGATGTTTCCAATCCATTTGGAAATATTTCCTGTTCCTCTTATTAGCAGTATGATCATTTTTATTCCACTAACAGCCAAAGGCACCAATAAAGATCAGGCGCCACTATGCAAGTTGCAAATTCCCATGACTCTCTGAGCTGGGCTTTAAGAAAAATACTAAACCTCAGTCAACTTGATATAAAAATCATGAAAGTTGTGAACAGTGGAATTGCAGCCTCACTAATTAGTTCAGGGAGGGCATTTCAAAGCAAAGCAATTCAAAGCGAGGGTCAGGGTTAACTCTAAATTCACACATGCACAAGTTTTAGCTGAAAAAAAATTGTTTCTCTCTGGGCGTCTCTTCCTGTTAATCTTGTTTCAGCGTTGGCTGCCCTGGCAGAGTCGAGTTCTGCTTCTCTCTCATGGGCGGAACCCTGCAGCTCTTTGATTTCTTCTCATATTTGCAGTTATGTCATTTCTGGCTGATCCTTCTCAACGCTGTGATGTTTTCCTCCGAAAAGCAGCCCGAGCATTATGCCTGCTTATGGAGAGGCAGGCCTTGGAGATGAGATGCAAGTCTTGCGGTTGTCAGGGTCTCCGGAAGGTCTCCAACAATTCTGGGGGCTTGCAAAAGTCATGTGCAGGATGTGAAGCATTTTTTTCTTGTGATTTAAAACCTTATTCTGTAATTTTTTTTTCCCCTTCAGGGATTATGCAATATATAAAAACCCAAACAAAATTCTTTCTAGCTACTCTGCATATTCAAAATGGCAGAACCTCACAGAAAGCTCAGCTAGCAGAAGGCAAGATCCTATACCTTATATATATATACCATATTCTTTCAAAAGTGTCTTGTCCCCACCTTTCTCTTCAGTCCTTTGCATATATTTCCTAGCATTGTTCATAATCTCTTCTCTTTCCCCTCCATTTCCGTCTCTTTGAAAGAGAAGCAGAAACTTACTGTCGTTAAAGCAGAACTTTGTGGGTAATAAAGTTCAAGCTGGTTTATAATCAGACAGAACAAATTCGCCCAGCCCTATTTAAAAATAAAGCCTCACATGAGGTGGTTAAGGCAACACACTACACAGTAGTGAGCAGCAGCTAGCAAGCGTTATAAAACTTTGAGGCAGGGAAGAGCCCCAGCCACAGAGTTCTGCCCTGGTTTGGAAACTTGGCCAAAGTTGGGGCATTATAGATCTGGGAGATTTGGCTTGGCCTCACTGCCAGCATAAGGTTTGTTTCAGATAAGTATAGAAAAGATGGAGGTTTGTGGGAACTATCAGAATGTTTTTTGGTTATTGGGCAGGAAATCTCATGATACCAAGATTGCCCATCTGTCCCGAGAAAATCAGACGGACCTTGACATCAGCCAGTCCTACAGTATTGCAACACCTTTCTGTACAGAAATCTAAAATAGAGAAACGGAGCAAACAGAAGAGCCTAGGTAGACCCTAGAAATAAAGAAGCCACCAAAACAGAAGACTATTCAAACTTCTTCAAACTTTAGCAAAAATGAGTTATTGGTATCTATTGACAGTAGCATAACTAGGCAGGGCGAGCAAGGCACCAGCCTCCGGTTGCCAATTTAGAGGGGGTGCCAGCTGCATCCCACAGCACTCCCTGACCCTGGTCTCTGGTCCTTGACAGCATCTCTGCCCCAGACAATGAACATGCGAGTTAAGCCTCTGCATTGTGTCATGCATTCAGAATCTCCGGTTGGGACTGAAGCCCCAGTTTCCTCAGTACTGTGCTAGCATGGCCAAGGCTTCTCCATCCTGCTGGCAGCTCTAGCTGTTTTCAGGTGCTAGAGATCCAAAAAGTAGCTCTGAATACCCTGAAGTTATTGTGAAGAGTTCCCATGATAAAAGGAAACAAGGAAAACAACTGCTCATCATTAAGGACTAATAGGTAGATGTGCGCCTTAACTAAAGTATACTACATAACATTTTCTGAAGCATCTTTTGTTGTTGATTTACAAGCAAAAGATATCTGAGCATGCATAAATGCCCCCCTGGCACACAGGGAGAGGTGGGGGTGGAGGTAGACGGGGGGGGGGAGATTAAAGCAGAGAACTTTTTTCCCCTGCATTTTAATTAAAGAAACTGGATCTGATTCTCTCCCAGTTTTTACACTACCCGAACCCCATTGATTGCTATGGAATTAATCCTTATTTACAGCAGATCAATACCCAGGCCTGTTAAGCAGCGAGTATGAGCCAGTCTGAGCCCAAGACAGAGAGAGATTTCAGCACAATGCTTTCTACATCTGCAGCAAACTCGGATCAGATTTTACTAATCACCCGCATCTTTTCAATCCATTATGTTGACCATTAAGATAATCATATGAGTTTGTAAGGCTGAGATGGGGGAGCCCTGAAAGCCTCCATGTTTTTGTTTCTATGGAAACGATTCCCTTGGCATCCCCTGTCTATGTTCACTATTCCTGTCTGACTCTGTTTTGTCTCTCAAAAACCAAATCTCAGCCTCTTTCAAATATTCATTTGGGAGGCGCTGGTCTACATTATGCTGTATGTACTATTTCATGGTATTTTTCATCTGCTCAGCCACAAAAATGGGACCGCGCAAGTGCTGCGGTGCAAAGCTGACGTAGCCGCAAAAAGGAGAAGGGAGTTGGGTCTCTATAGGCCTATTCAATCCTGGCCAATTTTGTTGGGACTGGCAAAGGTGCGACTCAGTGTTCGGTTCTGACTATGTTTTTAGGACCATAGACGGAGAAAAGCCCATCAGGAAAGTAATGGTTTCAACTGCGACATCTATGGTGTTTCCATACAGAGACTACCGGACTCATCTCCTTAATCAAGACTCATGCCTACTGCCTTCAAGGGAGTTGTGTTAAGTTACACCAGCTAAGGACCTAGCCATAAAAGTCTAGCTAAAATCTTGCTGTGGGCTAGACTGGGGATTTTGAAGCTGGATGCCTTTCTCCAGCGATGTCCACTGACTCGCAGTAGTCTTTACTTCACCAAGCCACAGATTGGTGGCGTGTTTCGTCTTTCATTATAAGCGAGTTTCTCTGGCCCCTTGATCGCTTTTGTTGCTCTTCTCTGAATTGTGTCCCACTTACCGCACAATACGGGCTGCGCTACATCCCAAAGGCCAAAAGTGCAGCGCACAGAAGCTCATTTTCAAATTCTACAACCCCATTCCTGGGGAGGATTTCAGAGACAGACACCAGGCTATAAATGAAGTATGCGTGCCCCATATATCTGGATAATTTAAATGTATTTTCTGTGAATAAATCTACTCTGTGCTTTCTTGATCTGTACAATCTTCTGCCATAGGGGCATAACATAAAAATACTTCAAAGGCTTTAACAAATTCCCTCAAGATGTGATCTTCAGCATTTCAAAAGCTGAAAGACACAGAGAAGGTTTAAAGCGATCATGATATATTTCCAAGGTAACACTCTTCAGTAACTCTTGTTCACCCATTTTCGGAGCCAGAAGTTGTATCAGCATCTTTTTAAACACGCTGGCTAAATTATAAGCAATGCAAAGAGAAGCTGATCTTTTGTGTTTGCTGTGTTATCTTTAAATGAAGCAGACCAATGCTGCCTCTCTACATAGTTATATAGTCCTAAATGAAAGCCCGCTACCAAAAAACGTGCCTCCCCCCTGCCCTCCCCCACAAACACACTAACAACAAAGATTTGGTCCCTCTTTTCCTACTGAGATGAAGCAAGGCCCTTGTTTCTAACACCTTGAGAGAGGTCATTTTGCTTTGCACCCTAAGATTAATTATACATCTTTTCTAAGTTTAAAGACAAATGACAATTTTGAAACCAATATTCTTGGCCAATTCCAAGTTGCTTAATGTCATCCAAGCAGTTTTATAACAGACTCTCCTTAACTGTAGCATATTTAGTGAGATCAATTGCAGTCCGCCTTGCATGGTTAACTCAATCAACAAACGACTAACGATTCCAGCATGTTACAGCTTTTTTGGCTAATGAGAACCTTATTGACCAGATTTTTCCCTTTCTCTCAGGATCAAATGCCAATATGGAATGAGTTCTGGTAAACTGTAACATTAGCCTAAAAGCAAAATGCTGACCAGTCACAGCAGCATGTAGCCTGGGTGTCATTAGGGAGCAAAAGATCTGCTAGGTAGATGATCCCATTTGTATGAACGGTTCAGTTTTTTGGTGCCTATCCAATGCAACAGAAACTGCAAGAAGCATGGAACTGCACTAGGACAGGGTTGCTTTGGTGCATGTAATTACAAAATGATGACATTTTTGTGTCCTGTGACTCCACCTTTAAATGTCCAGAAATCCTCGGTGTTCCTAGAGTTCAGCAGTGATTTTGATCCAAGATGTATTGCAGCCTGTGCAATGGGAGATGCATATACACTGTGCTCACAGCCATTGAACTTTTGAGCCATTTGCTGCTGCAGTTGCTTTTGCTACGTTTCTTTTGCTCTAGCAATCTTTGAAATGTTTTCTATACAGATTTAGCACGCCTTAATGTGCCCTAAATGCAAGTTAATACTTAGCACAAATAGGAGCAAGAAATGGAAAACAGCTTAGCCAAAGTTACCTTGTCCATTGTGAACCAGCACTAAATAAGGGCCCACTTTGCAACAGGCTTTCTGTACAACAGATTCTTGGGTTTTCTTTACACATCATGGAGCTTCCACCATTTCCCTTAGAGAAAATTTCTGGTCTGATTAATTTATATCCTTAGGATACTTTTTTTCCTGCTAGCAGGAGGCAGTGTGGTCTTTGGGATACAGCACTTGCCTGAGGCTCAGAAGATATACATTCAATCCTTGGCTCTGCCACTGGTTTACTAGATCACTGTAGGCACATCACTTCTTGCTCTGTGCCTCCAGTTCTCTATCTAGGAAACAGGGATAATGATGCTGAGCACTTCTGACATCTAGGGAGGAAAAACGCTATGTAAGTGAATGGCATCATTAGCCATTTCTTTTGCTCATTTTCATCCTGTAACTCCTGAGCTTGGAAAGCCTAAATGGTTTAAATCCCCTTCCTTGACTGCAAAAAACACACAAAAAAAGGGGAAAGGACTGAATATAAAAAGAGCAGGAAAAGGATTGAAAAGGATTGGCTTTGGAAATAGTTGATCCTCCAGGCTAGGGACAGACATTACACATAAACTGGTTTAAGAGATCAGAAACTGGTTTAAACCTGTAAGCAAACATAAGTTCAGCGCACATAAGCCAGTTTCAAAATGGCTGAAACTGGTTTAAGATAAACCTGGTTGAACATAGTATCAGACTTAACTGAATTGGGTCAAACTGGTTTATCCAATGTCTGTCCCAGATCCCTAGATCACTTCTGGGACTCGATCAATTTGCTGGGATCCTTTTGAACCACAGCTGGTGAGAGAACATGCGCAGATCAGTGACAAGGATTTTGCTTTGCTCCTGCATCTTTAAGAGGTGCTTCTCTCTGCTTAAAGGGCTTAAACATTAAATATCGTTCAGCCAGGTCGGAGAGGGGGTACATGCTTGACTTCAGTCCTCTCTTAACAATGTCCTTGGGCCAGCTTCCAGGAATTCAGATACTTAATAACTTTGCCAGGCTGAGAGCTCTTCATCTCAGATGCATTCGCTTCTTATCTGCAGCGGGAAATTTTTCCATTCATTTCATGGTCCGCTCCAACCATGTCATCTCTCTCTTTGCTGGCTCACCCCCCACCAGCACCACCCAGCCTGTGCTCACAGGTTCGTGAAAAACTCCATTTTTGTTCTGACTTCTTCCTCCACTCTCTTGGTCTAGCCTAATCCTGCACTAGCCAGTTGCTGTCTCCTCCTCCTCTGAACTTCACACTTCCTTCCATGCCACTGGTTGAGCCGAAGAGGTTTGCGAGCTTGCTACATCTGCCTGTTGGACGTTTTTACCCGCTAGCTCAAGCAGCAGGCTCTTGTATGTGTAACATAGACAGTCCCGGATTCAAAGCCTGCCATCAGCTACACAGACACTTTCTACTTCTCAATATTCGGTTCCTTTCCTTCTCTCTATAGCCCTACTCGTGACACATACCTCTCCCTGCTAAGGTTTGAAAGCCGCCCCAGTACAAGAGATTTCCTTGCTCTCTTAGCATTAGAGACGCGCAAGCACAGAGGTGTTGGCAGCCGTGGACGGTACCTGCACTGCTTGCCCTTCCCCTGCTGCCTGTTGTTGGGCCTGCCCTTCTCCAGCTGCTGCACCGCAGAAGCGGCAGTAAGTTGAAAGCACAGTCTCTGTAGCAGATGGCGACTCCTCAGCTGTCAATGCACTTGGGGCACGGGAGCAGATCTGGGCAGAAAGAGGTAATTCCATATCCCATTTCAGCCAAGATTTCAGTCATTTAAAAGCTGGTTTCTTTCCAATTCTTAATGAAAACCAACCATTTTGGTTTCCCAGCTGAGGCCTATAACCTGGGGGACTGCCCCGAAGCCACAGACCCTGGGAGTGTGGGCTGCGAATATCCAGAGCTCCCGTGCTCCCAGCTCCCTTTCCGCCTGCCCGGACGGTTGCCAAGGATCAAGAGCAGCAAGCTCCCAGGAAAGCAGGCATGGTTCAAAACCGAGCCTGGCGGGACCTCCACCAGACACGTCAGGAGATGAATGGGCAAACTCAAACATATGCATTCGCCAGAAGTTTTGTGAGCCGCTCTGCCATAGGATTCAGTCCAGCATCTTCCATCCACAGGGGTCTTCTTCAAGCAGTGATCCTTCCTGCTCTGTCCTCCTCTGTATGGAGTGAGCGACAACGCCCAGACTGCACACTGGATGAAACCAGAGGCTTTGCATTTGAGACCGAGTCTGCTTTCCATTAGCCCAGGTAGTGATTCCTGCTTTGGTACTTGTCTCTGGTGCACAGAGCAACGTTATACTACTATAGTCACACTCCTAAGACGAATCCAACTCTAGTCTCTTTGTCCCAAACCACAACCAGAAGCAGAGGGCAGGCTCCCAAATGTATTATAGCAGGGGAGACTCTTCCATTTTGCCCTGTGAGTTCCTCAGTGGGAGCAAAGCAGAGTAACTCAGGGTCTGCCATCTACCAAGTCTAATGGGAACCTTTGTTTGCATGGTGACCTTCGGGAAATGCTTCTGCCCCAGGACCTGGGAGCTTGGCACCTTCCCCTGGTGGTCTTTGTTTTGATTTGCTTTTATTGTACCCAAGAACCCCAGTCCCAGACACAGCTATATCAGGCGTTGGATGAACACTGAACAATCGCGTCCAGCCCTTTCCCCTAAGTGCACAGCTGCACGCACAAATCTGCTGGTTGGAAATTTCCACTGGAAATGTGTTTTCACCGATTTAATTTATTTTAATCCATAAAAATAAGTTTCCAGTGAAAAATCCAGATCTCCTTCCAAAGTTAGGTGACTTGAGCTCATCTCTGCTTCCTGCTGGAAGACTTGAGTCATCTACAAAGGACATGGCCTGAGAAATGTGCAAGTCATTCTTGGCTTTATTCTTTTGGGCATCACAAGACTGGAGCTGGAAATGTCTGACTTGCAATTCCAGACAGTGGCTTCAGTTTCAAGTAAATTAAAGTTAAAGCAAAAAATACATTTCACTACTTTAAAAAAAAATGGTCTGGGCCATTAGCAGTGCCAGCTTCTGCACCGTAGCCTTCCTTCATTAGAAGGCTTTTGACTTCATAATGTTCCAGTGCCAGGAAAAACAGGTAGTGTTTGATTCAATGGTAAAGGGGGATGGGGATGAATTAAATAACAGAAGTGGTCATTATAATGTTGCTCCAGCTGGGCGCATCAATGGTTTGGCAGCTACATCCCAAAATTGGGATTCAGGTCACCTAGGCATAACCCAAGGTCCACAGAGAGGTAATGTAGCCGATGGCAAGTCATCCACTCTCTCTTTGCCTCAGTTTCCCCACCTGAAAAGCAGCAGTAATATTTCATAACCCACCTGCAGGGCTGAACTCCCTAGTGTTTGAAATGCAAAGAAATGGAAGTCAACCTGGTTTCATTTTCCTTTGGTCTTGTCAGCAAATATGCAGAAATGCAGCTATCAATTAATGCCGTCCAGTACACAGCATGTCTCTTGTTATACGCACGCACAGGCCATGAGAAGGAGTCACAGATTAAGGACTACATAAGATGCTGCACAAGGGAGCGAGAAGACAGGCAACTATAGGCCAGTCAGTCTCACCTCCATCCTAGGCAAAGTCTTTGAAAAAATTATCAAGGCTCACATTTGCGAGAGCCCGGCAGGACAAATTATGCTGAGGGGAAACCAGCACGGGTTCGTAGCAGGTAGATCGCGCCTGACTAATCTAGTCTTTTTTTATGACCGGGATACAAAACACCTGGACACAGGAGGAGGGGTGGATGTCGTATACTTAGACTTCAGGAAGGCCTTCGATACGGTATCCCACCCCATACTGGTGAACAAGTATGTTGTTAAGAGGCTGTGACTTGGATGACTACACAGTCCGGTGGGTGGCGAATTGGCTGGAGGGTCGCACCCAGAGAGTCGTGGTGGATGGGTTGGTATCGACTTGGAAGGGTGTGGGAAGTGGGGTCCCGCAGGGCTCGGTCCTTGGACCGATACTCTTCAATATCTTCATCAGCAACTTGGACGAGGGAGTAAAGTGTACTCTGTCCAAGTTTGCAGATGACACAAAACTGTGGGGAGAAGTGGACACACCGGAGGGCAGGGAACAGCTGCAAGCAGACCTGGACAGGTTGGACAAGTGGGCAGAAAACAACAGAATGCAATTCAACAAGGAGAAATGCAAAGTGCTGCACCTAGGGA
>NW_005841952.1:1772869-1780173 GCF_000455745.1 Alligator sinensis
ACTCTTTCCTGCCTATGCAGGGGGTCGGACTCGATGATCTATTGAGGTCCCTTCCGACCCTAGCATCTATGAATCTATGAGATCCAATTCAGCTTCAAACATTCCCCAGCGATACTGGGAAAGCCACCTCTATTCTCTGTGCTTTACTTCCCATCCATAAAATGGAAACAACACTTGGTTTCTCTCCCCTTTCGCCTGTCTTGTCTACTCAGACCATAACGCTTTTGGGGCAGGACCCTTCTCTTTCTATGTATTTTTGCACAGCCTAGTAAAAGGGGCCCTGATTTCAGTGACTGCAATATTAATAGTCACCACCACGGCTAGTAAATTTGACACGGGACAGACAAAGCCTTGCAGCCAAAAATGCAAAAGGAACTTTTCAGCCGGTGGTAATTGTTTGCAATTTTTAAAGCAAATATGAGAGAATCCATTTATTTTTTTCCCTGGGACATTTGCTTATGCCTCCTCATTCTGCTTCACGAACGCGGAGGTGAATATCTAGAACTTTCTTTGGACAAATCAATGAAACTAACACCCAACAAATGACCTTTCCTCATTGCCTTATAAATATCTGTCAGCTTCAGAAGCACCATCACAGCTGAATGGGGAGGCTTAAAGCCAGACTGTTCATTAGACAGCAAACTATTATCCTGGAGACTTTAATGAATTGGCTAGTGGCCAGTCTTCCTTACAGTTTAGGCACCGGTGGTAAAATGGAAAGTGGCTGTTAATTGGTTTGTATGAGAGACAGAGAAGTCTTTTAAGCCAAACTATAGCTAGGCTGTTCAAGAGGGGATGGTGTGACATACTTACAAGCTGGAATAGCCGGCGAACACACACAAGATTCAAAGAGCCATGAAAACCCGCAGAAGATTGTAATCGCTCAAGATGTCGTCTGTTCTATGGCATCACTGATAGTCAACCAATTAAAAACATTTTAATGGGTTATATTCATAGAAAAGAGGCTGGGAGGTTTTCACATGCTAACACTTATTTTCCTTATGCAATCGATATGAAGGACTCATGCTATTTTGGACTAAGTTACAAGGCAATTCTCTGGGATTTTATTTTTAAATAAGGGTAATATATGCATTACATGCTTAGACGCTTATCTCTGAAATACGAATTACTGTCCCACCGGTAAGAAGCTAATCTGCATCAAGCTGCTCATCATCCTGATCTTCCTGCAGCCCTTATCCTATGATAATCTTTGGATGTTTCCTGGTCTAAAACTGCTATTTATGGTGGCTAAAAAAAATGGGATTGAGAGTCCAGACTCCTGGATTCCAGCAGCAGCTGTGCTGTGTGACATGGGCAAAGCCTTCAACCCTTTCTGCCTTATTTTTAAGATGGTGATCTTTAGCTGCCACCCTCATCTGAAGCAAATAGGTGAAGTACTGGGAGAAGAGTTTCAGTATTGATAGAAAATGGAAATTGTGAACTCTTTGAAGAAAGGCCCACCATTTGTTTCAGACCCATACTGTGTCTCCATGACTGCAACATTTGGGGTGTACCACAATATGAATAAGAGCAATGCTGCCCACTCACATGGTGAATTTGTTTAAAACACAAACAATGCGGAAGAGCTATCATATTGATGCGCGTGGCCAAACAACAGGCAAAAATCATCAGGATCCCACCAAGGAAACAGTCAAATATATTACAGTCAAAAAACCCCCCAAGAAGATATTTCAGGCCATAGAGAATGGGAGTCTCTACTCCTGTACTAGTTTCACTTGGGCAGAATGAATACAAAAAAGAGCCAATCTGATCAGTTATAGTTTACACCCTGTTTGCAGAGGTATAAATGATAAGACAACGTCTCAGCCAGGCTGAGACCTTACCAAGCTAATGGCAAGGCATAAAGCAAAAGCCTTTGAGTGAATAAATTGTCTCCAATTAAAGAGACAACAGGTCCATTAACTAGAATAGGAGACTGGGAGTTGCCTCTGATTGACTGTGTAACTGAAGGAAGTCACCTCTTTCTTGAGATAATGCTGCAATATCATTCTCTGAAGGAAGGCTCTACAAGCCCCAAACTGCTGCAGATGTTCTGCATTTCATCAAAATGAGAATGTTACAGAGATGTGTTTTTTTTAAACTCAGAGGACAATGGGCAAAAATTACATGGGGTCTAAAAAAAGGAAGAACTATAGGAAAATCAAGGGATTTGGTCTAATTTATGGACTTGTAGAAAATTCTAGGAATGAACTGGATGGAAAAGAGACAGTTTAAAGGGATTTAGGTAAAGAGTCTTGAGTCTTGAGACGGACTGTTAACGGGTTCCAAGGAATCAGGACCTGTGTAACATCCCATTTCCAGTGAGATGTACCAGCCTTTATAGGAAATAAAGGAGTGTACCCAAACAACTAACGACATAAAGTAATACAGAACGAACTCAGGGCAGGGGCCGTAAGACCAAAACCTGGATCAGGATTTGAAAAGAATTTAGAAGCTGAGTTCACATTCAATTAACATTTGCAATTAGCAAAGTGGATTTGAACCTTTCAAATTGGTCTTTCCCCTTGTCGTACCGTAAAGGTGTCATGTGCACGCTACCCAATTTCTGTACTGCAGAGGACACTGACTGCAAGCTGCTTAGGGCAGAGACTTTAAACTAGCCCTTGCATATAGCCATGGATATCACTGGCATTTCATTTTCATTTTTTATTAAAGCCACCATGTGGTTTAACCGGTTTTAAATGAAGGTACCTGTGAGCATCCCTATGAGGATAACTGTAATACACACACACACATACACACCCCCACATGCACGTGTGCGCACACACACACACGCACGCATGTGCACACGCCCTCCAACAAGCGTTAAGAACTTTCTGTGCAAGGTTGGTTAAGTTCTTCTCCTTGCTTGCTCACAAAAGTGGAAAGCCTGTCCTTTGGGCCCCGAAAACGATAACTTACCTCTGCCAGAGTATATTTGCACCAGCTAATCTTCCCATTGCACTGGTGTTTGAGGCAATGTAAACTTGATCACACCCCGTGGCTCTTTTCTAGAGAAATGCTATGCATAAACACCAGACACAAAGGAAGCCATGGCAGGCAGTTCCATACACTCTGATCAAAGTTATCTTGAGTGAAAAAAAACCTTCCCTGCGCAGATGGTGGGGTTTGAAAGAGGATGGACAGAGTACTATTTTTATAACTTTTCTTTTTTTTTTTTAAACAGACCTCATCTGAATTCTCAAGACCGCTGTTTTACAAGCCTATTGAAACAGACTCATTCTTGCTGTTCTGCATTCAAACAACCCCTTTTGCATCAAAACCCAGATAGGGAGAGAGCTGCCAATCTATGCTCCACCCTCTTTGATACTAGCACAAAAGCTGAAGGACCAGAGTCTGAGACAAACCGTGGCTCTGGCCCTATTCCTAAGTGCAGGATTTTGGAGTGTAGCTCGGAGCCGCCCTTTGGCTATGTTCTCGAATCACAGCTTTTGCGTGTCCAAGGCTGGAATTCCTACCCTCCGTGTTGGATGTTCATATGCCTGTTGTCTTCCTACATGCTCTGAGATATGCACTGCTTGCTTACATCCTCCTCTGTTCCAATGGCCTAAGGTCCAGACACACAAATTGATAAGGCCTCGATCATATGCCTTTTCTTCGCCTTTGCCACCTACTTGACGCATTTACTTGTCAGTTGTTCTGAATACATATTGTTCTCTAGCGCGGGGAAGGAAGTTTGTGGTCAATTGCAGTTTTCAGAGAGGAAGATTGCATTCCTGATGAAACACGGCAGAAGTCAGTCCATGTGTTAAGATAAGATGATACCGCAGAGGCAATGATTCCAAGTAGACTAGATTAGCCACAAATGAGTCTGTTTGATGAGATGATTTTTTTTTTGAACCCGAAAGCTTGCTTAATAACTATTCTCCAACCATTTGGATAAAATGGTTGATATAAAAGATATCAAATTCACCCAAGGAACCTTGTCTGCCTCAAGATGAAAACAAAGCATTTTTCCTCCAAAAGCCTATAACTAACCAAAGGTGCAGAAAGCTGACACTCAGAATAAAGTGCAAGGTGCTATGGAGGAATTTGCTATTATCAATCCCTATTTACATTGATTATTTAACTGTATGGAGTAGGCGTCTTTGTGGTGAAGATGTCTGCTCTGCATTTTTACTGATGAGTGGAGCTTTGAACTGTAAGACGCATTCATAAAGGCATTTCTATTTCTCAAGGACAGTTGCCTGCAGTTACAGCTAGTGGGATTGCCATTGCCTGATCCTATGTGAGTGACCAGTAATTCCTGAAGACTCAGCTGGTCCTTCTCACAACAGGATTATGAGCCAAACCAAGACTGGATGTAAAAGGATGAAGCTCCATTGACCATTGTAAAGCTGTACCCTCTTAGCCTTCTCTTCTGTGACTCTTTGATGCAATAAATGTGCTCCATTATGGATTCAGAACCGTGATCAGTCTAAACAGATTGTGTCAAATATAAAAGAATGGAGTAGTTCAAAAACGGCCTGCACTCACCCTCACACTTTATGGAAAGGCTCCTTTAAGCATATAGGAGATAAAGAAGAGGGCAACAGAGGATGGATGGCATCTCCTAGTGGTTGGCTGGTTGCAAGCGGAGCAAAGAGAGTTTTTATGTGCATATAATAGCCTGGTTTTCAAACACGCCAAACACCCGCAAACTCCAAAGACACCAACAAGTAGTTCCCTTCCCACCTCTGAAAAAGGATCTGTGTGTGTGCTCTGTTGTAAATGGCAACCTGGGAGCTGATCCAGTTGAGTGATCTATCTTCTTTGTGAAGGTACATCTGTTCCTTTCAAAGCTGCAAATCTAGCCACAATGGTACCCCTTCATACACAGACTTAGAAAAGGGGAGGAAACTCTGGCTCTGAAGACTGCACTGCTCTAAATTCCTAGAGGGAATGGTCTCTAGTTATTCTGCATATGGAGAATTTTCTCTTCTATTACAAGGAATCCCTAGAAAACATGAATTCTCAAAATGCTTCCTTCTAGTGGTCTCCTCTGCAAACTCCTTCCAAATATTGCTCTTCTGTGCTGCAACAGCATTGCTAATGCAAGACTCTCCATTTGCCTACAGATATTAGTTAAATCTTACAACATCTGTGAGGTAGGTAACAAATGGAGAGAGGTCAGTAGTGCAGACACATCACTGAAACACAACCATCATTGCAATGCGCAGCAGCTGTTAAACACAACACACCTACGCTGCACAACAGCGTAGCGTAGTAAATAAAGAGCAATCCTTCCTCCAACTGAAATGGAAGGGGGTGTCCAAGGATACAGGATGTAATAACCTGAGAGATAATTTGGCTTTTGCAGTAGATACATTCCCCCGCTAATCGGGGGTGCCACCACAGAGCAGACTTGGCAGACAAAGCTACTTTCTAATTCCAACGCAAATTCCTTCCCTACTTAGAGGTCTCCTGCGTGGGCAAATGAGACCTTGATTAGCTTGTGGGACCTGATGGGAATCAGAGGACAAAATGCTAGCTGCAGAAATTCCCCGAGGGATGGTTCGAGCGCACTAGCTGAGAGCTCTGGCACCCACCGGAAAAGCGGGGCTAATTGAGCTGAGCACCAAAAACGAGGCTATTTGTTACAGCATCTCCTTGGGTACCTCTATTTGCTGCTGTATAAGTTGAAGTTTAACTCTCGCTGTTTACTTTTTATTTTAATGTATTCTTTTGATCTACCGGTACTTCTCCCTGCTTTCTTCTCTCCCTGAGTTTGCTGACACAGTGGAAGTGTGACAAGCCCAGACAGGCTAACCTACTTTTTTTCCTTTTCTCTTCTACACATTAATGCTCCCACTCTTCTACCTAGCATGTGAAAGCACATTACACACATCAGTCTAATGATACTTCCACTTCCCTTGTGAAGTATTATCCCCAGCTGACAGATGAGGAAACTAAGACACACAACGCTGCTAAATGACTTGTCCCTCAAGCTTACAAAGCAAGCCAGCCACACAGCTGGAAATAAAACCTGCCAGTAGTTGTGGTGTTTCCTAGTCCTTGCTTCCACCATATCTATCTGAAGGTTCATTAACAGGTGTCTGTCGCGTTACTGAGAGCTTTTCATGTTAAAAACATGAGCAAAACCTCGCGTGGACTTCATGGAGCCTCTAGTACTAGCCCAGTGGTTTATCTTCCAGCCGACGATATATTAATTCCATTCTAAAACATGGGTCTTAAACTCATAGGCAGATTAATGCATGGTCCCTAATGCCCCTGCCAGTCAGGGACCCCCGGATGCCTGAGTTCCCCCTTGCAGGCGGGCGGCATTCTAGCCTGCACGGGGTGCTCCTTGGGGCTGCCGGGAGTGCCACATGCACATGTGCAGCTTCATACATGCACATGGTCAGGAAAACAGCTGGGCAGAGTGGAGAGCAGCTCCCTGCAGGTAAGTGAAGAAGGGGCGTGGAGGAGGGAAGGGGTGTGGGGGGACAGATCGAGGCCCCACGTTAAGGGAGGGAGTGGGGCAGGGGTTGGGGGTTCAGCCCAGCCAGAGTGGTGCATGGGACCTGGGGCCAGGGTAGAGAGTGCGACGGAGCGACAGGCAGCTTGTCCGGGGAGGGCACAGGGGAGGAAAGAGGGTGGCTTCCCACCACTGTATGCAACCCCGAGGGGACGCAAGGGGTGGGTGACCCCTCCAGATTTGTGCACAAGGTGGATGCGGGCTACTTGCTGCGGGCTTGGGGCTCTCCACTCTGTTGCCCTTGCCGTGGGGGCCCTAAACCCACCATGCCAGCAGCAGGGGTGGCAAGTTGTGCCTCCCACTGCCAGGCAGGCAGGCACGGGACTCCCAGAGCAAAAGTGGAAGCAGGGCAGAAAGCCCCGAGCCCACAGCCCACATCTCTGCTCTGGCCGTGGCAGGGGTGGGGGTAGCAGGGAGGAGAGGTGGGCATGTGCCACTCCACCCCCAGCCCAGCCAGGTCCATTCAGCCTCCCCCATGGGGCACGGAGGCCCACCACGCCCTTGGCAGCTCCCAACATTTATTGGGGCTGCTCCCTCACTGGAGCCCGGAGCCCCAGTAAATCTTAATCTGCCACTGCTTAAACTACAGATAGGAGTAGCTCTATCCATTTTAAGACCGAGAAAGGATGACTATGGAGTTACGGCACTGTGCTGGCTACACTGAATAGCTTTCATTTCCCAACTCTGCCATTTTTTATAACGCCCAGCATTGCCAACATCATGCATTCAAAAATCAGAAGCTTGGTTTGTCAATCATGAACTTTTTAAAATTAGCTTCGAGTTCTTACATTTTACACAGATTTTTGAGCCCTTTAGGTTCACATTT
>NW_005841952.1:1780204-1782936 GCF_000455745.1 Alligator sinensis
TAGATTTTTTTTTTCATGACTTGAAATTGTTGCATAATCCCATGCTTCCATGAGCTGGGGGTTTTAAGATAAAACTTCAAATATTTCATGATAGAATTAAAGTTGGAAATCTTGAACCTCAGAAATCTTGAACCTCATTTTGTGCCAAGGGGTCGGTCTACACTGGAACAATCAGGACCATTAGGTTAAATTAAAATTTTTTTTAATGGAATCATTAAACCACATTACACCCCGATACAAACCTCTTTCAGAATTATAGCAGCCTCAATTAAGTTTAGCTTGGAAGTGGATTAAGCTCAAATGAATTAAGGCCACCTTCAGTCCAAATGAGACTGCCCTTAAGGAGGTTCAATGTAGTTTGATTCATCCATTCAGTTATTTCAAATTAATTTTCTCAAGTGTTTCCATGTAGACAAGCCTTCAGTACCCTTGTCTTGCCTATTTGTAGTATGACTTTTCAGAACAATGCTTGCCTCTTACCCTGCATGTACAGCACCTAGGACAATGGGACTGTGATCCCACTTGGGGTCCAGATGTAGGCAGCTCTAGCATAAAAGTGACTTCACTGAATTTCACATGGGGTTAAAGCTACTAGCATGCCTATCTGCTGGATCAGATGTAGTGATTGCAAATATTTCCTATGCTATAACAAAGGGACTGTGTTCTCTACACACTTACAGCCCTTGTATCTAAAGAAGCTATAAACCATATTACAACCGTTGACTGCAAAATATATTATGTTTTTTAGATGCTGATGTTTAATTTTCTCTTACACAAATAGTGATATCCATGCCATTTTGTGGACAGTCTAATTCTCCCTGCGCTCCAAGTCATAAATCCATGTATTTCATAACCCGCCTTACAAAACAGGGATTTGTACATCTGTGAAGCATATGAGACACATTCTCATGTAAAAAACAGTTTGCAAAGCAGCTCTCTGACAACCTTAGATACTTAGGAATATTTAATGGTGTGATGTCTCTTTGTCTCTATTTGTGCTCTAGAAAAATCAGCTGAAGTAGGTTTAGGTGCACAGAATATTAAATGATCATCATCGTTTGCATTAGCGTAATGCCTTTAATTTCAAATCCTCCCTTTTTACTTCGCATGCTTCAGCTATGGTATTACTAGGACCCTCTAGCACTATTTCCTGCAAGAATTATATTTATGGATCACTTCCCCTCCCTTACTGAAATGAAGCTACATGAAGAGTTAAATTTGGGTCCCCGGAGAACAGCAGGTCCCTTCCAGCTCTACTCTCCTATGATTTTATGATGTTACAAATGTTCTAGTTAGTTGAAAACACACGTAGAATTTAGAAAAGCAGATGGTAATTAACCAAACTAGAATTTGATTCTGACCCAGAAGTTAACGCCCATGCAACGAGGAACATCGCTGTGAGGTTTCTAACAAGCACACGCGGCCTTCCTTTTTGGTCAGATCCCAAGGAGGAGAATGCCCACAGTAAAGTGCATCAGAACAACATCTATCACCACTGACTCAGAAAGAAGGAAATGTGCAAGAGTTCAGTATAAGGAGCTACAAAACTGCTTAAAAGATGTCAGCAGGTGTTGAGAAAAAGGCTCGTATTGTCAACACGCTGGCTCAGGCACCAATTTCCTGTAGGACCACCTCAACTTTCTGTGCCTCGGTTCCCTGTCAGTAAAATGGGGATATTTATGATTTTTCTTTCTCCCATCCTCAGCCAGTTTTGCCTTCAGGCTAGGGACTCTCTTGGTACATGTGTACAGCAGCTTCCATAAGGAGGCGTCAACCTCTATTAGGGCCTTTTGGTACCGAAATAAGGCGGGAGATGTTTGCACCGTGCACACTCTGTTGCTGACACTAATGGCGACCAAAATCAAGAATCATACCTGGTGTAACCACAAAAAAAGGCACTAACAAAGCAGCATGAAGCTCATCTTCAGAAGGAGCTCAATGACAGGAATCATCAGCATATGCTGCATACGAAAAGCTGATGCACTTCAGAACATTTAGCCTTGACTAGCATTTTGCAGAGAAAGGTATGTCAGAATTGCCCATAGAAACCTACCATACACAATGTGTCTGAGTAAATACTCAAAAAAGCATGCATTTTACACACACACAGTATCAGATTTTTTAAATGTATTTTTATATATATATATATATATATATATATATATAAAAGTATAGATCATACCCATTTGCAAGGCGCCCAGTTCAGTCGCACTGAATGTACCGTACAGGGCTTAGACTCAAACAACAAAAAATGGAGGTGGTGTAAGCCCTGTGTTTTGTTGTATGTGCAGAAAGTCTAGCGCCCTGGGGTTGCAAGCCCTGACTGGATTGCAGATGCACTTACAAAAACCAAATGTAATTAGTTCACTGCTCACTGCAACTCTTCGCCTTGATTTTGATGGGCATTGGATTCTGCTGGGTAAAAAGCCATGTGGATGGTCCGCATGGAACAATCATGTGATGTCATTATTCTAATACTGGCTTTTCTCTCCATTTGCCTGTTTCTTTCTTGCATTACATCCTAATTTAGACTATGGAGTCTTCAGGGCTGCCTGTTTCTATGAATTAATTAGCACACTCCCGAGTACTCAAAAATAATACAAATTAAAGGTAGTCAACATTTTTTGGTAATGAAACTTCAGATTCTAATGGGGAATGCTAGAAAACTGTTGTCCCCCACATTACAAATGTCATGGGTTTGTTTGGGGGGGGGGGGGGGGGGGGTTTTTTTT
>NW_005841952.1:1782967-1803262 GCF_000455745.1 Alligator sinensis
GTTTTTTTTCACAAACATATAAAACGAACTGAAAAGATGATAGGAAACACAACAGCAAATAAAACCTTGAGTTGGTCTTTGCAGTGATTTGAAGTGAAACGCCTGGGGTTGAGTCTACTGTGAATTATACCAGGATAAACCAAGAGTTACCCTGCTTAATAAATGCAAGGAGCTTTGTGGGTGATATCTTTTATTGGACCAACTGCATGGTCTGGTCTGTAAAACCAGACCTTGCTAGAACTGTCACAAGGGCAAGGACAATGAGACCCCAAGATCCTGTACTAAATGTAGTATTTTTCTAGTATTTTTTCATCAGCGTGTTTGTATTTATATTCTTTTCCTGGGCTTCGATAGTGATCCAAGAAGCCATTAAAGACTACAAAACCTTTCCCATTCAGGTTCTCTCTCTGTGTGTATGTTTCTGGAGGGTGGCAATACCATGAGAAGACAAGTTCTCCTATTATTTTAATGCTGAAAAGAACAAACCAAAAGGGAAGTGGTGGGGAGAAGGGAACCAACAGAAAGACAAATATTGAAATGCTGAGATCAGGGATTTCTGTGCCTGAATGCACAGATCCAGCTTCTTTGTGATACAAACCATAATTATATGCTTTGAGAGATTTTTTATTCATCTGCGTTTGCCACAAAGCTAAAAGAAGAGGTAAGATGCATTCTCTTCCATGAGTCCCCTTATGCTAGGAAAAGCCTTCTCCATTTTGTATGAAAACGTGAAACCTTCTTCTCATTCAAAATTTGTCCCAAAAATTCATGTCTCCTAACTTGCCCCACAGCTTTACAGTAACAGGCTCTTTAGAAGTGCAGAAAGGTGATTCATCATGTAAGACATGCAGCAAAATATTTCCCACTCTGCAACATTGGTTCATTGGGACCCAAAGCCACATAGACTGGTTTTGCCTTGGGCTTTTTGAATGTCGTACCTAGCCTAAGTTATAATGGTTTTCTGTGAGCGGTGTAGTTTAGACTGGTAGCTAACAGGACACATGTTCACCCTTTGTTGGCAGGGGGGTGCAAATCTTAGACTGGATTCTGCCATTTTAGAACCAATCTGTACACGCCAAACTTCTGTTCATTATGGGTATAGACCAGTTTCTGCTCACTTACACCAGTAAAAGTGTAATGTCTGTACCATAGTGACTACCTGATTTTATTCTTTACTACAGGTCTAGCTCTGAGCTTTGCAGTCTTCTGGTCTCAACTATACCCCCCTCCAACACCAACACTCCTGAAACTGCTTTGATTTTAATTATTTGGCCCAATTAATTCAGAACCTAAAAGCAAAGCTTTTTCTAAACATAAACTTTTACCCAGTCTCCCCTTCAATCATGTTTTGCCATTAATGTTGTGTGACTTTGCATAGAGCTACAAAGCTCACTCCGCTTTCCTAAAGTAGAGAAAACTCACTAGAGACATGTCCACCTTGCCTCCAGGAAGCCTGACCTGTCCACTCCCTCCAAAGCCCAGAAGAGAGGCAGTGGAGCCACCATACAGCAACACCGAGCGCATGCTCATGAAGCACGCCTGAGACAGCTTGTGAGAGGAGCTCTCAGCTGGACACGTCGCCTCCCTTCGCTGCTGCGTGTGAAGGAGGAGTGCGAGGGCAAAGTGTGTCACACAGCAGCATTTCCGAATACGGTAGAGAGGTGGCCAAGACATGCCCAATGGATTTAAGTATCTTTGACGTATTTGATGGCAAGGGCCGCTGATCTCACCGGAACAACCCAAAGAATAAAGTGCAGCCCAGCCTGAGCAAGGGGGACAGCATATTACAGCAGTGACATCTACTCACATCTCATTGAAATATCATTCAACAGAACTTTAAATAAAAGTAGGAAGAGCAACATCATTTAAACCCCTTGCCCGACGCACCCGAATCATCCCAACCAAAAGATTTTACCTTGGCCCATCTCCCAGTACTGGCGGGCAAGTGAATATTCAGCACCAAACAAGATCCAAGCTAGCCCTAGTCCCTGAACTAGAAAACAGATGGCTCCACGCACTGATGCTGGGATTCAGAAATATTCAGAGGGATTCAGCTCCGGGCTGTCCGTTCAGGCCCAGAAACCAGGATATTTTTTAAATACTTTTGAAATCAACACATTTTCGTCCAGAGATGTGACACCTAAAAAAAGCTCATCCCCAAATGACCTGACCGATTAGTTCTGCAAATTTGATTTCTTTTTTTACCCAGGACCTTCCAGAGTCTGCACTGGGGATTTCGAGGGTGGGGGTGGGTGAGGCCTCGGAGGTACGGGAATGCCTGCGAGGGTTTCAGAGCTGGGATTTATATTCCACGTTGAACCCATTGTCCTTTTTCCTATCAATGCCGCTCTGCAAAATGCTGCAGCCATGACAGAAATAAATTAGCCAGAGGTACAGGTCACACCTTCAAGGGCAGTAAACGTTCTGTGCAAAATCAATAGAGAAGATGGGAGTTTCAAACAGCTGAAGCTGAGGGACTGATGCACTGACAGCTTTACATACACCCAAACAAAAGCACTTGGGAACAGGCCTGGGCCCTCGCTGCTTGGCAAACACAATATGCGCTTATTCAGCCACCTGAACCCTGATGGCAGCACAGAAGCAGTTCAGAAAAAGACACCTGTTTTTGCAGAGCATTTCCATGTCAATGCAGACTCTCTCTCCCCTCATTTTCATTTCTGCCACGGATGGGCCCAGATCACAGTTTCTCACGCATGAAAAAACGTGGATGTCAGAACCAGCACTGTATTTTAGTCCAAGATTTTGCAGCCATTCCCTCCCGCTCCGATGGCAAAACTGCAGCCTCAAATCCAAACATCCCTGAGCTTTGGCGAGTTCAGCATCCCAGACTTGAAATGGGAGCAAATTTCACAGCTGTTTGTTGCAATAACGGACCAAATGCTAACCCAGAATCCAAACAAACTTGATTTCTTGGGTGGCCAAAATAGAGACTCAGATCTGAATTTTGAGGTTCTGGGTGGTGGTTACTGAAATACTCTCCTGGTTGAAGCTACTGCGTGGCTACTCTTCTGCCAAATGTGTTGAAGGCCAAGAGCCATTTGTTACTTTTATTTGTTAATTTGAAGCAGATGAGTACATTCTTTTCCAAAACCACTTAAGGCTCCTCGGTCCCATTTCAAAAGTGACCACAGCAAGATCCACTGAAGGTCAAGGAGGTTTAGGTGCAGATTAACAAAAGTAGTTAGGCACTTCAAGGTGCAGATGGAAGATTAACAACATATACAAAAATGCCTGTGATGAATCAGACACTACCTCTTACCAGAATTCAATGGTAGTCAGGTACCTAACCTACATAGGCCTCCTATCCGCACCTCTAGATACCTAAGGCCCATGTCACTTTTGAAAATAAGGTTTGGACTCTTAAGTCACTTAAGCAGTTTAGAAAATGCTATGCAATGCCATTTCCAACAGTCACAAGCTAGAAACAGAACCATTTTTCTCCCCTTCCTTCTTTCCCCTACCACCAACTACCTTAAGAGCTTTTGTGGTTCAAATTAAATAGGCTCTGGCTCCAACCAACCCTGATTTTGCTAAATCAAAGGCCAAACGGTGAGGATTTATGAAATCTCTAGGTTTTTCCCCAGCCTCCTTGTTTTATGAACAGTGTACTATTAATGTGCCCCTTTACTGTGATAATTAGAACCCGAGTTCTTTCCTTATTGACATACTATGCAATTCTGAACTATATTTGTACTTACATGTCCGACGTCTGAACAATATTATATTTTATTAGTGCCTTAAAGGTCCACTGCAGCCTGTAAAAACAAACAGAATTTGTCTTCTTAATTAACGCAAATAAAACCACTGAAAGATTGCATTTTGCTTATGGTTACTGCCCCATCTTATCTCAACTACCACACCACAATGATATAGAGAAATGGCGAGTGTAACCATAACAACTAGGGGGAAAAAATCTTGATCTTAGGCAAAGATTTCCCTAGGAGATCATTTCTGCTCTCTCTATTACTCTGATATAGGTTTTGCATCTGTCTCTCCTTCTATGAGAGCTGGCTTAAGAGTGCTCCTTGTTCCTGCTGCTGAAAAGCTGAAAAACAGATTGCTTCACTTTGGTCTCATGGGTTGCAGTCAGACCCATGACTACTAGTCACTAGCTGCTAATACCTCTGGCTCAGGGAATTTTTTCTACCCCCCACTAATGGAGAAGTTAGGAACACCAAGTCTTTCACCTTTGGATTAAGTTGAGCTACCAACTGGGTTAAAGACACGTATTACGAAGATGGAAGCCAGTAACAAAAAGCCTAGTAATACTTGTAAGAAAATGTTGCCTTGTCAACTTTTTGGCACGAGGTGAATCTTCCACATGACTCCTAATAAATAGGCAGCTGATCATGCCCAATATAGCGCTATACAGATGTTCCTGATACCACTTCTGGCTTCCATAATGGTATGTTCTTATGGCTTCCATGTTACTATTGCCGTTATATACTCATGAGGGGAAGAAACCAGGTGAAAAGGGCATGCTCAGATATTCCTAAGCAAGATAAGGGATACTGGGTTTCAATCAAAATCTGGAAATACAAATAAGAACAAACTGTTACCAGCTGCCCTACAGCCCAGGAACCTGAAGAAGAGTCCTTCCAATAAGGACAGAAGCAAAAGTGCCTGAGATGCTGCGAAGAGCATTGTGCATTGCAATGCTGCCTTGAGTATCGCAAGATGGGTGTTGCCCTGCATTTCTACCCCACACATATGAAATGTAAAGATACGCTCTAAGCCTTGTCAGAAGAGATATAATTCCATGTTGGGCACCTCACTCTAAATGGAATAAGCAAGAAGCATATAACGCTATGCTTTCTAGATCATGGTACTACTACTTGGAGATGGTGAGAACAGCAGTAGAACTAGGATGCTCTTCGTGAAAGTCTCTAATTGTCTGAATTCGTGGCTTTCCCTGGCAATAGTACAAGAACCTGCCGGAGATGCAACCATTTTCAAAAGTGACTTCTGATTGTGGTGGCCTCACTTTTGAAAGATCAGACCAGAACACTTGCAAAGGACCCTGAAATGCAGCAAGTTCTGAGCAGCCGTCCTCCTAATAGCAGCCCCTAGTAAAGCTTTTCAGACTAGACAGGTACAAACAGAAACACCCACCCTGGACATGTAGATCTTCATGTTTCTAGGCAAAGCAAACATAACTGGCTACTTTGGGGTAGTACGATATTCCCCATTCTTCTTTTCTGGCTTCCTCCAAACAGCCACCCCCACCGCTTGTTTTACCTGGCAAATGTCAAAAGACATGTCCCAAACTTTAAAAGAGAAGAAAAGATTGGAGAGTTGCATGATAGCACTGTACCTATCTAAATCACTCAGCAAGCCAAGACTCAATGTATTTGAAAGGACATCAGGAAAGAGAACTGCATATATTCAACAGACTGCTGACTATTGAATTGCTTAGCCAGACATTCATAATGGCTTGAAGATGCCCAGGGTCTAAAGAAATCATGGCCACAATTTTTAAATAAAGATGCTACGTCCAGGCACTGAATCAAAATACCAGCAGGTTTGTAGTGTGAAAATCCAGGGGAGAAGAGAGTTTTGGCATGAAAATAAAGGTGAGGCGAAGTTAAATGGAGTAGCAAGCTGAGGGTTGGTCTCTGATTGAGGAAAAGCCTTTTTTGAATTGTTTGGGAGCCTTGTAGTATTCGCCTACAAAGCCTTAATCCTGGCCTTGGTAGAAGAACTGAGCACAACACTCTAAGAGCTGTTTGTTATCTACTTCCCGGTGAGCCTAAAAGTTATTAATCTTCATCCTAGAAATGGGAAACCAAGTTCCAAAGATGTTTCCTTCCTTCTTGCACAGTGCAAAATGAACTGGACTTCGGTTATCCAGAAAATGGAGGAGGAGGAGGAGATATTTACACCTGCGTCTGGATGTCAAAAGATGATAAATTATTCCTTTCACTAAAATGAACTGAACTGAATCTGTGGAGCTGAAGTCAGAGGTGCTAGAAATCCAAGCCTGGATATGAATTTTGTGCAATGTTAGCTCGCCTCTCTTCTGCAAACATGAAACACTTTTTGCACCACTCTCTAGTTACAGAAGTAACTAAATGTCTCCATCCCTGCTTAATGGAAAGGAAACTGAGGCATAAAGAAAAGGAACTGAGCAGTCTCTGAGCATGCGGTGGGCCAGTGTCTTCCAGCAGCAGAACCCAAGAGTCGCCAACTCCATCAAACCGCTGCTTCCATGATCTTTTTCAGGTTTTGGGGGCTTCTTCCACCCAAAAGCTTCCTAAGAGCCCGAGTGACGTACAGGGAAAAGCAAAACCATCACAGAACATCATGCCTGCTCCTTTTCAGATTCCTTCTGCTTGGCCCCAGATGTTCCTTGCCCCTCTCCACAGTACAGGTGACCCCAGCGGGAATCAGCTGAAAGTACCTAAAGAGGTTAGAAAAGCCAATCGATCCCACTTCCCAACCTGCTCCTGTTCTTGAAATAGAGATGCTGAGTGTTACTTCATGTGAAGCTGAAGGGCTTTCATTTATTGTCACTGAGTAGTAAAGACAACCAATTATATATTACTAATATGCTGTTCATTTGTATTCCCACAGCAGCATGCACCACTGCTAAGCTAACTGCATCCCTTCTACGGAGCTCTGTTTTTTCATGGAGAAACAGTTTCAGACTTAGCACTATTTTACACTACTGAATAACAGAAAAATTAATTTACAACAAAGTCATTCTACTGCGGTGGGTGTACATGATCCTCATTTACTTGCTGGATTATCTCAAAAAAAGTTAAAAGAACTCCTGACTATCATTTGGGTATTCAGTGGCTCAACACACTTTCCCTGCTTCCTAACCTGAATAATTAAGCTTTGATAAGAACAAATGCTGCTTCAGAGTTCATTTGAAGTGAAAGTTTATCAAAAATAGCAACTAAACAAAAAGCATTTTCTGCTCTGTCCTAGACAGTCATTCACTAAAAGCACTTTTTAAACTCTATTACTTGAGTATACTTTACCTCTTATTCAGTGATCATTTTCTTCTTTAACTACTCACTCTACATTCCAAAAACTCTCCATTAGCCAGCAAAATGCATTAAAAGAAGGATTATTATTTTCCCTCTCCAAAAGTTCAGTGTTTACAAATCTCTGGAGAATATGCCTTTAAAGAAGTTTTTAAACATAAAACTGAAATGTCCCAAAACAACTCATGAATTCAAGCATGCTATTTCAACCCTATTTTAAATATGCAAAATCTCTTTCCTTTCTCACTGCAAAAGGAAAAGCAATATATTCCCCTCCACCTCCCACCAAAAACTAGTCATTCATTAATATGCAAAACATCTACATTCGGATTAGAAATGATCACATGAACTAGCCACAAGATTTGCTCAAAACCAGAGTTTATTATTGAAAAAATAGATCCCAGTTTCAGCTCTGAGAAGTGAAGAGGGGTGGAAGCAAAGGACTAAGCTCTTAGTAAACACTTTAAAAAAAATAAAACCCTTTAAGGGTAGCTCAAGTTTTCAGAAATGGAGTTTAGCCAGAAAAAAAACGGCATTTCCATGCTAAACTGCTTTATCATATCAGAAATATAAAGCAGCCATAAAGCTACTGTTTAACTTAGCAAACAAACTTTTTGAAAGTTTGATCTAATTCTGTTAAAGATTTGGAGGAGGTGGGATAGGGTTGGAAAAATAGTTAACGTGCTGCCAGAAGGGCTTAGAAAAGTTAGTTTCTAGTCACCCTCTTTACTGACCTAAGAAGTCTTCATTTCACAGGTAGCAAAGTTTCTCTTCTTTCTCCACTGAAATGCTCATATTTGCATTCAAGCATATTGTATTGACTGAGACTGCATTGATCATAAAAAGAATACTGTTTCCAATCTTCTGGGTACTACAGAAAAGAAAGAAAGAAAAACTGCAGTCCAGTCAGGTATTCTTTCCTTGTGAAAAGTAAATCCAGTATTCTGGAACGAGTTCAAACATAGGGCTTGACAGGCAAAGGAGACGAGCTTTTTCACTGAGCATGCTTAGTCCTGCACTGCTTGCATGAAGCACGCTTAATGAACATTACTTCCTTCCCAGTGGTTACTCCTAGTGGAAGTCCACACCCCCTACTCTTTCAGAAGTCAGGAATGCAGCTGAAACCAAAGTCCAGAAAACATGCCCAGCACCCAGACAAGGCCCCACAGATCAATAAACTCAGGTTATGACCTGCAGGTCAGTTTGTCAAATAGGACATCAGGGTGAGTTTTTTCTACACTTGGTATAGTTTGCTTTATGCTTCAGCTAAAGCGACATGCTCCCCTGAGAAAATAAAACTGGACCGGCTTGTAAAGAATGATTAAATGCTCCCGTAACACGTGGGAGTTTTCTCCCCCATCTATTCCTTCCAAGCTCTTTTTAAAAGGAGGAAAACACTCCATGCTAAAATTTATCATCCAGAATTGGATCTTTAGTCTCCCAGACAGGAATTTTTGTTGAATTAGCCATAGGAATTGAACAGCCAGAGAGAAAATAATCCGTGCTGATTTAGTTAAAAAGAGAAGGCCCAATCCTGCTCTCTTCAAAGAGCAAAGGGAGCTTGCCACTCATTTCAGTAGGAATAGGGCTCGGGTCTTAGACTGCAGGCTTCTTTAGGGGGGAACCATGACTGCTGCAGGAAGCCAGACAGGACTGGGCACAGGCACTTCCATCCTCACAAAGCAGCCGTCTCCAGCTGCTCAGGTACCAGGGGTCAGAAAGCCTCTCTCCAACAAGCCACACAAGTTTGGCTGAAAATGCATATTTTTCAAACTGATTATTTCTGGGTCCCCTTCCCCAGTTTCTGAGTCTGTAGGTCATACTTAGATTACACTGTCCAGCTCCCCTCCACAACCAGAGAGATGAGAAGCTGCCCATCTTTTAAATGAAACCTCAGGTTCCCTGGACTCCAGGAGCTGTGCTTTAAAGGAAAACACCAAATATCACGATACTCAGTCTCGCATTGCAAGGAGAATCAAATCACAAGAGTCAGCAATACCAACTAGGGCAGGCAATTATTTCAGGCGGAGGGCCGCTTACTGAGGCTTGGCAAGCCATCGAGAGCCGCATGACAGACAGCCAGGGGCAGATAAACATTAACTTTCTAAATTTTTTAGGGGCCTCGCAGGCCAGATAGAATGGCCTGGCGGTCCGCATCGGGCCCCCAGGCTGCATTTTGCCCACCCCTGAATTAGAACAAATATGCCATGGGCCAAATTTATTCCTGGATTACCCCCGTGGTGTTCAGTGGAATTACCTCGATCACAAACATGACCCTGCATTTCATACCTAATGCTGCGCTCAGCCTGGACATTTTACTGAAATAGCTCCAAACTTGGGAACAGTTTGAATTCAGATCTGACTTCTCCAGCAGGTGAGTCAAAAGCATGGATCCAAAAACTTGCTGCCCTTTGCAGCTGAGATCCATGCCAAGCCTTACCCACAGTTGCATCTGAACTGCAGGACTTTGGGTCATATCAAAATTGGTGGGAAAACGTTGCTCCAAAGTGGAGCCAAGTTTTAGAAGTTTAGTTAATTGTTTACACATCTCTGCATTTCCTCATTTCATTCAGGGTCACGAGAGAAAGTGCCAAAGGAAAAGCAAACCTTGAAGCCTTTCTGGTTTGCTCAGTCCCACGAACTACTGGAAATCTTTGTGCAGGTCTGGATAAGCATCTGCACTCTGCTAATCAAAACTAAGCATACAGACCAAAGGAAGTTTCCCATCACTTGGTGCCATTTCACACTTCCAAGCGTTCCTTTGCTAGAAGGCTACAAAAGCCAGCAAACGCCCTGGATTTCCACGACTGGGATCGTCTTCCCGGTATCCTTCCCAGCTATGCACTTCATCCACCCAGCAGAACCAGATAGATGTCCTACCAGGGTCCTCTGGCATCAATAGTAGTTAAGTAGCAGTTCTTCTTCAAAAGCAATAGAAGCTACTAGGATGCCTTAAACAGAAATGACCACCATGGCACTGTGCCTGAAACACTACATATGTTCAGGCCATAGCTGCTCACTTGCCACCCTGGCCCAGTAATGCTTCTGACTACCTGGGGGCATCGGGATACCCATGACCCACTTTGAGTGCCACAACTCTGAAGCCCTGGAAGCAAAAGGCACATTGCAAATATGCAGGCTGCGAGTCACAATGGAGGGGAGCAGACTGCTGAGTCCTTTCGTGCCTAATTACCCGTAAGTGCTTGGCACGATTACTTATTTAGCACAGTGCTGGCCTAGCTTGCAGACAAGTCTCCTGTCCAAGTGGAAAGCTTTCCATCTCCAGTTTTCTTCCTGAAAGAAAAATAATGTGGGGCATTCGAGTCCATAAAACTATTCACTCTTGAATTATTTGGCCTTTGGGAACCCCACAGCTCCTTGTAGGCTGATGATACAATGTTTGCAAAAGGAAACAGTTGTTACCCCAAAGATTGGTACTTCCTTAATGGCCCCCTTAAGAGCAGACCCATCAACCCTGCCTGTTACTATTTTATCTGCTCTGAGCTGGCCCTGGAGGGACGTGTGCTAGATGGTGGTCTGAAGGGCATTTCAGTGGGAGTCAGGCATTTAAATGCTTTAGAAGATCCGAGTCTTGGCCCCTGTGAAGGTCAGCAAGGCTCATTTAGGGCGGAGACACCCAGCAGGGAGTCTGCTGGAAGCAGGAGGCCTCGAAGCAGAGCAAAATGTCCAGATATTAGACAGTGGGAGAAACTGTAGGGAGTAGGTAAGGTCCTGCAGGGTCATGGCAAGAGCTTGGAGAAGTGAGAGAAAAGCCTCTGAGCAACTGCAGCCCTTATTAGATGAAATAACTAATTTATTTGGGGGGGATAATGCCCAATTTTTCTGGGAAAACCAATAAATTGTACGAAGCAAGAACCTGACACAGACTTTGGCATGGTGTCAACCCTTCTTGGGCTGGGAGACAGCCCACCAACATGCACTCAGCAAGATCCCAGAGGGAACTGTTGTTACTTCAGATGTTGCCACCCTAACGTGAGCCAAATATTTGTCCCTGCCAGAGCTAACAAATCCAGCTGGGGCAGCTTTTCTTTTCTTCCCCCCCTAGGATCCATAAAATGTTTTTCTTGCTTCCTCCTGACACCAGAAAATCCTGGATCCCTTCCCACTGTACTGTGAGAGTTTGAAACTCAGCCATGCTATTTACAGCATCTTCTTGCCTAGAGGAATTCGAGCTGCATCATGATTTTTCCACCATATGCAAACAGCAGGCACTACAGGATATGCCAGCACCACCATATGGTGAGCCCACATCTACCTACCAGACCTTACAAGAGGCCAGTTTGGATGCAGTAATTATGCCGGGTGTTACCATCAATGTGTATATACCTGGAGATGCTATTTCCAGTCAGGTAAGCAATTCTTGCTGTTCAGATATTTCAGAAACAGTAGGGTTTCATTTTCCTCAATGTGAACATTCACTCTAGGCCATGGGTACGGCTTTCCAAAGTGCTTAACTGATTTAGAAGCTTAATTCCTGTTGAATCTAATAGTTGCGCTCCGATATCAAATTCACCCAAGGAACCTTGTCTGCCTATGTCCTTAGACCAACACGGCTACAACCTAAACCCCCTAAGTCACTCAGGCACTTTCAGGGACAAATATGGTAAGGGGTGAAGCAGTGCAGTTGCACCTCCCTTTGATCCCTTGCTCCATCCAAACTTTAAAACCAACGGCTTGGAAGAGGCGGTGGCATTTCTATTCAGGCAGCCCTGAGGGACTCAGGTGACTTCATGACTCATCAAAAACTACCCGATTCTTACTAATGTCTCTTCATAAGTGTTAATGATCCTCTGTCCTCTTTAATGATCTTGATGTTCTGCTATTTGAACTATAATGTCTTCTGCAATTTTGCTGCCTATTCACCATTCCTAGTAATAGCTCTCTTCAATTTCACAGTCCTGCAAACTGTTTCTAGCTCCAGTTAAAAATCTTAATTCAGGTATGGTCATATGAACTCAGGCGTAGAAATGACTGACACCAAAGTATCAGAAGCACCTTCAAGACACTCAAGAAAACTAGATTTTGTTTTATGAATCTGAATAAGAGGCATAAGTTTAGCCATAACAACTACAAGACTAATCACCTTTGTCAGCCTTTGGACTCAGGAGACCGTGGAGATTAGGGCTTTGGTAGGTTATCGGGTACAAACACCACAACTTCGAGTGGCTGAGGAGTCTGATGTACAACAAACAGACCCCCATATACAAACTTGGCTGAGCTTGCTCCAGAATGCTGAGTGCCATGTAATGATACTGTATTTTTTGCCTAGTTTGTGTTTTTTTAAACTTTATATATAATCTAGGAAATTAGTGCACATTCCAATAAAGTCATATTTGTTTTTGCTTGGATATTTAACTGAATAAGGTAGTGCTAGGCCCTTAGCATATTAGGAAAGCAGCAATATTAGTTGTTACATGTGCCACACCATCTGCACCCCACTTTTTTGAAATCCTTGATCTACCCACGAGCACTTTGTAAATGTTTGCTTTGTCACTGGCTATAACCTTCAGGGGAAGTGACCACTCTCTTTCACTTCTGATTTGGCTGCCCCAAAGTATAGATCATAGGTACTAAGAAGAATTATGATTAAGTGTAACCCACGGATGAGCATGCATCAGAAGGGTGCTGTGCGAGTCAGACTAGATGATCCAATGGTTTCTGGTGTCGATCATCATCCAATGATCACTCTGGTTTGAAAATGTTTGAATCTCACTTCTGATCTAATAGATGTATGACCAGAACTCCAGCTGCTATCATTGGGAATAAGTCTGTTGACTTCAGTGGACATGTGACAATTTATACCAGCTATTTGCAACAGCACATGGGCTACTAGCAATATGCCACAGCAGTGAGTCAGAACAACCTCAGAGGGATGTGCTGCATCTTGTGAGTTATCTAGACAAGTTTCTGTGGCAGCTCAGGTCTGTTCAATCATGCCCCAATTTTTTGACATATTATAAAGGGGCTCGTTTCTTAAAATCACATGAAAAGTACGCACACAAGGAAAAGCATTAAATTCCTTGTCCCGGCCTCTCCCTAATATGGATTTGATTAGTCTGCATAATCCGCAGCATGCATGAGGCATTAATCTGGAGAAGATAAACTTAATGATAGACTTCAAAAAGTCTAGTGTTTAAATGTGGGATTTATGATGATTGGAGGCAATGAGGCCTACTCAATAGCTCATTGCACTGGAAGTTGGAGACCTGTGCTCCACTCTTGGTTCTGCCACCAGCTCGCTGGGAACCCTTGTGCAAGACACTTACTTCCCTTCTCTATGCACTAGTAACACACACTGATGTCCACTGATGACAGAGATAGCTACTGTCATTATTCATTCTGCTCCAAGAACTGGGCATCGAGAATTTTAATCCTCCGGAGGCAGTACTTTTTGGTAGTACTATCCCAGTATGGCACCAGTGACCATAACTTGCTGTCTTCATGGGAGAAGCTGGTTTTCTAATGCACAATCACCATGAAGCCCATACTCTTAGTTTAGCAAGGCACAGTGTATTGGATCTCCCACCTGAAGGCAAAAAATTTAGGAGCAGGTAACTCCTTCCAATGGGTTTAGCCATAGCAGAGAAGAGAACAAAATGAGGACATCATACCATCCTAGATGCTGGGACTTGGCCCAAACTCTGTAAATAAATCTTCAGGAGGCTCCATATTCTCTGCTGGCTTAGCAAACAGAGGAGGTGGAGATGGAGACTGTCTCTATTGCAATCACTGTGTCACAGACACCTAAGAAGCAGCTGGCCCTTGGACTGCCCTCAACTGGCAAGGAGAAAGCTTCAGTAAAATGTTATAAAGCCACAGGTAGAGCTCCAAGAGGAGATGATGCAAGCCCCTCAGTGCCACCCTCTCTCCTTCCCTGCCTCTTTCTCTCTGCACAGATACCAAACCAGCAGAGAACCTTTCTACAAGGTCCCAAAAAAGGTGGCCAGCAATTGTGCTGTGGAGGCAGCTGGAGCGCCTCTTCCAGAAGAGGAGGAGGAGACCTCCTCTTCCATTAACAATTTGGGAAAGGCAGGGCTGGGTGGATACTATTTGCTTTTTTGTTTGCTTGAAGACAGCTCATAGTTCAAAGCAAGATGGCAAGATCTTTGCTCTTTGTGAGACTGGTGGAAAACACAGTGCGCAGACATGCCTCTACTAGGCTACGCCGTGAGCTGATGCAAAGCCACGAAGCTGTCTTATGCCCGTGGAATTGCAGCAACGGTAGCAGCAGAGGGTCTGTCCCACTGGCATTAATAAAGCAAGGCTGGTTCACAGTAGCTGAGGACCCAGCTTGCCAACTCCAGGGCAGCGCCTATAATACACCCAGCTGGGGATCTGGCCGCATAATTGCTGCACTCTGTGAACTAGGTCTTTTCCACATATTTCTCCTGATCCTGGTAACAAGGGCACTTTGAGGGGGGGACTGGCATTTTGAATGGTCTATAAGAAACTGGCAGTGCTGTTAGCCAACCCCTAATGAATGGAAATAAGGCAGAAACTTCTTCTCTGGGAAAGCTACTCCATAAATGTCTACTACAGGAATTGTTGGCATCTTCCTCTGAAGCTTCTTGAATTGGCCACTCCTGGAGGTCAGGTTAACCATCTGGATAGACCCCGAGTCTGAGCGGCAATGGGAATTATGATGCCCTTTGACATGCGTTTCTTAGAAGTGTCAAACCTGACGAAGGGTTTTGGAACCCGAAAGCTTGCTTAATAACTATTCTCCAACTATTCGGGTTGGTCTAATAAAAGATATCAAATTTACCCAAGGAACCTTGTAAACCTGTAACAAAGAATCCAGCGTTCACAAGGGAAGCTGAGAGACGAATCCTACGCTGTCAACTTCTAATGCTGCAATACAGATAACTGGTGGTGGTAGCATGTCCTGTAGCCACAGCCACCCAGGGGCAAAGTCCCAACTATTCATTTACACAAACCCAGATCTCATACAGTTAAAAAAAACAAGGAGTTGCACCTATTTTCTCAATCACCTCCCTCAGTACCAACCCTGCCTGGTCTGCCTTAAATTTAGTCTCCAACGTGCTTTTTCACAGGATACACATCATCCTCACGAAACAAATGGATCCAGTTAATTTTTTCCACTTAAGTTGCTAGTGAGTTCAGCTTTGGCACTCCAACAAAAAAAGGCATCCCTGCCAACATGTACAGTGCTTTGGAAAGGAGGAAACAGAAAGACAAATTTCACAGCAGCAGCAAAATGAAGAGGCTTTAATTCTGAAATATATATGTTGCATTTCTGAGGCACAAAGACTTTAATGCCAAAGCTTGGGAAAAAATTGTCTCCCTTGATTTTGAGAGAATCATTGTCGTTTTTATCTGTTTATTTCCAGCTATCGGCTCCTTTATAGAAAGGTGCCCAGAGCACCTAAACAGCCAGTATGCCATGTTGCAGTACGCACATAAAAATAAAAGTACATTCGTTTTCTGCTCCCACAACTAATGCTGCCATGGGATCTCATCCCAGTTCCAACAATTGCACTTTCTGCCACGCTATACTGTACATGCATGCCAGGAGCCACAATTATGAAATTGGGCCTCGGATCTCAAATCATGCACTTTCTACTTGCCAGTGCGACTGGAACCAGGGGTTGTGATCCTGGGCTCTCCCTGTATTAGCAAGTTGAAAGCTGGGTGCCTGCAGGACTGGGGCTGGGGCTGACAAAACCTGCTGATTTTTGGCTCTGGCCCTGGAACCACACTAGGGCTGGATCGAGTTTCCCAGGGTGATCCCATGGCCAGATCCAGCAACCAGCTGATTGTCAGCCCCAGCGCTGAATATGCCACACGTTCAATTTAAGGTGCCATACCAACCAGCTGTGAAAATGTTCCACATATAATGAACGTTTTTATAGCTGGTTTGGCATTTTATGGCACCTAAAAGTGGGTTCACATGGAGCACCTTTGCCATTTATGACATGATGTACATGTTAATCACAGCATAAAAGTAACATAAGGAGGAGGCCTGTGAATAGTCCCATTGATGACTTTGGGGGTTTCTAACATACACATCCAGATTCATGCATCACAACATGCTGTGACCCAGAAGCAGAAATCTAGCTATGTGAAATGAATGTTTGCAATTTTCTAGAAATATAAATGTGATGGACTAAAGTCACATCTGAGTTACACAATATGACCTTAATAAAGCTGCTCTGAGACCAGAATTTGGCCTAGCATGCAACTGGAAGTAAATGTAAAACATGTTGCTTTTATAAATGCATCATTTTACAGCATCTAGTGAAACTACCTTTTAGTATTATGTGCTAGACCACCTAGTGCTAAGTGTTTGCAGGATTTGGACTTTCTGGGACATTTTAACAATAGTTGTATAACTCTGAAATAAAATCATTCAAAGATACAATTCGCAATGCTAAATCTGTATTATGTTGTGTCACATTGGAAAGGAAGCCTTGATTAATTAAAAAATGGTACGCACTTTACCTGTGAAAGAGCCTCATATGCTGTGAGACAACCTTTTTGAGGACAGAAAAAGAGAAAACACTGGAGAAAAGCTGAAATAGTTTGGAACCATAGGAAAAGGGCCTATTCTTTTATCAACGTGCTAGGGGGTTATACGACTAGGTTATACAACTATTCTATTTTTATTAATAAAGCACATCCACCTAAATAATCCATGTATCCATCAAAAGAAGAGAAGCAACTATGTAAAATACAGTTGAATGTCAAGGAAACATATCGTGCTCCACAACTCTTGCTGCAGTATACAAAGAGATAGGATACACTTGAAGGGAGCTTTGCTGCTTATGTGTATTACTGCTTATATGTGAAAATCATTTCTTTTTAATGTTCTTATGAAAAGCAGTGGGCCAAATCTCAGCTTGTGTCACTGGAGCTTGGACATTTCATCTCAGCTGAAGATCTGTCCCCACACTTTTTCCAAATTATTGCCAGGGTGCCACATTCGACGCTTAGAAAGTAGTATTTATTCCACCGTACTTACATATTGAATAAGTAAAAGCCCACCCTTCTCCGCCTTATTTTGAAGAGGTGTGAAATCAGGTGTCTCTTTGCTGCCTAAAAAACGGTATTTATGGTATTGTACATTAAACAGTCACAGGATACAAGAAGAAAAATAATCTGGGGACCAAAACGCAGGTCTCTCCGCTCGCAGGTGAATACCCATACCCACTAGGCTAAAGAATCATGTTTTGTCTTGCTCTTTGTCTCTGGGATAATGAAGCTTGAATTCTTTCAAGAGGCATGGCAGAGACTTAAACTGTTTCAAAACAAAATAGGTCATTACAAATCACTTCATGGAAGAGAAGCAGAACCCCCGCCCCTCCAGAATTTTTTCAAAGAGAGCTAATGTTTCTTTCTGTTTGCATTTATTGTTTTGAAGAACACAATTACATGCTCTCACCAGCCTTCTTAGAAACTTGAATCCAGCTTCTGAGCTCAGCACACCTGACTCAGAACAGCATGGCTTGGGCCACTCATTGCTTCAAGTATGCACTTACGTTGCACCTTCCTCTCAAGGATCTCACTCTGCTTCACAGACATTAGTTAATAAAGCCTTTCCAGACCCTCATCCTTTCCATTTCATAGATCAGTACAGTGAAAAACACCAAGACGAAGTTATTGGCCCACGGTCACACAGTTTAATGAGTGGCAATGTGGAGAGTAGAAATCATGGGAGCAGACTGAAGATACATTTGTCACGTGATCAGCCCCCTGAAAGCACTCTATAGCCATGCTGTGACACACATGCATGGCTGCAGAGCGCTTTTAAAGTGGCCGATCACGCAACAAATTAACCCTCCTCATATGAGGGATCAGATGAAGGTGCTCCAAAGTGGAGAGCCTTAAGGAACTTGTGTTCCCTAGGGTTAATAGGGATGCAGCCCAGCCCCGCCCCCAGTGCTGCCTGTGGGAAGGAAGGGGGAGCAAGCTGCCATTTGGGATTTGCTCAGACTGAGCTGGAGGGGAGGGGGGGTTGGATTGGAGGCCCCCCCACCTCACAGACCTCCCCAACTCCCACCCCTCCAGCTCAGGCTGGGCAAACCCCAGCCGGCAGTTCACTCCCCTCCATTCCTGCAGACAGCTATGGAGATGGGAGGGAGGGGAGTGGGACCAAGGAAGAGGGGCAACTCCTCTGCTGCAAGCAGGCTTCTTGGGCTCCTGCACACAGGCTTGATTCCCACTTCCCCCCAACGCAAAAGGCAAATATCTGCTGGCTCAGGGGAGCACTCTAATTATGTAAAGCGCCATGAGTTAGCTCAGGGCCCATGTGTCACGACCGCCAGTTCTTTGCTCTAGACAGAACTTTCCAAATAAGTAACAGAGTCTCAAAGTGTGATCATTCCTAGTGGCATGAGAGTATAGATAGGCCAAGCACTTTTGGAAGGTGCAGGAATGGGATTAATGGAGAAGGCTTCCTTCTTGTGCACACTCCCTCTCTCTCAGGGAAAATAGAGTAAGTGTTGGAGAACACAGCTAAACAGACCCAAGCCCTCTTGTTTTGTTAGCACTGTTCACTTGCCAGTTGGAAGGGGACCTGAGTTTCAAGGGTCAAAACGCTCAAGTAATTCAGCTGTTTCTAGCTAAGGTCTCCTGAGACATACAAATACCATCCAACATGCTCTGGACATAATTTCTTTTTTAATGTTTCTCTATTTTCAGACTATTAAGCAATACAAATGCCTCTTACAGCCATTTCCGTGTGCTCAATGGCTGAAGCAATTCTAAAAAGATTTCATATTAATTCCCATTTTTCTTAGCCATTATATTTTAACATTTTGAAGTTAGAGGTAAAGCATTTGATTAGGAAGAAAACTGTTAGCACCTCACAGCTGTTAGGTTTCTTATGTGAAATGTGTTCATAAGTCTCCATCCAATTTCAAGTGAGCAGGTTCCCACATCACAAAAGCCATGGCAAGCAGCAGATTTGTTTGGAGCCGCAGCAGAGAGACCAAGGCTTGGCTAAGCAAAAAGGCTAATTTTTTTTTTATCCAGACAGACTGGGCCTTCTGGTTGGTAACTTACTGAGCCACTGTGCAAGCAAAAGCTTGCTCTACCTATCTTTCTCTTCTGTGAATAAACCGAGGATGGCTCTATATAATAATAATGACTCATATATAAAGGGTTAGTAAATGATTAATAAGGTTATAATCATGCTTATTGCATAGTTATAAACAGTTAAAGAGATTACTAAGTCAATGGAGTAGTATTTATTTATTACAGTGGGATTTATGAGCCCTAACAGTCACTTGGGATGCAACGGTGCTGGGTGCTGTACAAACAAAAAAGATGGTCCCTGCCCCAGAGACCTCACAGTCTAAATGATCATTTCTGCAAGAGGTGTATAACATTGATTCATCTTTTCTAAACTCTTTAGCTATCAAACTTTAATGTAAAGTGTGACCCAGAGGACTGCATTTTTCAGTCATGTCCTTTCATCACCTCTCACCTGCATATAATTACATACATAATTATAAGAACACCCTCTTGTTGCATTTCAAAGAGCTATAATAGAAATGGGTTTGAACTGATAACCCAGATCTCTATGCCTTCAAACATCTCAATTCCAAACTTTCAGAGACTAATTTGAGAGAGTCTCAGTTGATCTAATTAAAATTTCTCCAGATTCCTCAAAATCTGAGTTATACCATCATACACTTTGTCCACACTACTTGAATCTGTGCTCACACTCTCCCCAAATTATTACAACTCACACTTACACATTACCTCGTAATTTGGCCACTGACTCTAAAGCAGGCAACGAGACAGAAGAAAGTTGTACAAAGCAGAGGGAAAACACCCAATAGAGTGAAGAAGGTAAAATTAACATCAGTAACAATGTAAACTGATTAAGAGGGTGCATCCAAACGACCGTGCATGTGCAGTATGCGACACTGCAGACGTGTCTGTGGCACCACATGCCACATATGCAGGCATCCTCTGTGCTGCTAATTTGTAGTGCAGGGATGGTTTTTATGACACTGAGAGATCCCAGTGTCCAAAAAACCTGCAGAAGAAAAAAGCAAGGCAATGCATGTGGCGGAAGTGTGCACCGCCCGAAACCGGAGCCTGGCCAGCCAGAGCCATTCTCTGGCAGTTGACCAGGCTCCCTGCTGCTGGATCACTGCTTCTAGAGCCTTGGGAGGCCCCTAGGACCTCAGGTAAGTCTGCTGGGGCCAGCCCAGGTGCTGGCCCCAGCCTCCCCTACCATACCCGGGGCAATGTGCCACGCGGCAGAGCATGCATGCATGCATGCATGGGC
>NW_005841952.1:1803533-1811884 GCF_000455745.1 Alligator sinensis
GAGACAAGTAGCAGTGGTACATATTGTACCACTGCCATTTGTCCCCAGGGAAATGCACATGCCTGCATGTCTGGATCCGGCCAGAGAGTCTATACCATATGACACATCAAGTCTGAATCTGGTCCTTTATGTCTAGCCCTCATTTTAACAGATCTTGGTCAGCAACAGCTCTTGATCTTAATTGTCTTCCAAATGGGAAGCTTTAGGTATGGATCTGAGCTTTATGGCTCAAATCTACTGCCAGACCAAAAGGCAGATAAACTCTTGTGCTAAGTGCAGACAGTCAAAAAGCCAGAGGCTGAATCAAGTCAATTTTCACGGTTTAGTCTAAACTGCATAGATTGAACCGATAAGCAAGTGAACGGACGTTCGCTTTTGATTCCAGAAATGCAGCCACATGCCTGTAGCGACTCACACCATAATACAAGGGATACTAGAGCACACCTCCCTGCTCAGCTGGGGCAGACAGTTTGGGCCAAGGTTAGCCTGCCCATCCTGCAAGGATGGGGGCTGCTGTGGAGGTGCAAAGCATCCTGGGATGCTGGGGGACTGTGAGTTAACTTGAATCTTGAGGCAATCTGGGACAGAAGTTCAATAAACTGATTTAACCTTAATCAGTTCAGTCTGATACTGCATCCATCCAAGTTTATCTTAAACTGGTTTCAGACATTTTGAAAGTGCTTTATGTTCACTGAACTTCTGTTGTGTTACAGATTTGAACCGATTTCCAATCACTTATACTGGTTTATGTGTGATTTCTGTCCCTAGCCTTGATGTATCATCATCAAGGTTTGAATTTGGTACTTTCAGCACAAAAGCACAGACCTCTACAGTTTGAACTAAAATAATTCCTCCATTAGCTGGTTGTGAGTAGTAGGCTGTTATCCTCTATGTGGACCACCCGGTAGACAGAAATGTGACTCAGTTGTATCCCAGTTGTTTATTTAGAAAGAAAGAAATGTGAGTCAGGCCTTTTAACATCTCAGAAGTGTTGCAGGTTCAAGTTTTATTTGAATTTTAGAGAAAGTCTCAGCCCTGATATTATCCTGACAGATCTGAACTTAACTTTCAGGGAGCAACCTATGTATTAAAGAGACCAGCAGTCATTTATGATAGCACTAGGAGACATTTAGACAGCTGACAATTTACCATGCTTTGATATACAATCATCACTTCAGGCAGTCATGCTTTTCAAGCAATAAACCATGATTTGCTTTGTCCTTCACCTGAAACAGTCATTTTAATCCACTTGACTCAATTTAGTGAGTGTCCTCTAAAGAAGAGATCTACAAATCCAGGTAATTAATAACAGGAAAGCTTGCATTTGGATTTCAGAGGGAAAGTGATTCATAAGATATACTAAGAAGATATTATTCAAACATTAAAAGTTTTCAAAGTATATGTATTACAATGCTGGGAAAAAGCAATCTTATTATACAGGTGTTCTAGGACATGGGAGAAATATTTATTCTCAGTAAATGTTGTGCATATTTGATGCACACTCATGTATATAATACAACCAAGATGATGAGATCAAGTGCTCATACAAAGTGGCGGTTGCTTCCATAGTGCTAACTCATCCATGTTACTAAATCTCACTAGCTTATGTTATATATTAAGGACAGATTAATACACTAAGATTTGCATGTCACAAAGAAAAGAAAAATGGAAATACTACACGAATGACATGATTCACTTAGTGTTGCTAGGGTAACCTTAACTTTCACTAAGCCCTTCTTGTCTTTTTGTCAAAATTTGACATTTATATGAAATTTCAGAGAAATCCAAAGCATTTCAACTAGTTCTAATGGTTAGATAGAGACTGTGTGAAATTTATGGGGAGCAAGCTAGGAAAGGAGCTGCATGGTAGGCCTGTGTGAAGTGGCTAGTATTTGTTTCGGCTTCCAATTTGGCCGATTTGGGGGCCAGTGATTCGATCTGGTCATTCGAATCGCTGTCCCGATTCAAGTTGGCCGAATCCAATTCAGAGATTCAGCTGCTGCCAAATCTCCGAGTCAGCTAGGCCCATCCCCCACCCGATCTTCCAGCCCGGCAATGGCTGCCTTGCCAGCCCCAGCTTCCGGCTCTTTGGGGGAAAAAAAAGCCCTGACTCACCAGGTGCTGCCGGACAGGAGGCAATCCCCGCTGCCCCACAAAGCTCCGTGCTGTATGGGGGACTCTGCACAAGCCCCCCAGCTGCCCCCCCAACTTGCTCCTCCAGCCCCCCAATGGGTGCCCCACCTGAGCCAGTTCCGGCCCTTTAAGGAAAAAAAAAATGAAAAAACCCCTGGACTTACCACTCCTGGGGGGTGAGGGTGGGCGATCCCTGCTGCCCCTCATTGCCCCATGCCATGTGGGAGGCTCTGCATGAGCCCCCCAAAGCCGCTGAAGGAGCGGTGAGTCCCAGGGCTTTTCTTTTTGTTTTTTTCTCTTAAAGGGCCAGAGCTGGCCTGGACAGGGCACCCATGGTGGGGCTGGGGGAGCAGGGGGGTCGGAGGTTTGTGACAGAGCCCCCCATGAAGTGTGGGGCAGTGGGGGGCAGCAGGGATCGCACCCTGCCTGGCAGCACCCAGTGAGCACTGGGGCTTTTTTTTAAAGTACTGAGCTGGGGCAAATGGGGGCAGCCATGGCGGAGCTGGGGGAGTGGGTGGGGGTAGGGGGGGCTCGCAGACGACCCCCCATAGTCCCCTCTCCGCTACGCCGCCCCTAGTACTTACCAGCTAGGAGTGACTGCAGCTCCCTGCTGCAACCACGGGGGACTGCCCAAGTCATCAAAGCTCTCCGGATCTTTTCCAAAGATTTGGAGAGCTTTGAATTGATCCAGACCTTTAAATTGGTCCCCTGATTCGATTCAAATTCAAAGATTCGGCCACCCAATCGGGCCGAATCTCCTCCAAATTGAATCACCACCTGAAGCTTCGCACAGCCCTACTGCATAGCCTCTCTGGACAAAATACATTGACCACAGAGGATCTGACTCAGTCTCCTGTTGATTGCTGAGGTTTTTGGCTATAGCTATGTTGGTCTAAGGACATAGGCAGGCAAACTTCTTTGGGTAGATGTGATCTCCTTTATTAAGCCAAATGAGTAGTTGGAAAACAAGTTCTTTGCAAACTTCCAGGCGCAATCACCCTTTTTCGGGCATAGAAAGTAAGACGCTGTTGAGTTCTGAGGCTTTTTCAACCCCAACTTACACTCGCCTGACTCGGAACAACACAAACGTGCAGGCTGAACCAGGCGACATTGCTGAGATGTCCTCCTCCGCTAGTTCAGTCTTGCTCTCACTTATCACCTTTCAGTTGTGCCAATTCTACTCCACCACTCCATATAACGATAAAACTTTGGACCCAGAGCAGTCACTGAAAATTAGATTCACTTCCTAAAGGATCTTCTAAAAAAAATGTATTATCTTGTAGTTGGGGCAGGTGGGAACATAGCATGACACTTGGGGTAGGTCTACACCCTGGCACCTGAGAGCTCAATCAGGCCATAGAGGGAATAAGGCAGTTCCGTGCATTTTCACTCCCAGCACATCAACTGGGGAAGTTAGGGGTGTTCCCCAGCACAGGAGTCAAGACCTGGGCTTGTGGACTGTGTAAAACCAGTGGCTTTGGGTGCCTCAAGGGCATCCTCACTGCCTCATTTCCAGGAATGAAGCACAGGGAGTGGGAGCAGGTGGGAAGGGCTTGTTCCCACTGCAGCATGACCCTGCTCTCTTCCATCATGGTGCAGACCTGCTCTGAGTCTGTTCCAGCCCTTGCTACTGGCCTGCCATGCAAGCTTGAGCTGTGGACTTCACCTTTCCTCATCTGTAAAATGAGGAAAGAACATGGGTTAACCCACCTGTCTGTCTTTTGATGAAGATATTATCATAAATATCTGGATTAAAGTAAAGCCTTTTCAGTCCTCAGAATCTAAAATGAAAGTCCAAAGATGCATCAAAATTTTACCTGCCACGGTGTAACACAATACACACGGGACATTCTGCTAGCGTTCATCCATCGCAGTCAATGCTTGTTACTTCTTTGGAGCAGAAACCATCTCTGCAGCTCCTTTGTACAATGCCAAGCACAGTGTGGTCCTAGTCCACGACCAGGACTCTCTACTTCAATTCAAATAACAATTGTTCCTGGATAACATGTTTTGCTGATATATCTGTATACCACGCATAACTTCCTTTGCATTTTAACTGCTGACTGCAAAAATCATCCTTGTTTCTGTAACATGAGATGGGAGATGCAGAGAAAGCTGCATGGAGCCCCACTGATTTCTACCTGCATAGATCTGCTTGCAAATCCTGCGGCCTAGATTTGGATTTTGAAGGTCTCCCAAGTGGTCTGAACATCCAGACTTTTAATGCAGGCTCTTTTCTAAGAGAGAGATGCACAGACAGAATAGACAGGCTGAGTAAATGGACTGGCAGGCAAAAAACAAAAACAAAAAAAGAAAAAGGGAAAGAAAATACATATTTTCAGAAAAAAAAAAAGAGAGAAGTTTCTTGTAGCAGGATTCAAACTTTATAATGAAGCCCCCAAAGTTCACACAATGTCGTGCATTGTCTCTTTAAAGAGGAATTCTCTCTTTCTATCTCTGAGACAGCACATGGCACAATAAGAGACCTTTCATGTTCAACACTCACAGTCGTTGCTGTGGTAACTCTCGCAACCTTACTGAGTATCCAAATAAATAGTTACAATTAAAAAAAAAAAAAGAAAGAAAGAAATCAATGGAACTGGCCAAAATCATGTCCATCGTGTGAAGGGTTAGAGCACCAAGGTTCAACAAAGAAATAAACAGCTATGAAGATTAAGCACCTTAAAGCGTTGATTATTTAAGATAGAAAATAATTTGTGTCGTTCCAACAAGTATTTGTCTGAAACAGGAGCACAAAGGCTGAAAAGGCACAATGCTAGTAGGCAGTGGCATAAAAATTCAGTTGGGGACTTTTTAAACATTCAGAGACAGATTTTAAGGCACCCCCCCCCCATGCTGCGCCCCCTAAATATAATGGAGATTTGGCTAAGACAATGTATAAGGGGAGCTTTTGAAGGATTTTATCCAACAGGCAGTAAGCAGCATAGTGTGTCATTAATTGCTACCTTGCAGGAAATGCTGCTACAAAGAGAAAGCAATGCTTTCCTTAAAGAAAAAAAAAAGTCTTTTTTTTTCGCCCCCCTTTTCTCCCTCGACATGCTCAGACAATCTACCGCTTGAGGCCCCCAAGTATCTCCTATTATCAGTTGAGTCACGTCTAGTGCCAGGCAAAAGGTCATTTCAGGTCATTCTGGAGATGAAAGGAAGGGGTAATGTATGTGAGAATGCCTGAACTGGCAAGCGAAGAGAGAAAGGGAGCAGGGGTGAGAGACAGAAAGAGAGAGAGAGGGAGGAAGGATGAGAGAAGAGGAAGAGAGGGATAAGAAAGAGGGAGGGTGAACAAGAGGGGATGATATCATACCCTAATACGAACGTTATTATTTCCAAGAAACAAATAGCAGACAAGGCTGCTGCATTTGCTGAGGTCATTGTTTTAATTCATTTCTTCACTGCTTTTCTTTTTTTCTTTTTTTTAAACCTTTAAACAAATGCTGAGAAAGGCAAACGCTGGAGGGACAGGACTTCCCATTGTTTGGGGCGTTCTCAGATTCCTTTGTCTGAGAATTTGGAGAAAAGCGCACGCGCCATAGGTTTCTTTGCGTATCTAAAAAAAATCAATTTTGCATTTGGTGGGAGAAAATAAAATATAATGACACTGCTGCAGACAGTCCCCGCCCCCTGCCCCGGCTTGCCCTCCCTTCTCCCCCCGCCTGCCCGCCCCAAGGTTTGAGTTGGATAAAACTTCCAGTCAAGCCCATTAGTCATTCCTGAATCCATCCAAGGTTCACTCTCCCACCCCTTCCACCTCCCCCTGTTCTCGACTCTGGCTGTACTTGTCCAACAAATCATTTTTGTAAGACAAGCAACCCACTCTTTCGGAGATAGCGCGTGTAACCCAGAGCTGTTAAGGGAACCGGAGATTTGGTGGAAAAATTTTTTTTTTTTTTTTTTTTGCTCCTCAACTTTTAAGACCACTCACACTGGAATGTCCTCCCATCTCCTACCAGTCCTCTCTCCTCCACCACTCAAACCTCAAGATGACCTTGCTGCTCTGCTTGAAGTTAAAAAGGAATGCAGCTCCTTTGGCAAGCCATAGGGTAGGCATAGGATAGCGTTAGGAACCCGTGTGTAATCTTATCTCCATTATCCAAGTATGATGACCCTATGGGGATCCCATCAGCGAAAGTACCCAGTCTGGGAATAGCTTTGCTGGGGAAAGTCACTTGCTCCTGGTTGCATGTGCAAGAGGTGCTGCCATTCACTGTCTTCCTGCCCTACTAGGTTTGCACGGGCAGATTTAGTGTTGCCATCCTCACTGGTTTCTTAAGGCAAAAGGTGGATTTCTCTAGGGAATGGCTAGAGACTAGAGTTTCCTTTGTTAGCCGAAGGATGCTCTATTTATTGGGTTGGGCTGGGCTGCAGAGGGGAGGAAAGGGTGGCGGTTTAGCTACCTGCAGTTTTTTGGGAGCTTGGATTGAACACAGCCTAATCAGCACTGGAGACAGGGTTCTTCCCAGCCAGCAATTGGACAGGAGCATTGCCCATCTACTGATGGAAACCTCCAAATCTTCTGGTAGCCAATAAGAGCTCTCAGCGGAGAAGTGAGTTCTCATTGGCTGTAGGAACAGTGATGAAAAACCTCAAGAAGCTGATGATTGGGCAGGCTCCTCTTAGCAGCCTTCCGTGTAGAGGAGAGAGACCAGCTATTCTGAACAGCAAGAAGTTATTTAAAACTATAGACCTATATGGTCTTGCTAATTTGGAGCTCAGGGAGCCCATTTGCACGCTGTGGATTTGTGCATCTTATTGAAAAAGTGAGCAAAAAAAAATAAAAAGAGATACATAAAAATACAATCCAAGATGCTGCAGCCTCAGTTGGAATTAGCTGTTATCCTGATAGTGTTTTAACAACACCAGAAATGATTCAGACTAGTTTTAAAAGGATTAATTGAATCCTTGGGTATTTATATTAAATGTGAATAATTAAGTAATAATTGCATCAGGGCCTCCTACATCCAAGCAGGTGCCAAAACCATTGGATGAGAGTCAGTCCTTCACTTACTCTCATTACTCCAACAAAAGAGTCTGAGAGAGAAGAGACTCCCGCCTGCCCTGGCTCCTTGAATAGGCAGGAGCCCCGTGGCTTCAGCTTTGCCCTGAGACATGGGAATGTAGGGGAACAAGCACTTGAACCCAGGTCTCCTGCATCCTAGGTGAGTGCCCTACACACTGTTCGGGGGAGATGGAGAGCCTCTCTGTGCAGAGATCTCAGTATCCTCCCCAGTTCAAACTTCTTGGGAAAAAGATTTCTGGAATAAGAAATCTGTTTCCTACACAGCTCTCTAAGGAAATATTACCCGCGTTTTATATACAAGGAATAAAGGGCACAAAACTCAAGTGATTTGCTCAAGGTCACACAGACAGTCCATGGCAGAGACAGGAAATGAGCCCAATTTTCATGAACGGCTTTACCGCAAAGTCGTACTTCCTCCCCAAAACCAAACCCTGACAGATTTAAGGCCTGAAATGACAAGAGCCAGGCAACTGGGAATTTGGAGGGCTGCAGATTATATGTAATTTGTGGTCTATAGTTTTGTTGGTCTGTGGGGGTGTTAGATGGATGTCAGGAAAGCAGCACCTGTGTAACACACTGCATACACACTGAATGGCCTTATTTCATTGAACTATCTGGCTTGTGGGTACAGCGTCATTGGCAATGACATTAAGATCCTTTCATCTATAGGTCACTGAGGATATTTCACAGCCTCAGACATCTTCCTTGGGGACTCCTCCAAAATATATTTCATTCTAAGCCACATGTTGCCCTACTTTCATGTTTCCATAGCGTTCTGATTCCCACTCTATATATAGCCGCACTTGCATTAAAAGGAACAAAATCTAGTTCCATCAGAGCGCTGTGCCAGGAATAGGCATGGGTCTGGAATGCAAGATTTTATGGTTATTGCTGCTTTGTGGGTCTCCAAATGGAGAAAACGCATGAGTCCAATATGCACTATCATCCCACACTGACCACTCAATCCCTGGCTGCCCCCGTCTTCATGTGATAGCAGGCATTCTCTGCTATTATACATTTCCTCTCAGCTGAAACCCTTGAATGACAATCAGCAACAAGCCATACCCAGTAACTCCAAAGCAGCGGTATGGCTGGGATGCTAGCGATCAAAACTTCTTTTTAGCATACCCTCTTGTTCCTATTATAGATCTCTGCTTAGAGACCACGTGTGCTGTTTCCTGCT
>NW_005841952.1:1811917-1850969 GCF_000455745.1 Alligator sinensis
TTCAGTTAGATGTGGTCCTCTTTCCCCTTTATTACTTCTATCATGGTAGCATCTAAGAGGCCAGAAGTAGATCAAAAATCCATGGTGCAGGGCTGTTAAGTGGAATTACTGTGCACAGTGAAACAGCTGTGTGTCTCACCCCAGAAGCAGCTTCAATTTGGAGGTGAATTCTTGCAAAGTTTGTGCATCCTGGGTTCATTATTGGAGTCTACTGAACCCCAAGGAACTGCATTACTGTAAGAGTCTTTTATTTTTCTATATCTTCCCTGGTTTAGGGCTCTGAAAACTACAGCTGATTAGTTGTACTGTCCTCATCATCAACACATGTACCAATCTGGCAGTTACATCCCATTAAGTTTTGCCCTCAAATTAAAATAATAAAACAGATGCAAATGCCTTTGCTTTCTTCTACAGATTTGAAAAGGCATCTGACCTATAGTATCTTTATGTACTTGTGACATAATTTAAAGCATCCAATTTGTAAATACTATGACAAGCTTTTCCTTTCAGTTGCTCCAGAGCACACTTGAGGTCCAACAAAGGCTTAAAAGTGACAGCACTGTTTTAAGAGCAAGAATGCTGCAAGATGTGCGTGGTTAACCAGATACTGATTGGGTAACTGGGTACTAGTGGAAGCAAGCACAGAGGATGGTTGGGAGCAAACAGAACAGTCACAGGTTCTGGGGCCCTATGAATGGAAACAACAACGAGGGGAACCTGAATGGCTTGATATTGTCCTCTGTCCAACATGAGGAATTCTCACAGGGTGCTTGTACACGTGACAAAAATGTCATTTGTGCGGCTTAATGGCATCACACATTACACGTGCGCCAGTTTAGAGGGTTTTAGATGAGTTTGCACCATTGCAAACTAAACTACATCTGGATGTAATTCAGCTTGCAATGTTGCAAATTGCAATAATGCAGCTGTCAGCTCGCCCCCGCAACCACCGGAGAGGTGGGCAAGCTCTGCAGAAAGAAAAGATTTGGCCCCTTGCTGCTTCTGCCTTCAGCAGGCGCTTGCTGAAGGCAGAAGTGGCAGGGGTCCGATCCTTTTTTTTTTCCTAGCAGAGCCTGCCCACCTCTCCTGTGGCTGGGGGGTGAGCTGCCAGTGGGCTGATTGGCCCCTAAGCTGCAGGGGACCCCAGTCCTTCCCTCTGCAGCAGCGCTGCCCCCCCACCCAGGGCCACCCAGACAGGCTGCTAGTAGGCCAGGTGCTGTCCCAGCTCGGAGGAAGCACCCAGCCCGATCCCCAAGCCCACCCACTGGAAGCCCACTGGGCACCGCTCCCTGGGCGGGCTTGGGGAGGAGTTGGATCCAGCCGGGTGCTGCCTCCCAGCTGGGGCAGCACCCAGCCCACTAACAGCCCACCCGGGTGGCCCTGGGGGCCACTGCTGCCACAGAGGGAAGGACCAGGGCCCCCTCGCAGCTCAGGGGCCACTTGGCCCATTGGCAGCTCGCCCCCCATCCACAGGCAGGCTCCAGCTCAAAAAAAAAAAAAAGAAAAAAGATTGGGCCCCTTGCTATGACAAAGCCCACTGTTTCTATTTTTCTAATTAAAAACCCACTGTTTCAATTTAGGGGGCATAGACTAAAACCCTGAGGACTAAACCCCCGTACCATGTACAAGCGCCCACTGACATCAGGGCCAACCGAAGTCAGCTCTGTCGGGCTCTTCATTGGTTTGCAGCCTGGCCCTTCAGACAAAGTTTTCCAAACGCTCCAGTCCAGGTTAGGTTCCACTGAGCAAAGTAAATACTGGAGGTGAGGCCAAACCAAGCCTCAGCAGTGAGAGCAGAAGGGAAGTTGAGCATCTGAACTTTGCAACGGAGACCCAGGAACAGCATGTTGGCGGTTTGATTCAGGTCTCATAGCACAAGGGAAAGGGATAAGGTAAATATTATTAATCCCTGTAAGAAGGAGGGCAGCAGTGTGAGCTGGGGAAGACAAAACATAAAACCCCGAATTATAGTTCAACCGAAGTTCCCTTCCTGAGGGCTGGCTTTATGAACACAGGAATCCAAAAACAAGAGCAAAGAGAGTCAGGACATTTGATAGCAGCTGGCGGCAGCCTTTCCAGCTTTCAGCAAGCTGGGAGGGAACAAGACGCACACCCGCCCACTAAAATGGGTCTATACTACAAAGCTGTACTGGCAAAGCTCTGTTGGCTAGGGGCTTGAACCCCAAATAATGTAGCTAATTTCCCCCAACCTGAACAAAGCTTTGCCCACAAAAACTCTGCCTGGCTTCCTTCATGCAAGGATCTGATATAGCTGCCTCTAGGAGGAGTGGTTCTGCTGCCATGCCTATCTAGCAGCACAGCTATGGCGGCAGAAACCCTGCAATGCAGACAAGTCCTCACCCACCAAAGCAGCAGCTCCCTTTTTGGTTATACAGCTTTAGTCCGGTTCCCCCACATGACAGGCAAAGGATCTTGTAGTCTTGTATGCGCTGAAGCGAGGGGCATTTTCACATCCCCTGTTTTAGAAAGGAGGAAATTTGGCACAGAGAAGTGAAGTCGCTTGAAAAGAACCCAGACCTCCTGACTCCTAGCCCACTATAAAATCATTGTTCCTTCGATATTTTTAACTTGACCACATATTAAAGTCAGTAGAGCAACGCTGATTTATAGCAGCTGTAGACCTTGCGTAGTACTGTAAAGTACCATTAATGCTGAGCGGTATATGGCGGTTTTTTAAAGAAGTAACAGCAAAGGATTTTAAATGCAATTAAAAAATGTAAATATATTTTTATGCTTAAATCATTTTCAGATTTCCCCTGAACATTAGTACTAAGCCCCTGCAGCAAGGTTTCCAACACACACATGCAGCTTCCTGTAATGTGACTGGAGACACAACCCATCAGCACCTGAACATTGCTTTGTTTTTAGGGACCAGCCATATGTTTCCTATTTCAAAATTGCTTCATATCACAGGAAGCTGCTTTTACTAGCAACAATAGTGGATATTCTAGTAACCCCTTCACCAATAGACACATTTTAAAAAGGGACAAAGTTAAGAGCTTCTAGCGCAGCAACTCTGTCAAGAATCATGCGTGTAACTGGTTATTTGATTCTTCACTTTCCACATATTTCATGTTAGGACCAGCTTATTTATTTAAAAGGGATTACTTTGGCAGCCACTGGTGACCGAAATGCTTCAGAACGGGTACAACATGTAGAGACACGGACTTTGTCAACTTCCCTACCATGCGTCAGCCTGGAAGAGCTGTATTTCAGGGAGAGAAGAGAAGAGAGATCTATATTCTGATGCAAGCCTTGGGCTTTCTGAAACAAGACACTCATCCGCCATGAAAATAGTCTTAGACCAGGAATATATTTGACACAGGACATACCAAAACAGGTGAGAACATTTACGGGCCCCATCATCCCAGATCACACCCAAACCCATTACCTATAAGTAGAGGGAATGGCATGGAAGCCCAGCTTTTTATACTACAACCATCCTTGAGTTGAAAATGGAGGGTTTTTTGACGAAATAAAGTTTATGGTAAAGAATGATGGATGACCACTGAAAATGTTGATCTTCCATATTAAAGAAAAAAATGTCTGATATGTGTTTCAGTGCAAGGGAGGCTCTTGTGCAGCCTGAGAAGATACAGTCCAAACAAGGAGGCTGACATAAAGAGTGGGAGCACAAGGCATCTGAGATATAACTCTTAAGGCACAACATTGTGGCACTGTAGAGTTTTCAACTGCATTGCTAAGTGAAAAAAAAATCTTATTTTTCTATGGAAAAATAAACTTATATGTTATTAAATAGGATGAGGAACTGGGTCAGTTCCTTGTCCTATTTCTTCTAAGATATGTGATGCCATGGAGCAGTTGTTCCTTTATATTTAGTTTTCTTACAGACTATAACAGAAGTTTGGGGTTTTTTTTCTCTCTGGGCAGAAATTTTAGGTGAAGGATCCTTTCTTCACTTCCATTGAAGTTGAGCCAATATATATCAGAGACAAAGGGATACGGGACTTCTGAAGTTCTCAAAATAACTTACGGTATTTAGACACATCTTTCATTAGGTAAGTGTGCACATTTCCTAGAGTCGCTTAAAAGCTTCAGACCTATTTCATTCAATAAACCCAAACCATTTTGAATGCTGTTTGTCACTGAATTTCTAATCTACCCCTGCACGACACACAGGGCAGATGGGCCTTTGTCACGGTATTTAGGTCCCAGGTCATGACAACACAACCTGAGCTTTAATGTAACCTTCTGGTGCTCCCAGACAACTGAAGGGTATGACCAATTTTGCCTCTCTCTAAACATTCAGCTTTTACTCCGCACTTTTTAAGGTCCTCCTTGTGTGAAGTAAACTACTGCACAAAGTGAGGAAGGGTACTAAAATCTGACCCAGATGGTCTAACTAAAGGTTATCCAAATTTAATTAGAATGTGTTCCTTTGGAAATCCTGAGTTCAGTATCAATTACAAGATTACCTGTCCCTCCAGGGTCCAGCTAAGCCAGTCTCCCTCATGACAATTTGTTGCTTCTAATCATAGGCAAACCTGTGATGCTTAAAGACATGTGAAAATATTGGCAAACAAACCTGTCTTTTTTGGACCCCAAATTCTAATCTGCCGAGCTTGGATTTTAGACAGAGATTCAGATCAGCTCAGGGTTCAGACAAAATGATGCCAAGTGCCCTCTGCACCAGAGACAGCAAGGAATACCAGGCGAACACAGACAGGCAGACCTTTGCAGAGGCAGCACACTTCATTGTTTCCCACTCTCCCCAAGAGCTCTGTCTGCATCTGGCAGAAAAGTTGATCAACTTGGGGTAGCTAATCAGGCTGCTGCAATTTCTGGCCTTTTCTTTCCCACACTCTTCAGATCAAAGTTCAAATCCTAGAATTATTATTCCCCAAATGCAGCTCCCTGGGCTTAATGAGCTCCAACGGAGGGACGCGAAACAGGGACCGCGCACTTCATTGAGTTTGGCCAACGGGGCTAAAAGCAAGGGGCTGAGATCCATAGCATGTAAAAGCCCAGTAAACAGACTTGTATTTGAATCCCATTAAGGTTCTGAAACCTAGTCAAGAAGTGCGAAGTGCCTCAGTCACCTTGCAAAGGGAAGCCTGCTTCACTTGTCGCTTTCCCCGCATTAGAAGTTTGTGAAGGTAGCGTTGGCCTTGTAGTCAATCATTTCTGAAGATCTCTCTATTGGGAAAATAACTGAGCCTGCAAGCACAAAAGCTTCCTTGAAGACTAAAGTTCAGGATGTTGAAATGCAAAAGTCAGATTTTGCCAGGAGGCGCAGTTTCTGAAGCCAAATGATTCTACCTAAGATTAAGTTATAGAAGATCTTTTGCATGCAGAAACATTTCTTTGTTCTGGCAAATGCTGTCCACACCTCCTATTCACAAACTTGCTCGCTTGGAAAGCCGGCCAAGATTCCTGCGCATTATCAGGTCAGAATGTTCAGAGTCCAATTATTTTAATCGTCATAAAAGAACTGACAATGGTTCAACACACCAGAGAGAATAGTATTCGGGTACTTAACAAGTCACTCACTCTAACATCTGGCATGTTCTTTCGAGAAGACTAAATACATGGAGATTCTTGCTGCAGAAGTCAATGGAATGGAATGATAATTGCTCATTAGAGTGCCTCCTCCACAGGTTATTTTTAACTTCCCTACTCTTTCTAATCATGGTGCATGCATCAGATGATACTGAAAAGGGTCAGTGCAGAGGTTTCTCCCCTCCGAAAAACACACTTCTAACAAAGCCTTTTCATGAAGCTGAGGCTTTGTATGCCACACTGATGGCACCTGTTCTTATTTTTAAGCACAGACAGGGGCCGGAACCCAAATGCCAGATCCAAACCCCCCTAAAGCTCAATGTAAACTCAGAGAGAGATGTACATTTCAAAGCCAAGTCTACAGCAGTGTTGGGAATAAAATCCAGTGGCTGCTTTAATCTATGATGAAGACATCCCCTTTCCCTTTCCCCACCAGGAATTTTTACAAAAAGCCATGCCTGGCAAGCTTCTAAGGTGTCGAAGCGCAATGCTGGAGGCATTAAAAGATGGAGGAATTAGATCTGCATGCAAAACACAGGTCAGGTTCTAATAGGAAGGGCCTGATTTCAAGGTAGTGATAAAGCAAAAGTTATTAAGTGCCACATGAAGCAAAGTGGGGTATTAATCTGCTTCTGAAGGAGGAGGATACTTCGGCCACAGTTTCAGAGAAGCTTAAATCCAGCAGGCCACGCTGCCTTAAATCGGGGGTGTAGGTGCTCAGTGCTTCAGCATCAGCATTACCACAAACAAGAGGAGGTCTAGAGCCAGGGTGCCCAGAACTGCAGCCACTGCAATGCTCCTAAGGAAGAGACAAAACAGGGTCCTACCCTACGTGGGGACAGCTCCATGAGCTGCTATGGAGGGCTGGGTTCAGCGTGTCCTCTACTTGCATGTGTTTCCTCTGGGGCCTGCAGTCAGAAGAACACAAGGATGGCTGTGCTCAGCCCAGTTATATTGGATCTTATACTGAGCCCATTGCCATGAATCCAAGCTCTTTTTAAAGGGGAATCTTTGCAAAGGTGTTGCTTGTACTACCCCATCCTCCTCATGGGTGCATATGTGATTCCTATAATTTTTTTAAAAAATGGCTAGGTTGGGAATCTGAGGGAAGAGCAGATTTTGTGCCACGACATCACTTAGAATGAAATAGGACCACTGGTAGCAGGACTGTTCCTTACAAAAGCGTCTCACCAGGAAAAGCAAACAAATTTGCCAAAGGAATAACATTAGCTTTCCAAATAGATTGGAAAGACCAGGGCAATAGTTTGTGGATGCCAATCAGGAGGGCTGTGTCCTTACATGATGTTTAGACAAGGGGAGAGGATTCAAAGGACAAGGTTACTCCGCTATTAACCAGACGAGAGCCACAAAGCAAGACTGATGCCACCGGCCAACACATTCCTGAAAGTCCTCCAACTGCATAAAACCACTTCCATTGGTAGCAGGGGAGGATTTAAAATACGTTGAACTTTGTCGAAGAGCACTGGCTTGATCACCTGGGACACTGACCCCCTTTCTCTTTGAGAACCAGATGCACCCCGATGCCCCGTGTCTGCAGGCTGCCCTGAAGGAATTGCTTCATCCTGGCTTACAAAAAGTTCAGGTCCTGAAGCTGCCAACCAGTCGGCAACCTGTGCTGTGACACTGCATCTCGGGATAGCAGGCACCTCTCCACTCCAGCTGGGCAGAGACTGCCAAAACGCTTCACCTACCCTGCCAAACAGCTGTCAGAGGCTAAATGTATGAACTTGGGCCAGTTACAAACCAATGATCTAGAGGTTAAAGGCTTCATATCCCATTACCAATTCAGACCTGAGCCATCCAGCGTCCCCAGGAAAAAATAACATATTAATGAAATCCAGACTGCACTGATTTTCCAGTGTTTAATTCACTCCTGCTAGAATCCTAGCTGCCTCCAGGAATTTGTTCCTTCTCATTAGCTCTGGGTTCCGCTGGGCAACTATGTATCATCTGTAGCATGTTTAGCAAACCGTAGCCCCCAGGTAAAATGGTGTGGCAGACTACCCAGAACTGCCCTAAATGAATTAACCTTCCCAGAGTCAAGTTTTACTGCAAGGCCAACGTGCTTTTGCAGCTGCATACATGGTACAATAGTGACCTCCTGTGGCTGGCATCCCATAGATGTGACTTCGGAGGAGAGAAAGAAAGGTTGGTTGGAGCCTTACTTGCAAAATAGATTGCAATGCAGCTAATATGGGGAAACATGCTACAAAAATATCTACAGGGGGTTGGTTGATCCTTTCTATTTGGCCTGCCACTGATATTTCCTCACAGTGTAACCAAAGGCAAATCTTGTCTTTGCCCATCTCCCCACTTTGTATCATTCTTTAACGGCTGCCGTTATGAGATAATATACAGCAGAGATGAACGTCTTATATCTACAAGCTAGGGCTTGCGTGGGCCTTGATGCCTAGTAATAATGCAATCCATCTGATGGACTATTTCAGAAGTGCCATTGAATTGATTTATGTTATTGGAGTTCCTTCCCAGCCACCCACATCTATACAAAAAAAAGGACAATTCTTTGGGAATGCCCACTGCAAAAGGTGGTATTATAGAAGAAAATGGATCTGCAAAGTCATTCCCATGTACACTACCTTCTGAAGACAGTCCTTCCAGGAACAGTGTGCTGAGCAGTCGCGTGGAAAGCAGTTTGTTCAGTATTAGTCTGTGGTAGTCATAGCTACCAGGTGTTAAAGCAACTAAATGCCTTCTGTCTCCTTGTTTTTCCTCCTAAAAGCAACTCCCTTTCACTGGAGATAAATGGGAGACATTTGTAGATTGTCCGTGGTTTTCCATTTCAGAAACCAAAACAACTGGCATCGCAACTCATCATTCCCTGCAGCCAGGAATCCCTGGAGAAATGCAAGAGCTTTTAGAAGTCACCATGGTAGTGGTTTCCAAAGTACCAGCTATGACTGGAAACCTCTGGGACACATTCTGAATAATACTATCAACCTCGCTTCTGTGCCTGTTTTGGTCTGGAGAATTTTGCCTGTGGCTGGCTGGTGCTAACATCCCTGGTACCCACAGCATGCTGTCTTGGTGCTATTGATCTTGTCTTGTTTCAGGTAGCTGGGAGCTTGTGCAGACTGCCTGAAAACAGCAAAGGCAACCCAGATTCACTCTAATGGAAGGAGCCAAATCGAATTTACTTATATAATGAATTCCCCTCTATGAGCAGCTATCGGGTATGGACCCAAAACAAAGCCTGTGTATGACCAACCTTCTGGACATGGCTTAAACATAAGGTAAATGATGTATAAATCTTGCGCTGCCCCCTCTCTGCATGGGGTGAATTTTACACATATGCAGAGGGAATTAAAAAAAAAGGCTAAACATCCTTGTCACACCAGTAAGTCCCTTTAACCAGACACAAGAGTGTCCTTTGGTCACATTTCAGAAGTATCTTCTGACACATTCTCTTGCAGGGGCAGAGTTGCTAGAACAACTCTGACTCTCAGTGGCAATGTGCTTTTATTAGCTCATCTGGACAGCAACCTTTGTCTCATTAACACGCTTGCTCTCCTTGCTGGATGCTATTCTGGGATTTGTTGAACAAAGTAATCAAGGTCATATCAGATATTACACTGGCAGGATGCTAGGTCTTGGGCAAAAAGCCACTATCTGAAATGCTAGATTCTTAGCTGAACATGTTGCAGTTTAGTCATCACTAATAGCAGGCGTTTCCAGTGCCAACACTGTGACTTGTACTTGAACTACCCCAAAGTACAGGAAGCCGGGTTAGCCCTTGGGCATCCCCCCCCTCCACCTGCTATTTTTAATATTCTTAAAGATGGGGTTGGGGTGTATGTATTTTACAGTCATATTTGTACTGCATGGCATACATACGTAATCATCAATATATGCTTGAATGTAATGTGGGCTGTGACGGAAACTTTGGCAAAGAAAATGTATGTCTAAAGACAAGTAAAAGCAAAGAGACAAGCCGTGACATGCTATCATTAGGGAATCATAATTTCCTTCCTATATTCATAAAACAGCTGTCACTAATGTCTTGAAGACAGGCCATGTACTAAAATACCATAGCAAATACCGTTTCAGACAAAAGAAAAGGAGGGCATGTTAAATGGGTGAATAGAAGGAACAGTATTTTGATGGCTTGAGCGTACTCAGCCTCTCCATAGATACCTACACCCTTTGCTAGAACTTGGCTTGGAGAAGATCTCCAATGCACAGTTCTGGCAAATGGAAATGTGAAGCAGAATTGAAGTCTGAGACTGGGACTCCCATTGTGTTAAGCATTGTAGTGTGCATATGCCCACAAACAGTAGAGACAGTGCCCACCTGAAAAGTTTACAGTCTAAACAGGCAAGACAGAAAAGAGAAGCATCGGTGTCTTTCTTCTACAGATAGGAAAGGGATAAAGGCTGGAATTTAAGAAGTTGCTAAGGAAGTTAGAGACACCTTGCATTGCAATCCCATGGGCAGCAGGTCTTGAACATTAGGTTCCTTCCAAAATTCCAGCCTAAGTATCTTGTCTAAGGTCCCGCAGGAAATGTGGGCAAAGCTGTTTACTGAATCTTCTGTCAAATCCCAACCTAGTGCCCCCTGCTGCCTTCCCCAACACCTTCTCACCTACTGCTCCTTGTTGGGCTGAGACCTTATATGCACACAGGAGGGGATTCATTGGGAGAATGGATTTGAAGGGAAGAACAGAGGCCCAATGGATTTGCTCAGTGAAGGCATGCCAAATATTGGGGTTTGGCATTAACTATATTTGCATGCATTTCCCATTATCCAGCTTGGAAAACGAGACACAGCAGCTAAGTGATTTACTCGGGGTGACAGACCTGGGAATGAAACCCAGTTTTCCTGTTTTCTTGTCTGGTTTTTAGCCACAAGCGTTCTTCCTGCCTCAACTCTGAAGATGCATATGCATAAAGAAAGGAGTGCTTTACTAGGTGGCAGAACTTCATACTGGTAAAAGCCCAGATCCATAAAGCTATGAATATGGCTTTTCCACTGATTTCAATGGAAACTGTTCTTCCAAATCAGAACCAGAGGACTTCAAACTAAGAGAGATAAAAATGCTTCAATCATTAGGAAACAGCAGCTGTCAAATCAAATTTGAAATTGTAATAGGAAATTCCAAATTTTTCATTATACTGATCTAGGAGAAGTTGCTGCAATAGATGTGATTTCATTAAAACAGTATCGTCATAAAACAATTTTCCAAGCAAAAACACTAGTAATAATAATAATAATTTTTAAAATGTTTAATCCATTTTTTTGAGCAGCTCTAGTCTGAAGCTCTAGTTCAGTCCATCATGGAGACATGGGGCAGAGGTAACATTCAGATCCAGCTCCCGACATTTCCAGTTCAGGGTTAATTAGACCCAAATAGTTAGATTTGGATTTGAGTACTCCTTTACTTTAAACTAGAGCTTGTTACATTTTTCCAAATGTGGTTGAGCATTTTCAAACCCTTTGAATTTCCATATAAAGGAAAGACAATTTCTACCAAAAAATGGCTAGTTTTATTCTTTCGCCTAGTTTTCTGTTCACTATAGGATTGTTCATTTGCAAAAAATAAAAAATAAAAAAAGGAAAATAGGCTGAGACCTGTCTCTAAAAGTTGTTGACATGAATGAAGTTGCACAAATACTTAGGAGTGCCCAAGACAGTGGAGCTTTGGTTAAACTGGAAGTTTTGGGCTGAGATCAGAGTGATTAGACACAACAAAGGAAGATATTCCAGTAGTTAATGTACTGGACAAAGACTCAGGACAGTAAGTTAAACAGTTGCTGACTCTCTATATGACCTTGGACAAATGACACCCACTTTCTGTGCCTCAGTTCTCCTTATAGTAAATGAAGACAATTCTTCTTGATAGTACCCTGCATTAGCTCTTAGCTAACACATGGCTACCGGGTCTTGTCTTATTACTACCTAAGACAAGGTAGTTGTAGTAGTATTAACATGTTTTCATGTGCCATGGTAAACCCTGACTTTTCACTGTTGTCACCTTGAGCACAACTTGTGTGAACACTACAGACTGTCTTGCTTGGGCTAAAATCTTATGTAGACAGCAGGGTAGATTTGCACCGTATAGACTAACCAAAGTAGATACTCATATAGCACATGGTTTTGGGGGTGGGGGGTGTAGATCACTTCATCTGACGCTGTTAAAGGTCAAGTAAGCTTCAGCGCACAAAAGCCTGTGATATATAGGCGTGTGTGTGTGTGTATGGGTGTGTGTGCATGTGTGTACACCCATACATACACAAAAGCCTCTGTGTATGTGTGTGTATATATATATGTGTGTGTGTGTGTGTGTGTGTGTGTGTGTGTGTGTGTACACATGTACACACACACACACACTCTGGTTAGTCTAGAATATGCAAATCTACTCTGCCTTCTACTTGACTTCAGACTAACATGGCTAACTACACCGCTCTAAAATTAATTGTCATATTTATTACAAGTCAATGCAAGTTACGGATACATGAGTTTCTCCAGTATGGACGCACTTCTCAGAGACTAAAGGATTAGGGACCTGCCGGTCCCCGGAAAGATAAGACATCCATAGCTTCCCTGAAGCACTTTGCTCAGGTTAACTATTCCCACATCTTTCAATTGCCTGACAAGGCGCACTGAAACAATCCCTCAGTCTCAAGCAACAGACAATCAATCAGCACCCAGAGCCATTTAGCAATTACAAAGCCTGGTTGAAACAAACCCCAAAAACCCAACAACCCCCACCCCAACAACAACAACAACAGAGTGCCGAGCTGCTGGCACTTGCCAACTACTCTTGATTAAACTTATTTTCACCTCCAGGTGCACATGCAGGATTTGTTTTGTTAATTAACCCTGCCAGTCAACTTATTATGCATTCAATTAAAAAACGCGTTGCCTTGATTTTATGCAGCTTGAGGGCTGTGATGGTGACAGACGCGCAGGCCTGTGTTGTTACAATGCATAAGTTTGGATGAAGTGGTGGGGGGGAGTTCTAAAATATGGCTAAGTGTGATATTTGCTAATTGGATGCCCTCCTGGTATTTTTTTTAGACGGGAGCTGATGGACGTGTTTATCAGACATGTGGCATGTGCAATGTAAAGTGAAGGTCTATGTGGGAAGGGGGGTGTGTTTGTCTCACTTGGAAACTGTATGGATTTTCAGAATATTCATGACAGACTCTGCCAAGGTTAAGAGATGAGGAGAATGGCATCTAGAAGCCCTAGAGATGAATGGCTTGCAAATAGATTAGATCAAGCCCCACTAACCCTCCCTAAATAAGTGGTGTTTTAATTCATGTGAAAAATCATCTTTATTGTTTACAGGCATGAAACTTGAGAGATCTGGATTCAGTTCCTGGCCCTGCCACAGGTTATTTGCATGGATGTGGGCCAGCCACCTACAACCTGATTTTTAAAAGGTATTTAGGTGCCTAAATTCTACTGGAATCAATGGTCCAGCATGGAAGTACATTTAAAAATTAAGCAACCTCTGCACTTCTCACTTGCCCGTCTGTAAAATGAGGTCACACGTCCTTTTGTCTTACCTCTTCTGAAGCAAGCATCTGAGGACAGAGGACCATTTTCTCTTACTATGCCTTTGCACAGCACTTAATAGACTGGTACTCCAACTGGATAGTTATGAGGCACATAATTATGATGTGCACAAGGCCTCTGCATGGGGGCAAGAGTCACTGGCATTTTGTAAGGTGGCATGTTTCAGAAGAGAGACACCATCTCTATATTAGCATATAGTGACTACTTCTGGTCTTCGTTGTTTCTGTTCTTTTCCCTTATAACAAAAAAGCTCAGGTTGCTGGTCAGTAGCAGTGAAATACGATAGACCAGCTATATTTAACAATAGCGCACAAAGCAGAGGCTTTTTTTTTCCTTATTGTAAGCTCCTTAGTGCCTGATCCATATCATCTGCATGTGCTGAATTCACCTAAAGCTAAATTTACAAAGGAATTGGCATGCATAACTTGGGCCTGATCAAAATCAGCTCTAAGTGTGATCTCAAGTCCCTGGCACAGACCGAGACAAATAGTTCTAGCTGCTGATTAATTCTGGGACTTCTGCAAAAAAAGAGAGATCCAGGCCCGAGTGCAAGGAACCTCTTTGTTTGCCGTGATGATCTCTGGCACTGGTGCCAGTCTACAGACCAACTGCCCGGTGTACCTGCGCAGTAATTGTTCCCCTCCCTGGGAAGGAGCACTGATTTAATCTTAGAGCAGTTAAAGCTACTATATTCAGAACCAGGTGTCCTTGTCTTAAATAAAAGCAAGATGTTTCTTTTCTTTCATACCAGGATCTCAAAGCACTTTACAGACATTAGCCAATTTAGTCTCTCGGTGACATATTACAACCCTGTTTTTCAAGATAAGGAAACTGAAGCACAAACAGGAAAAGTGGTGTGACAGAGGTCAGAATGAAACAGTGGCAAGGAGTGGACTTAAATCCTGGTGGCCTGTGCCTTTCCCTGTAAAATCTCCCACTCCTGTGCTAAGTTTTCTACCTACCATCCCAAATTTGTGACTCCACCTAGAGATGTTGCTGTTGTCAGGTGTCCTGAATTTACCCAAGCAAGTTAAATGATGAAACTTTTGATAAAAACAATGAAATATTGGTTCAGAGGGAATTATTTGCATGGGGGAATTATTTGCTGTAGAAAATCAACCTTCCTGGCCTTGCACACAGAGCCGAAGCCTTCCTGCCACCCCCTGGGAAGGCAACTCTATGGCCATCATTCCATCATGCAGTCACGCTCCCCAGGTGGTGACAGCAACATCTTGTTTCTTTTCACTGGGGCAGAAGGGCTCAGCACTTACAATGGGCCCTTTATCAGACAGTCCTTATGTTTTCTGTGTGTCAGACGTCTCAGGCTCCAGCTCCTAGGATTCAAAAAGCACCGTGGATGCATGTAATTAATACAGGCACAGACTACAGGGCTAGGGAGATCACCACAGCTTGCTTCATGGCCACCTCGCAGCCTGGAGGCTGCTTAATAGCAAGAGTCCATGGACCACCCTTGCACCCATGCTTCTGATTTGTTGGCAATTCCTCAAAGTTGAGGATGATGTCCGTCAGGCTTGATGGGTCCTCAGGTGACCAAGGAGCCCAATTCTGGATGCACACGTTCTTCAGCAATGGGGGCATGTTGCTGCATTCGCAGCCCTGGGTTGGTCTCCTTCCCCTTCCCCTTCCTCCGCCTCCACCATTGTGCCTTAATATTGAGTCATTGGGCCTCAGAGTGGTGCATGCCTTGGTGGACCAGGTGGCACCATGCCAAACGGTCAGCAGCTTGCTCCTCCCAGCCATTGGTGTCAATGCCTCCATGCTTGAGGGTGACCTTGAGCATGTCTTTGTACAATTTCCTTTGGCCACCCTTTGAATGTTGGCCAACAGAGAGCTGGGAGAAAAGAATCTGGTGAGGGAGGTGGTTCTCACACATCTGGATGCAATGGCCTGTCCATCAGAGTTGATTTCTCAAGACCAAGGCTTCAATGCTGGTGCACGCAGCTTCATGGAGGATGCTCGCACTGGTCTGGCGGTCCTCCCATTTGATCCCCAGGATTCGACGCAAGCACCACTGGTGAAAGCTCTCGAAGGTCTTAATGTGGTGTCAGTAGATGGTCCAGGTTTCACTGCAGTAGAGGAGGGTGGTCAGCATGACAGCCTTATAAACCAGGACCTTCGTTGACTTCCGAAGATCTCTATTTTTGAAGACAAGTTGTTGCAGCTTGAAGAAGGTGGCACTGGCACAGTTGACCAGCTGGACTTCTTCATCGATGGTACCCTGTTAAGAGAGGTGGTTGCCGAGGTATGGAAAGCACTCCACGTACTCCAGAGCTTCCGTGTCTACGTAGATAGCGCGAGGGATGTTCAGCTGGCCTGGGGAGGGTGGGTGGAGAACCTTCATCTTGGCGATGTTCAAGGACAGGCCAAGCCTCATATACAAAGCACTGAAGAGATCTAGGGCCGCTTGCACATCCTGTGCAGAGTGAGCCATTGCGCAGCAATTGTCTGCAAACTGAAGGTCATGGATGTCCTTGGTGGCAAGTTTCATTTTTGCCCAGAAGCGCCTAAGATTGAAAAGTTCCCATCCAGTCGATACTGGATAGTGACACCAGATGGCAGATAATCTCGGATGAGGTAGATGATGATGGTCAGGTAGATGATGAACAGGGTGGGGGCAATCACGCAACCTTGTTTGACCCCGGTCCAGATGTGGAAGGTGTCGGTTTCAGATCTTCCACTCAGCATGGTGGCGGTCATATCATCAGGCAGGAGTCTCAGCATGGTGACAAACTTCAGTGGGCAGCCAAGGCATCGGAGGATGGTCCACAGAGCTTCACGAGTTAAAGAATTGAACGCCTTAGTCAAGTCAATGAAGATGAAAAACAGTTCTTGATTTTGCTCCCGACATTTTTCTTGGATCTGCCTGGCAATGAAAACCATGTCTGCAGATCCCCGGGATGGTTGGAAGCTGTGCTGGGTTTCCAGAAGGATCTCTTTGGCAACAGGACAAAGGCTGTTCAGGAGGATGCAGGCCAGGATCTTACCCACAATGGTGCTTCTGATTATCAACTAAAGCATGGATCCAAGATGACCTCTCCATTGCTGCCAGGAGCTCAGGCTTATGTCTTACTCCTTTACTCTGGAAAACATGTATGCAAGAGCAGCGGGGGTGCTTCAGGTCTATAAAAGTTCTATAGAAACGCAGGGGCCACTGGGTGGGGGTTTCTGGCCTCTCTTTTTCAGGAGGGCAGGTTACGAGAGCATACTTGGCTCCTTCTCACCTTAAAATCTCTCTCCTGTTCAGGTTAACAGGACTCTGTAGAGGCTACTCTGCACATAAGACTGGCATTTTTATCCTACCATTATTTAAAAACTTCCTATAGAAAGGACAGCATTTTCCAGTAAATTCCATAAGGCTGTTCCATAAGAGTTTGATGGGAATGTATAAGACTGATTGGGAAGTTTTTTTTCCCCCTATTAGTGGCCATGTCCCCATTATCACAGCTAGTACTACAATTGACGTGAAGATCAGTGGGAATGGCAATACTAACAAAAGTGGCAATTTTTAAACTAAACATTTTTCATTGGTCATCAAAGTCAAAACTGTTTATGGAAAAACACTGGCTTTGACTGGACTTCTATTGGGTTGGAATTTCTCACCAGCAGAAGAGAGAAAAAGACTTCAGGACACTCAATAGCCCGTCGGTCAAAACTATCACAAGGGGATGGGAGACACAAGCAACACAGGAACTTGAACATGAGCTTCCAGGTGACAAGCCAGGACCTCCAAGCTGTGAGCTATTCTGGTTGGGCCAATTTGATTCTTATTTTTTCATGAACATTTACAAAAAGGTCTTGGGCTCATTCCATATCAAAATGGAAACAAGTAATGAAACACTGCTGTTATTTTTTGGCAACGCAGAATCCCTGCTCAGGGCCAGCCACAGTCTACAACTCTAAGCACAAGTGTGAACAGTTTATGAACAAGATATCCCAATGCACTAGGAAAACATCCAACTTTAAGCCACTTAAGTCACCAATACAAGATGTTCTTTCCTTTCCCTGGCCTCCCTGAAAACTCCCAGGACAATAGATGGGTGTATACACAACAACTGGACTCTCTCACATCAAAATAAGAGGCAAAGTTCAAAATTAAGGACATGCTATCGCAAGCACCATGGGTTGGTTTTTATACCAGGACTTGGGTTATGCACCAGGACTGGGAGGTGCAGCATAGAAGGCAAAGTGCAGACATGGAGGTAGTTAAGGGGATTTTTAAGTCAATTTATCACTTATTGAGAGCGTCTCCAGGGGCTGATTTACCCCCAGCACAGATTAGAAGGGTCCATATGCCAGCCCTGCCTGGCAGCTTCTGGCTTCCTGTGCAGCCCATGGTCCCCAGCACAGAGTACTGCAGTCACCCCCTTCCAATCACCAATCTATCTGCAGCCCTTGGCATTGCTCCTGCAGCAGAAATGCCTCCCCAGGAGAGTTTTATGGCCTTTCACACTCCAAGAGTTGCAGCTCCTTAACCTATGGAGCTTACAAGGTGGCCTGATAGCCTGGGAAACAAAAAGTATCTACACTGAAAACATGGAAACACACAAATTCAGATCTGCAATCCTGAAGTGATCATATAGTCACAGATACCACCGCAGTCCTCCAGCTCCCCCGTGATTCTTCCTCTTCTGGAAAGTTTCTAAGTATTTGCCACGAGGCTCCAGGAGGATGAACGTTGGCATCTGTAGGAAGTTATGATGTCAAGAGCCATGAATGCCATCTCACCCATCCTCTGCCATTGGCTCAGACTTAGGTTATTGCCAGAATGATTTGCTTGGCTTGTTACCAGGATCTAAAGCCTCAGCATTCATGGCAGCTCAAAGGAAATTCAAAGTAGAAGTGGAGGAGTCAATATAAAAAGAAGAGTAAAGAGAAAATGTGAAGGCCCTTTTTTGATGCCTTCAGTGTAGTTATTGCTACCCTCTATCCACAATTATTTGCATGAATGAAACAGGAAGAGCAAATTACTGGTCTACAAATAATTACTTTCTTTCCCTGACCTAGAAAATAATAATAGACCGTGTTTCTATAGCTCTCTTCACCTAAAGATCTCAAAGCACTTTGCATACACTTAATAATTATTGCTCTTGGAGGCAGTTACCCAAGGCACAAACTGGGGTGCCCAAAGATGTGCAGAAGATTAATGGCAGAACCACAAATTAGTACATGGGGCATGGAGCAAGAACGGGAAGCTTTGCTCTCCCCATAATCTAGAGTTGATCAGGGTTCTAGCTAGTCCTCCGTGTAAAGACTCTGCTCCCCAAGGCTTGCAAAGCAAAGATCTACATTGCAGCACAGTACTCCCAGGCATCTCATCTTGCCTCTGTCCTAGTTATTCACCCTATCAGTTTCTACTTTGCCCTTCCCCATCGGTGGCTGGGAAGTGAGCTGCTGCTATTGTTTTATGTCGTCTCTACAACAGAAGGTCATATCTCTTCTCTAGATTTATTCAGACAGCCTTCCTGTTATCCTTACAGGCCAAGGGGAGCAAAAAGTGGCCTTAGAGCCACTAAGATTGAAGCTCCAAATCTCCAGCTCGAAAGGACGCTTCAATTGTTTCTGGACCTACTTTCCTAAATTACTCCAGGTTTGCAAAGATCCATCATCAACATTTCAATTTCCCATTTCTTTAGATAACAGAATTGAAAATGTGCCCTCAGCATTCTTAATTGATGGCAAGTTATTGCTTCTCAAGGTAAGGAGGTGATCACTTCATTAGCAAGGAAAAAATTACCATAATCAGAACAAATTCACTGTTACTGCACTTGACAATAACAAGTCACTTAAGACTTCATTGTCCCGGTCATTTACTTCTTGAAATACTTATTGTATTTGTCCTTGTAGTGCACTGCATGAAATACCCAGTGAGACTAAACTAATGTCTGAAATGGCACTCCCCATTTTAGCTTCCTTATTGCAGTAACATGAAAATTCAGACTAATTTTCCATCCTCTCTTAGCATTCATTAAAGGATCTCAATGTAATACATGTAAAATGTTGTTAAGCCTCAACACCCCTGTGAGGCTGGGAAGTTTTATTGCCACTTTACAGATAGAAAAGCATATGTATAGCTTGTCCCACTGACTTTCATGAAGATTTAAGCTCCTAACTCACTTTTAAAATGGAATTAAGTTCATAAATTGCTTGGGGACTTTTGAAAATTTTGCCCCTGACATTGGATGTCATAGCTCCTATTTTAATCATCAGTCTATGCTTATACACAACTTCATGTATTTTTTTCTCTCTCTCAGATATACAAGATGCCATCCTGAAGTCCTTAGACTGAAGCAAGACACCCATGGAAATAAAGAGACATTGTGGGTTGGTTAAAGTTTTAGGCTGGACACTTGCTTCGTTCCTGCAACTCCTATGGTTAACAGAATTTGTCCACTTCACTTCTCTTGCGTGTGATTAAGGTTTGGAGTGTGTTGCCATTCGCTCCCTCTCCACCAGATGGAAGAGCTGCTCCATCGATGACTTTGTGGGACATGCTAAATGCATCATGCATCACTTGCTGGTTTTAAAGGTAGACTCTATAGAAAATATGCCCCAGCACAGCCCCCCCCCCCCCCCCCCCAACAAAAAAAGATGGACTTGATACAGAGCTTACTAGGTGCGATTTTGCAGACAATGCCGAAGGACACATTAGCTCCATCGTAATGACCTCTTGTAGTCATAAACACCTGTTACTCTATTAAAGTAACAGTATAATCCAGCAACTGATCCAGAAATAGGTCCATATTAGGAGCCAGAATAGGTGAATAAGAGAGACCGACAGTAATACCTCCAACAAACATTAAGTGCACATTACATGCAAGTCTGGTTTTTGTTCCTTCATATACTGCACGTGTTTAAGGGATTTTGTTGGATTTATACAAATGTTAAGAAAGAGGAGCTTTGCATATGCTCAAGATCCCCTTGACAGTCTAAAGATGCATCCAAATAATACTTCATGTTGGCTTTTAAGGACTCTGGGGAAGGGATGGCCTCTTTGGTGTGTGTTTGCAAGCCCATGGCCCATGACGGGGGCTTCTAGAAAAACTGTGATACAAATATACAGGAAACAGCAGTTCCATATAACTAGCTAGCAGCAGGGGACAAGAAGGCACAAACCCTGAAGTGGTAGGTCTGTTTTTCAAAGCAAAAGATAATGGATAAGGTGTTACAAATGAAGGAATCTCAGGGAAAGGATCAGAACCTTGACAAAAAGTTACTTGAAATGTGAAGCTAGTCTTTTAAACAAAGAAATCAATGCACTTCCATGTTGTAATTTTGCACTAGCTACTGAGAGTATAACCAGGCAGACTAGGCTCTCAGTTAGTGTAAACCTGATCCTTGGATTCCTTTCCAAATGGCTTGGCAATGAGGCTGCTGACTGTTCTCCCCTGATTGACAGACATCACCAGTGACCTGTCAAATCCTGAGACAGGTCCACTGGGGAAGCTATTTGTAGATCTCAATAGATTTGCTTCCCACTAATTACCTAATAAAAGCAGCAGACAAGGAAGATCTAACTCTTCAGATCTTCCTCTGACAAAACTCATTTATCTCCAGTAGAGAAGCTGCCCTCTCCCTTTTATGGCAGGCCACATTGTTTCCTGGAGGGTGGTTGTAGAGAGGACAAAGATGGGTTTTTCTCTGTAGTTGTAGGGGACAGAACTGGTAAGCAGTGGCCTCAAACCACAGCAGGGGAAATTTAGGGTGCCTACACACGTGACAATTTTCACTATTTAAAGTATTCTGGAGTCATCATTTAATGCATGAGGGCGACTTTAGAATGTTTTTTAAATGGTGGAAGTGGCTTTAATTAAACCTCGTTTTATGTGTTTTAAATGTAAGGTGAACTGCAGGTGTGCATCTCAGCCTACCTAGTTCACACATCTATTTAACTGGGAGTTTTCAAAGTGGTGATTACTAATTGCTTCAGTGCCTGGTGTCCCCTGCCCCCTACTCTACAAGGCACAAAACTCGCACCAAGCCGTGGGATGTCTATTAAGTTTTAAGGTGCTATACCTAAAGCACTTTAAGCAAAGCACAAAAGTTACAGAGCCTTTGGAAATGTCTTCCCTGTGTGTGTATAGGCAGAAATTAGGAGGAACTTTCTGACTATTGAAGTATTGGAACCAGCTACCTAGAGAAGCTGTGCAATCTCCATCCCTCAATTTTTTTTAACAGCAGGTTGAACAGCCACTTGGCTGGGATGGCATAGTCAGGGACAATCCTGCCTTAAGCAGGGGGCTGGACCAGATTGACCTTGTGAGGCTCCTTCCAGACAGACTTTCGTATGATCTACAATCCTATGAATTTAATATCTGCTTCAAAAGGCTAATGTTTTTTCAACTCCTATTGGCAATACATGAATACTATGGTCATATCAAGCATGGCCTTTGCAAAGAAGACGACCACCTATATACACTGGAGCATCACAGGGCCAAACTGCATGCTTTGCTCAGTGAAGCAGAAGTGTAACATGGAAACAGGTCTCCTAACCACAGTTCTCGGTCTCTGGATTCACTACCCCCTGCAAACAAGGGGTCAGGAAAGGGGTGAAAATTGGACTCTGCCCCTGGATTCATTAGCCGCAGTAGCCAGCTATGTGTGAACTAAACTGTCCCTTGCTATATTCTACTTCCTCTGCAAGTCAAGAAGGAACTGAGGTTTCTTTGAGGAGGAATGACTGAGTGCTCCCCTGAGAATCAAAAGCGATGTACAATACACAGATCCACCATGTCCTGTCAGTGTGTGGGAGTCTGCATGGCAGGTTACAATTACAGCTGATTAGAAATGTTTTATCTAAAAAATCTTGACAAGAAAAGGACTTTTCAATATCTAGTTCTGTGGAAGTTATGCCTCTCTGGAAATTTCCTGGAGTTCAAACTAAAACTCTTACATGTTATTTTTTTATTAAAAGAGAACATTTCCACCCAAACTATTGAAAAACATGGGTTTTTTTCTCCCTTTTATGGTTTTTTTCATAGAAAACACTTGACTAGTTCTGTTAAGAAAAACAGGATATTGCACCTTATACTGTCATCACTTCCCTTCAATAACAGATTTCAAACCGTGTCTCTCTGCGAGAAGCACAGGCTTTTGGTGGTGCTATCTTTTATTGGACCATCTGCATGGTTGGGATAAAGTTGCACAAGCTTTTGAATGCAAGACATTCTCTCTGTATATTTAATATGCATCTGTATTAGCCTCAGACAACCAAGGTGAAAAATATCAAAAGTCAGTGGCTGGGAACTGTATTTGAATATGCTGAATACTAAATAACTCTCAGCTGTGCTATGATCACTGTGGTTGCAATGGCTGTCTGTGTTTTCTTAAGGAGCAAAATCAGAACCATTTGAGGTTCTCTAGCAGCTCCCCGATGCTGATGAAGCTCTGCAGTCTCCAATTTAAGAAATGGAACTGAACAATCCTAAGTCACTTTGGCAATTTGGGAAATTTTACTCTAAACACCCACTTTCAGTTTCTTTGCCAGGTGTAGAGCATAGGACTCCAGTCCCCTTCCCAGCTGGCATAGAGCACCTTGGGGACCCTGGCAGCCAGAGACGTGAAACAATATAGCGGTCCCCTGGTTGATCGCTCCAAATTAGAGCGGACATAAAACCTCCTCCAGCCCTGGTTTGGATGTGCTTGGAGACTCCCTGCAGTGGAACAGATCCCTGGTACCCATTACTGCATTGGGCATATTGTCCCATGAAGACATGCCAGGATCTACATGTGATCTTAGCTTTAAAAAAAGGCCAAGAAGCAAAAGATAACATAGAATATGTTACAACTGAAGAAATTCCAGGGAAAGGATCAGACCCCCTGAGAAAAAGGGACCTCAACTTTTACTTCAACCAGTAGCAGCCGCTAGAGGGTGTGAAGAGCTACCGTCTATGATCATGATGACTTCTCTGTGACCCATCTCACTCATTTCAATACAGTTTTGGACCTATGAGATGTGCTGCTTGTTTGGTAACTGGATTTTCCAGCACTGTTTGCAAGGACCTGATCCTGCAGCCCATACTTGGTAAAGCATCTTCCCATTATCCAGAGAAGTTTTAGCTCTAGCAGCAAGCCCCAGATAACAAGCCTGACTGCCCTGCAAAAAGATGCCAGGAATGGTTTAGTCAGGTGCTATACCAAGTCAAAAATAAAATCAGTGTGTGCACATCTTTCATCATGGAGCAAGCTCAGAAAGGGAGTTATTTGCCACTGTGATTTTCTCCACTCTATTTTCCCCCAGCAATCGCAGAACAACCTAAGCTTTAGGCCACCCACAATCAAACAGGGCCCAACTTTTTCATCCTCTGCAGTCAGTTTAATGCAGGGGAAAGATGCTGGGGTGCCAGCTTTGGAGACAAGCAGAAATCAGGCAGTGTACACTTCTCCTTCCCCTGTCAGCCTTCTCCCGACCTGACCAGATGAGCCACCTTCCTCTGGGGAAAAGGGGAGGTTTTCTGATATGGAGCATATCACCTCTAGGCCAGGTCCTCAGTTGGATGCAAGCTGGCATAGACCTCTTGACTTCAATGGAGCTAGCACAATTGGCACCAACTGAGGGTCTTCCCCAAGAGGTTTCTAGTTGAGATCCAACTAGTCTGACAGGTGACCTCCCCCTCCTCCCCCGTCCAGGCTCAGGGTACACAGAACTACTCTAAGAAATATAGTAGGACCCACTAGCTGATCATTTGTGAGAAGTCTCATGATGGAGATCAAAGCTGCAAGGAGCTAAGCAGGCAGAGCCACTTTCTCACTTGTGGAGAGGGTCGGAGTTGAGGACAACTGGTGGCAGGATGGGCTAGCACTGCACTCTCTCCACCCTGCCAACTCCTTGGGTAAGCGAGTGTCCAGCTGTCACCTAGGAATACTGAGTCCTTATTCTCCCACTTGAAGTTACAAAAAAATCCAAAAGACTCACATAGGGTCAGTCCATGTCCTGAGTGGGAGAATAACCCCACTGGAAGTGTGTATCTAAGGAAAGACATTGGAAAAGAGACTGGGTTGAAAGAGTCCCTAGAGGCACAGCACTAGGCTATAATTAGAATTAATGAATGAGTTAATTAAGTGAATGCATGTCTCTGCCCATGCTCACATTTGTGCCGTAGGGAGTTAAACAAACAAGCCGCCCAAACTGGACAATTAGCCAAAGACCTTCCTTCAGGTCATCTGTCAAGGGTGAGCCATGGCATCTATCTCCCTTTTCCTGTCCCTGGCATTAAAGAGGAAGGAAGGGAAGGATCGTTTGAACAAACATGTATTCATGGTGCAGAGCTCACCCGATTGACAGCTCAGTGTGTTGTAAGCACCACGTGGACCCCAGCACACGCTGTGAACAGTCAGCTGCACAGGTGCTGGGCATGGCAAGAAAAGGCATTTTAACCCTTCAACTGCCAACATTCTCCCTTAGGCACAAATGTTTGGCACGCTATCATTTCTCAAGCCATTTGCTCATCTTGGATGCCAATCTTTATTTGAAGGCTTTGCTCCTTGGGTCACATAAGATTCATTTGTCTAGACAAATGTTGATGTTAGGAAGTGTCCTTGGGCTGGGTTCTCCTCAATGTTACACTGACTGTGCTCCGGAGCAGCTTTGCTCATGGCACTGACGTGAGACTGCCTGCTCATTCCCATCAGTTCAGCCCTTTGTTGTACAAACAGTGATTCTGAAGGTTAGACTTTGATATTGCAGACATGTCCATTATTCTCCCCTTTGCTTGCTAACAAATGTTGTTGCCTTTCTTTGCGCATCAGATTCTGCTCATCTCTTCGTGCCCAAGTAGGTTTGGCCATAATGTGGGGGGGGGGGGGGGGGGGGGGGGAGGGGGTAATGAGAGAGAGAACCAAAGACAGAGAGAGAGAGAGAGAGAGAAAAAAAAAGATAGATCTATACACTAAATACAATAGGACACTTGTGTCAAGCAAATGGCATAAAGCTCTTCCTGGGTAGGGGCAGTGGGAATAGGACATGGATGTCTAGATCCAAAATAATGAGTCACATTCTGAACCAAAGAAACTGGGTTTCTGGGCACAGAAAATAAAGTCTGCCCAGATCCATTTGCGTAGACTAACCTCCAGATGAGGAAGAATACCTGTCATGTAATATACCTGCACTGGCTCCATTGTAGAGGAAGAGAAGACATTTTGCACTTCCCTTAATTCAAGGGCTTCAGCTGCCTTTGCTACTGCCATCGTGGGCTGAGACAGTCATGGCATCTACCCTAATTTTCTTCTCTCTTTCAGTGAACTCTGTGGGACCTGGGAGCTATGGCAAATTGTACAAACAACACTGTTTCATGATAAATCTGCTGGTCAGGCCTTTCTTAGGGAGTCTTGGCCACTCCAGGCAGCACAGATGTACTTTCTGATGCTAATGCCTTACACTTGGCCAAGGAGCTAAGACCAGGTGCTTGGCTTCGAAAAACTGACTGAGGCAAGGATGGTGTCAGCAGCATCCCTGTGGATGAGCAGATGGCCCAGTCAGAGCGGCACTTTGGCCAAGAAGCAAATAACTGACTCAAGAGACTTATTGAATTCAGTGTTAGTGCATTAATGCTCTGTCAGCACAGACAGGGCTTCTGGTTCTTTAATGCTTTTATTGTACTGACACAATCCAGCAATGGTAACAGACCAGTCATTTACATATCATGCCCCAATCCAAAGCCATTAAGAAGTTCATAGGAGTCACAGAAAAAAAAAATCACATTGCTGTGCAGTGGACATTAAATCAAGCCCCATATTGCAAGCATAGGGAAATTCCAGTCTACTGACCAGGAAGGCTGCTTTGGGCTCAGGGAACTTAAGTGAAAGCTAAGCACCTGTGTTGCAATGGTCGGTTATAAAGATATTGTAAACCCCAAAAGGCATGAGCCGGTGCTCTTTTTGACACTTCCTGTTCTCTGCAGATGCATGCTCCTCACTACTTTTTGTCCTAGAAATTCTGCTACTACAGGCAATTTCCTTTTCCAATATCACACAAGAATGGATGACATTCAGCAATCTTGTGACTGCACTTGCCATGGCTTCCTTGAATTCACCTGTCCCCTGTCACCACTATGCTGTCCTCGCCAAAAGAAAGGTCAGCAAACGCTAACCAGCAGGACCACATGAAATCCAACAACCCCAGAAACATTTTTTTCTTGGCCAGTCACAGGACAAAGTTACAAAGAAAGACAAAAAGGCCCTTGCTGCTCAGTAAAAGCAAAAATCAAACTCTGCTTGAGTTGCTCCAGCCTCCTGGGTGTCTGCTACGGGGCACTGCCTTAGTTACCCCAACACAGTTCCAATGTAACTTATAATACAACAGCTTTGACTGTTTCCATGCACCTGATAAGACCTTTCTTGTTATATGACTGATGCACTTGCTGGCATTCATGACCTATCATAATTAGGCATCGCTCCCCAAAAACTAGTGGGATGACCACTTCATACATAACATCCTGATTCTGTGGATGAATACATGGACCAGATGAGGTGATGGTAGGCCCACTGTAATCATGCATATCTCACTTTGTCACCACTGAAAGGCAACTGATCCTGGGCAGAAACTCTAGCTCTTTAACAAAGATGAGGTTTGGGACGTGGGATGAAGAATGTATTAGTTTGATTTCAATGATGCTGACATGCTGGTTTAGTATTGAAACGTGAGTTATGCTGCACCTGATCTAAATATGTAACACTCCTATATTTGACTTGCTTTCCTTGTGGATAAAACTGGCTTGGGTGTTATTATTTTTATGCTGAAAGATGTATACCATCTCAAAGGCCTGGCACCACCACTAACAAGCAGCAAGCCTTTATCCACCACTAACAAAGCACCTTACAGTATTCAAAGAGCAGGCTTTTGGCTTCCAGTCCTATTCACCTTAAATAGACTAATGCAGCCTCATTAGAGTTCCTACGTCAGGCCTGAGAAATACATCTTCAATCAAACACTTGGCCTGCAAATACTGTATCTTGCTTCATCTTTTCTTCTCTCTGTTTTATAATAATTTGGCAGGCTTTCAAATAGGAGAGTAAATGGAAACAAGCCATTTCAGTCCTGCATTCAAATCAAGTGTGCTTTTCCCTTGTCACCTGAATTGCTATAAACATTTCCTGCAGTCCTGTTCCAAATCAATAGCTGAAAGTAGCATACCCTACTGAAAAAAGAGCACCAAATGTCCTTGATATTCTATAAGCATAATAACATTCAAGGAAAAATTAAATTTAAAAGAAAGCCCATTATGACAGCTTTCACTTCAACTTTTCTTAAATTTATGATTTAGCAGTGTATAAGTCTAGCAATAATCTGTAATCCTAGTCATAGGGAATATACAGTTAATAGTAAGTACTTCTGCCAGTTTCTTTAGAAATGCCAGATCATAAGACACCTGCATCGTATGTAATTTCTGTTAAAATCTATACCTTTCCTTACATATCCCAAATATTTGGCTAGATGGTACTGAAATTCTTTAGCAGTAAAGCAGAACCCTCCAAATCCTCCATGTACTGTCACCCCTAAGTTACGCCCTTGATTATACCACCATGCACAAACTGAGGGAGCCTATCATCATTCTTCGGCAGACAGCTTAGAAGAAGTAAAACCTAGTGAAATGAAGAAGCTGAGATTTATAAGCTCAGCCCATGTCAATAGCATTGTAGCCCTGGATAAGTAATACAGCCCTATTTGAAATAGTTTTTCTCACTGCCAAAATAAAGATATTATAGACAGCAGGACATTAGAGCTGGGAGCAAGTACAAGGATAGGGTGACTCAAGGATTTTAGTCGCTGATGCCCGTCAGAGAAACCAGCTCTGCACACTCTGAGCAAGGGAAGAGTTTAGAGGTGTGCAAAGTCCTAAAGGAAGCAGGAAAGCAAGAAGAGCCTCTGTGAGCTATAAGTTAATAGCAGAACAAGAAGACAAAAGCCTGATCCCAGGAAGATGCAGTCACTGCAGAAATTCAGGTTGGGTTTCTTTTAGTACATGGGGGCAGCTCACAAGCTAAAACACAGGAGCAAATATTATAATTAGGCAACTCATGAGAAGTGACCTGCATGAATAGTTGTATTGCCTACACAATGGAGCTCACAGTCCCTCTAAAATAAAAGACTGGGGAGAAATCCTGGAAATCCAACTCTTACAGGAAAAGATCAGTCCTATTTCCCCCTTCTTTAAAGAGTAGGATTTTACAATCTTGTTCTAAAACAAATACAACTGGATGGTCATTCTGATCTTGCTGATGCTGTTTTGAGCCAGATGTGACTCCACTCACCAGATTTACACCAACCTGAGAGGAAAATCATGCTCTTGGCCTTTCCAAATATTCTTCTGGGGTGCTCTTGTTTTCCTCCAGGGGCTCCTCCTCCAGAAGAAGCAGGAAATGCCAACATCCTAGGGGCTCAGATCGTCCCCCAACTCTGGGAATACTGTACTTCATGTTGAGCTGATCAGCAATATCGAATACAATACTCAGGGCCTCATGCACGTGCGCGAAAATAGTGTTCTTGCCTCAGTATGAAGAGGCAACCCAGAGAAAAAGTCTGGGGGATACAGCAAGAGATGTGTGTGGGTGGGTTGCTGGATGGTAGAGGCAGCAATTATGTCATTTCAAGACCCACTCCTGAGAAGAAAAATCAGTGCAAAGTCCATGACTCCAACAATTGTCCAACAATTGCTCCGTTTTTCCTCCCAGCATAAGACACTATCTAAAATAAAGCAATAACTCCTCTTTCAAGATTTTATGACTCAAAGGAAAACCCAGCAGCTATTCAAGCATGTTCAAAGGTGCCTGGGATATCTGATTAATCCAGCTACCATCACACACACACACAAGCACACATTTTTCCTCTGATACTCTCCCAGATTTCCACTACTGACCCCATCAGCTTTCCCTAGGGGGAAACTTTCAGTCATTGAACACAGACGAGATCTGAACATGCTTCATTGAATAAACTTCGTTCAGGTGCTCTAGAGAAAGACAAATCCAGGGAGGAAAGAATCCATTCATCATCTTTGCTCTTGTCGTACTTAAAGCAAACAGGATTTTGATTGGTGGGCCCGTGCAGTTGGAGACACGTGGATACTTACTGAGCACAAGAGTTACTAGAGTACAACTCAAAACCAAGATATTGGGATCTAACACAAGAGGGAACCACAACACAAGAATCAGGCACCCTAGTGGAAAACCACAACCACCCTTTTTTTAAAGATTCCTTTAAATGCATGAGAGCAGCAGGCTCTTCAAATCATTTGGCAGCACTGGCTTGAAACAATGATATAAAATTGCCTTTCATTACAGACCACCCCCTAAGCCTATATAAAGTCACATTAAGTCAATATGACACTGCATATACGCACACACAGCAGCCCGCTGTAAAGGGCAGCATTGCAGAATTAGCCTGCATGGTCCATATAGGAGAGTGTTTAATACACCTAAGCTTGTGCGCGTATGTAAACCCTGTGGGAACCAAATCACATCTGCAACAGGAGGCTGAACGAAACTCCCTGCATGGGAATTTCAGGGAAGAAACATTTCTTTATATGACGCACTATTTGTTTATGTTTAAATTATGGTCGTCCTTATTGATAAATTGGCTGTAATGAGACACACCAGTGTAATGTAATCTGGCCCCTTATTTTCACATCCCTAATTCACATTTGTGAGTTTTATGGGAGAGACCTACAGGGTTTCAAAGAGGATAACAGGTTTTCGGCATGCCCTTTAAATGTCATTTTAAAAAATGTATCCCTCCTATAAAATGCTGTAGGATGATTCAAAAGCCCTCGTGCAAGTATATCACTCTTGCAAATTCTTTCGCTTTTATTGTAATTTTATAGGATCTCATTTCATTTCTATAGAACGCTGTTGGTTCCCGCTCTGTTGGAACAAGTCCAAAGGACTTTTCCATAAGAGCAAGGAAGGCAACCCAGCAGCTTTCCTAAGTCTCTTATTGCTTTTCTCTGAGGATTAAAGTATCGTGCTTTATTATTACTATATTTATGATGAAGTAGCACGTAGAGACTCCAGCCAAGACTTGGCCCCACTGGGAAAGGCACTTTCCAAATGTCTAATATGAACATCCTCATTATTAACCAGATGTTTGGGACCTGGTTTTGATCTTGCTGACTCTACTTCTAAACAAGTGTAAGTCCTGCGACTTCAGCGATGGCTGGCGGTGATGTACGCTGATCTAAGTGATAGCGGAGCCCAACTCCAAGGTAGGAAATAAAAGTAGTAATCTCAGATACTTTAGAGATTGCGTTCTCATCTGTATACAGTGTGGAAAAGTCCCCACAGCGTCCAACAGAATGAGAAGCAGATGGGAAACGGTTTGCAAACAGGAACTTGTGTTTGTTTGCTTTGCATTGTTTACCATAGAAAATCTAACCGGAAACAGGAGGAGGAGAAAACCACTGCAAGCTTCTTTGGACTTAGGGAAATCCATATATACAAAGGGTTGGCAAAACAACACATTCATTTCTGTGTGACGTCCTGAATACGGCCCCAACCATCCACATGCTTGACTTTGCTGCCAGGGCTTTACCGGTAGTCAAGTTGAGCACGCTGGTAGAAGCCTCAGTTTGTTGATCCTTAACTAAACTTTTTGCAGATAAAAAAATGCTGTGTTCATGCTGAGTGCTATCTTTACAGATTATTTCCAGGGTCAGAGAGAAAGAATGTGTTGCTCAGTGAGATAAGGCAGTAGCCAGTGCAAGCAGACGCCTTATAGGCCGAGGTTCTGTGTGCTGTGGATACAAATTCATTAATATAAGGAATTGGGACTTAAATGGTACAGTAGCCTAGACACATGGTAGGTTTTCATCCACCCAGGTGAGAAGAGTATAAATTAATTTATTAGGTCCTACAACATTGTATAGGATTTTTTATTAACTTAAATCCAATACAATGTAGATTTAAATCCACTTAAATATAGTATGGATTACAATAACTTGTGGTTGAAATAGGGCTTAGTTTTTTTTTTTTTTGTTTTGTGTGTGTCAGATACTACTTAAATACATGTAAACCTAGGTTTGTATTTTCTTCCCTAATAGCCCCGGCTATAGTTTCATGGTTATATACACCAAGGAAAATCCTCTCTAAACAAATGTGTATGCAGTACATACACATTTATACCCAAATACACAACCCTTAGAAATAGGCCTCCAAAGATATGTGCTAGTAAAGGGATGTTTTAAGATAAAACCTCATACTGTATCTTTAAAAAACTGCTCATCTGTTTTACCAAGTACCATTTATTATTAAATCTGCAATATATTAAAAAGGATAGCTTACATGGACTTTTCTCCACCATAGCTCCTTAAAAATTTTTTTTTTACCCATTTCACTCAGCACACCCCAGGAAACTAGATTAATTGTTTTTACTTTTGCTGATGGTCATTTACATTTTCTCATTCAGTCATACAGTGCTGTATTGTACCCAAACTGCAAGGGAAAGTGTAAAAAAATGAAAATGGGCCAGAAGTTGTCCCTAGTGACACTACCTTGGTTTCAGTTCATTACTGACGCTAACCAAACACTACCAATTTCTGTGGAGTTACACCAGGGATATATATATCTGGTACCAAAACTCTATTCTTATAAGACTCTTTTCAAAAAGAGATAAATTACCCTTCCATTCCAACTTCAGTTTACATCAGGAACCCTTATATTTTCCCCTAACGATTTTGCAAGAATCCCTTGAAGCATATATAAACGTTGCCAAAGAAATCAGAACAAAATTAGTAATTAAAAAAGAAAGCTATAGTAACAACAAAAAAAATCTCTGCAGAAATTCTGCAGACTTTGTATAACCTCCTGCAGATCAGCATATTTTGCTGTGTAGGTGGGAGGGAGGGGGGAAAATCCCTGCAGTTTTCTATTGTATCTAGTTATTTCTTGGCCCACATCCAAGCAAATAAATAATAATAATAAACCAGATGCTTGCAAATGCAGCCAAGACAGACACACAACTGCAGTGGATGGGGTAGCATGTGAGCTAGATGCTGCTGTGTTCAGATGCTCTATTTAGAGTTCTAGTGGTAATTGCTTAATTGACAGCCCAACCCTTGTACTACTAAAACAGATCAGGATTTATAGAGAACAGAGCATGACAAGAATTAGTTAACCATGCTTCTCTACTCCACGGTAACTAGATTTGATGCTGCTGGGCTAATTTACTCTTGGCTTCAGTCCCCCTTGAAAGCCCCAGATGTGTTATTTGCTGAATGGATACAGATGAGCTTACCAGACCACACTGTCCAACCACTTGAGGGACCACCCCCACCCATAAGAAGTTTGTTCCTTTCCTATGATCCATTCAGTGCTGAGACTTTCTGCTAAGACTCACAGACAAGGCTGTTGACCCTCCAGGGAGCCAAATTCTGCTCTCATTTCCATGAGGGCAATCCTGCTCGCTTCAATGCAGTCACGGGATGGAGAGGAGAATTTGGCTGGAGGGGAACAAGACTTTCCCCAACAAATCATTTCACGTGTACACCAGAAAAGGAGGAAACCAGCCTTCCTTGCTAGCATGAAACTCCCCAGGGCCTTCAAGCCAAGAACAGCTTAACCTGTTTGTCCAGGCATCTTCTCATAATTAATTCATGATTAGTTTAAGTGGGTAAGCAAGCCTGAAACTCAGAGCTCAAGCACATGGCAGGGAGGTTCAAGACACTGCTGGTTATCTGCCTCTCCTCTTTCTTCTCGCACGGTGATATGCCAGAAGGATGTTTTGCCTTTTGACCAGTACCTAACTTCAATAGGAAATCCACAATTTCCCTCCTCTTCCAAACCACATCCCTACTCCCAGAAGTTCCCCTCGAGTATTTGGGGGAAAATAGCACGATTTCCCCGAAGCTCAGGTGGATGTTATATCAAGCCAGGAAGACATAATTTCCCCAACCTGATGTAAGTCTGGGTTAGCAGAATCAAGCTCTTCCTTCTTCAGGACCTCTCTGGATTCTCCAGTGAGATCCTCATCCACTGCTAATTGTGGCTGATTGAGCTAAGCCAGTTAATGTCAGCAGACGAGTTTCCCCCCCCACCCTGCCATTTTCTCCTAGATCGCAGTTACAGTATTTGCAGTCACAGCCTCCTTTGTTGGCTGCAGGGGAACAAAAGAAACCTACTGTTTTGGGTGAATTCCTGAGTGAGAGCCTAATGAATCCTCCAAAAGCCTGCAGTAAAACAGGTAGCATTAGATACACCAAAATCTTTCCAGTGCCTTCTGGACAAAATACAGTTTCCTGCTCTCTAGCACTAAGCCAGCTGTTATTTCTATTTCTGAATTCTCTGGAGGGACTCAAATATTATGGTGATGAGGGGAAGGGAGGTGCATTTAAGTACCTAGACAGACAGATGCCAAAAGAGGAAGCAAGCTATTCCCATGGGCAGAACCCTTATATAATTATCATCCCAGCCCAGTTACTGAAATGCAAACCAGTATGAATGATCAGGACAAGGGTGTCTTAGGTTTAAGATAATTGGCTTCAGGAATGTTGTCCTTCAGCCTTCACCAGTATTCACTCTGAACATGCCCAGGTGAGTGCAAAAATAATTGCTAGCCTACAAGCCCAAAGCCTTTAAAATAAAAAGAACCAGCTGAAATTTGCTGGAGTTGATTTAGGGGGTGTGGAGGGGTTCACAGTTGATAGAAAAAGAAATGTTTTCACATCTGACCAACTTCTGGTCCAAGATTTTGAATGCTGGCTTAGTTTCCCATTGAAACATATATTCAGAGCTTCAGCCTGCAAATGCATAATACACTGTTAACTTCGGGGATGTTGACTGTAGCGGCGTTGGTCTAAGGGCAGAGGCAGATGAGGTTCTTTGGGTAGATGTGATATCATTTATTAGACTAACTAAAACAGTTTGAAGAATTCTTCTTTGCAAGCTTTTGGGTACAAGCACCCTTCTTCAGGCAGAGGAAACATCTTAACTGAATACACTTTCCAATGGTGCTGTGGGATACATGTGCATTATTCGAGGATGCAAGTCACTTTAGCATCAAGCACCAAAAGGTCTAACAACATGGCCCTTACGACATTTCTGCTGTTTAACTGAACTTATTTTGCACCTTTTTATTCTGTTTGCACAGTTCTCCAAGCATTTCTGGCCCACAAGTACAACTCAGGCGCTGCAGTGATGCAAATCATTAATAGATGCAAAACAGTTCTCACTGAGCCATTTTCTGAAAGGCTTGGACTCTCTTCTGAAGGGGGAAGTTGTGCAGGAGAAAAACAAAACTTCCTTTATGTTTCCTGCTCTTGTGATATTTATTTCACAACATTTCTATTGTTAGTCAATAGGTAATTTGTAAAGAACAGAGGAAGGCAGGATCTAGGTCAGAGGCGACTGGTAGTGGGGGCATGTGCCCCTCTGACAGCCAGGGCCATCCCCACCACCGGCAGCTTCTGCAGGTGCTCGAGAGCCCTGTCCCTGCCACCGACGCTGGCTTCTGTGGGTGCCCCTGCCCCCCAGGCTCAAGAGGCACCAGTCGCCCATGGGTAACCTTGGCCTAAGTTCCTCTAGGGCCACATCTTCTATTGAAATATGTAGCAAGGTCTCTTCACCACAGACCTCTTCCCCCCTCAAAAACTCTGGTTCTTTAGCATTTTTTCCATTGTAAAAGGAAGTGATATAAATAGTTGCACATAAAGTGCTTTTTCCTGTAGGAGGTAAAAGGGGATAATATTTGTGTTTCATCAGAGAGCATAAAAACAGCATTTGAGCAGAGGATGCACCAGGCCCCTGATTCTTCAGACTTCATGTACAGGCTTAACGTTACGTATTGCAAGTAGTGCCGCTGAAGTCGGTGTGATTACTAGGCCTGTGCGAAGCGGCTAGTATTCGTGTTGGATTTCAATGATTTGGGGGACAGTGATTTGATTCGGTGATTCGAATCACTGTCCCGATTCGATCTGCTAAATCAGCCAGGTAAGGTCCATCCCCTGCCCGCTCTCTCAGCCCGGCAGTGGCTGCCCCACTCACCCCAGCTCTGGCATCTGTTAAAAAAAAACAAACCCCAAACTCACTGGATGATGTTGGGCAGGGGGTGATCCCTGCTGCCCCCCACTGCCCCACACTGCATGGGGGGGCTCTGCACCAGCCCCCCCAACCTCACTCCCCCACCCCCACAACATGTGCCCCGCCCAGGCCAGCTCTGGCCCTTTAAGAAAAAAGAAAAAAAACCCGCATTCACCCTTCCTGTCAGTGGGGGCAATCCCCGCTGCCCCCCATTACCCCATGACACGTGGGGGGTCTGCACATGCCCCCGAGGCCACTGCAGGAGCAGAGAGTCCCAGGGCTTTTCTCCATTGTTTTTTTTTTTCTTAAAGGGCCGGAGCTGGCCTGGGAGGGCTGGAGTCTCGTGGCAGTGCCCCCCATGCAGTGTGGGGCAGCAGGGATCACCACCCCCTTCTGCCCGGCAGCACTGGGGAGCTGGGGCAGGCAGGGGCAGCCATGGGGGGGCTGGGTGAGCGGGTGGTGGTTGGGGGGCTGAGGGATCAGGCAGGGGATGGGGGCTGGCAGGGGTCCCCCCACGGTCCCCTCCCCCACCCCTAGTACTTACCAACTCGGAGTGGGCTACAGCTCCCTACTGCAGCCACCGGGGACTGCCCGAATCATCAAAGCTCTCCGGATCTCTTCCAAAGATTCGGAGAGCTTTGAATCGATTCGGACCTTTAAATTGGTTCTCTGATTCGATTCGGATTCAGAGATTCGGCCACTGAATCAGGCCGAATCTCCTGCAAATTGAATCACCACCTGAAGTTTCACACGGCCCTAGCAATTACTTGCAATGCATGGGTAAAGCACACACCTGAGTCACTGGAGAATCAAGACCAAAGAGGGAAGAGGAAGCAGAAAAATAAGAGAAGTTTTCATAGAGGGTTTCACGTATTTGGGAATAATTTTCAATTAGTGGTTTAAAAATGGAGAAATTTTTATGTAATTATTTTTTCAAGCAAAAAGAAACATTGAAAACTTTGGGAATAAAAACATCCAGGCTTTCAGCTTATTTTCCCACTTTTCCCCATTATATCATTACTGAAAATGAAGGACGAAAAACCTAGAACATGGAAATTAAACCACTGAAAACATTTTCAGGTTTCATCATGAGGAATAGGAAAGACAATATGTTTCAAAAGATTAAAGTTGTGCGATGAACATTTTCATTGCTGGAGAAAATGTCATTTTTCAGTTAAACAATTTTCATTTGGAACATTTCAATCGGCTCTAATACAAAAGCACTCGTTGAAGGTACAGTGAAGCTAAATGGTTCACTTACCCGGCTTGCAATACTACAGCTAAACTAAGCAAGTAGCCAGCTGCAATTATTGCAATTGAAGATTAGCCATGTATTATACCCGCAACTAATCTGTGATGGAACATCCTGTATTTCTTATTCCCACCTTGTTTGTTTTACCAACCTGTCTGGTCTTGCATGAAGTCCCTTGGTCTTTTCACTTGTTGCCTTAAGTGTGGTTTAGCAATCTACCTGCATGCAGCAAATAGCAGAATCAAGCTTTAGGCCATAAACTCTGAAACAATGTGTTTGCAACCCCCGTTGCAAGCGATCCTGATCCAGTCATGGCTCTGGGAATTATTGCAGCAATAAATAAATGATTATTATTGCAAGGTCAACTAATACTTTGGGAGCTAAGAAAATTAATCTGGACCACATCAAATGAAGATGAAATGTGCTAATCTGTGCAGACCTTTGTTGGCCTTTGCCAATTACTGTGCTTGTTATTTGCATCAATCAAAATTTTCTAGGTAGTTGACTGATATTTATTTCACTGCGGGAGTTAAGGAGGCTGGTAGCAGAATAGGTCAGTGCTAACCTCAGCATCTAATCCTCCTTCCTTACAGCTGCGGGGCTACTGGCATTTTTATGCAGTGCCTAGCAAAATGTGGTCCTGATTCATGAATAGGGCTCCCAGAGGTACTACAATAGTGCAAACAGATAAGGAGAATCCTTTGTTTGAATGGCCGCTCGTCTATTAAAATGGTTCTGAGACTAGTGACCTGATTCTGAGCTCATTAGCAGCAATGCAATGATATTGGCAAAAATCCTGATCCTGATTACCCACTGTCTTTTGTAGGAGCTAGATTTCACCGACTGGCTTGAATGGAGTTACGTCCAATTTATCCTGGGTGTAAACAGAAGCTGGCTCTGCATTTTGGAAACATCAAAGGAGTTAAAAGTGACTTCAGACTGGAACAAGTGGCGCTTTGTCTACTGTCCCCCCTCCTTGTACTTTAATTTTGACAGTGCTTGTTAGTTCAGCTAACACCATGATGACTTGCTAGCCCTAATGTCACAGTGGGAACACAGACTCTAGTGTAAGGCTGATGGCCTCATCACAACATGTGGCCCACTCTCTCATCCTGACTTTGGTCAAGGCAAGAGAAAATATACTGTCAGGAACAATCTTGCGTTGGCAAGGAGATGGTATGAAAGTGGTGGGGGTGGCCTCATATCCTATTTCATTGCTACGATGCCTTGGAAACCCCAAACGAACTAGCATTTTTTACTTCTTTTCTATTAACAATGTTGCTAATAATCCCAATAACAGGCTGACCACCACCAAACAGTGAAATAATCATGAATCATTCTTCCTTCCCCTTCCTTCTTCCTAAAATATTACAAGGTAGGCCTATAGAAAGGTGATTAGCAGTGTTAGACTGGCAGGGCAGGGCGGCACTTTGTAGACTATTTGGTTCAGAGGCTTGAGTTGTCATCGGCTACAGCCATCAGCTGCTCTGCCAAAACCATCAAACTTTGCCTCTCTGAATTAGTTTATAAGGTGCCAGCCACCCTGTCCTGCCCTCTGCCTAACTCAGCTAAGTACCTCTCTGGAATCATAAGTACAATGAGTTTTCCCCGCCCTGGTTATGGCTTTCTGATTTCCAAGCTTTTCTTTGCATCCCAGACTGCTGTACACTTTCATTTGGAAAGGAAAACTTACATAAAAACAGGATTGTGGGAGTATTAAGGAAAATACCAACTATCACACAAAAGTTGTGGTATTGCTTCTGCAGGATGTCAGAAGGGGTAGCAATGGCTGCCACCCTGTCAGAAGAGGTGTGTGTTAGGGGGAAGAAAGGAGGGGAACACTTGAGGTGGGAGGAAGACAAAGGAGATGGAGGGAGAGGAAGATTTGCATAGATGGGAGATCATCTCTTGGTGCCAGGAGCAATGACATAAGTGACACAAAGCCAAACACCCACCTCAGACTTATGGACAATGAGGGTTGGAAGAAAGGGACCTCAGGAGGGCACATCTAGTCCAACCCCCTGCTCAAAGCAGGACCAACCCCAACTAGATCATCCCAGCCAAAGCTTTGTCTTCCCCGGGGCCTTCAAACCCTCCAAGGATGGAGAGCTCACAATCTCTCCAGGTAGCCTAATCCAGTGCTTCACCACCCTCCTAGTGAAGAAGTTTGTCCTCATATCCAGCCTAAACCTCCCTTGCTGCAGCTTTTCTCACGTAAGAGGAAAAGAAGGGTGGAGAGGGGCTCGGACAGGGTGCAGCAGCTTCTAGCGGCGCAGGCCTTAATGGACCCTCAGGAAGAGAAATGCTTCTGGACGTGTCCTGCAGGGACACCTCGCAGAAGAGCCCTTACCTCTTCTCATTTTAAAAGCAAAGAGTCTCACGGTCACACTGGTGTGGCCAGACCTTTGTCCTGATTCAACCGAGTTCGCCTGCACGCTCCCAGCAATCCTGGCCACTCCCGCACAGGCGGCTGGCTCAACCCTGGGACAGAGGGAGGCAGAGGTTCCTTTAGCCCGGGGTTGGGGCTTTGCTCCCAAGAAGTGGCTCATCAGCGGCAGGGATTATATGGTTACACATCCACCCCGGTGATAATGGCACGAACCCCCGGTGACAGGTGACATGGCACGCACCCTGACGACAAGGGGCCGTGGGTGTAGGCATGTCGGTCTAGACATGTCA